>NC_040021.1:2856013-3224257 GCF_000972845.2 Larimichthys crocea
CCACACAGCTTCCTTCAGCCATGCAGCTCTACAACATTATTCCCAATACGTGGGGAGCGCCTTTATTGTTCAACTTCGTGTTCTGTCTGTGTGAAGAAATGCATAAACCATGTTACATGCCAATGAAAGAGTTCCCCTGCTGGGTCGCCCTCATACTCACACTCGCCTCATAACAAGTTGTTGGAGAGTTGCTGCTGTCACACTCAACATGAGTGCGCACACAAAACCAATGAATTCCTTCAGCTCTAGCTGCACGCGAAAAAACAACCCACTTACTGTCTGTTGGCATCACGCTCTGGATGAAATCGTGTTCTTAGACGTTTATCTGTTACACAGAGAGACACGATGAGTTGTGGCTAAATATTCATTGTTCCTCTTTCAAAATGCACATCTGACTCCAAATGAAACCTAGATATGCCGTGAAGTTCTCATTTGTCACGCAAAAGATGTCATCTGTTTGCGGCAGCCGGGTCTACAAGAGAAGACAGCTGTGAGATTAAAATTCTCACACGCTCTCGCAGTCGAAAATACTTTGGGGCAGACGGCTTATTATGGCATTCCCTTTCATGTCTCTGGAATAAACTTATCACAGTAATACCCTTCCCCAGATCTCACACTGATTCACATCCCCTTCGGCATGTCAGGAAACTTCAGATGGAGATGAAACGAGAAGGGGAATAAATAGTCTTTCAGATATGCAAGTTTCTCTAATCAGCTGTGGGACAAACAGTGAGGGTTCACAGAGAGGTCATTCATCAGCAGAGCTGGGCTCCACTAATCTAGACTGCTGCTTCCCCGTCACATGACGTATCCCAGAAACCACCAGTCATGTTCCAAGTGTGTGAAACTGGATGTTATTTTAACCCTATTTAAGAGTTCCAGCTTGGACCCAGGGCTGCTTCTTACCCAGCCTGCTTCTGCTTAATGTCCGGGAAATGGAATGAACAAATTGGGGCTCAGGCTGACGCAGTGACGGGAAATCAGAGATTGTTGTGCCCACAGCCTACAGACACCAGGCTCCATCTTAAGATCCTGGAATATGTTATTGCATTTGACGGGGTGGGCCGTGTTGCACGCCAACAGCATGCAAGATGAAGGGAGGCGGACACTATGTTTACATCACTGATGCTGCTTAGTGCTACAATGTAGTCAATGTTGATGGGGAATGTTTCTTAGACGTGAAGTTTTTAATGTGAATCCTCAAGAACCCAAAGCACCCAGGAGCACCCTTTATCTTAGACTATCTACAATACAAAACTCAGAACTTTATTTTTAGTATTTTGATACACTGGGAATGATGTTAAGTTGTCATCAGTGACTGCAACTAGAAATATACACCATTACGCTGATATTGTTTTTTTTCTTTCATTGGTTTCCACTCTTAATCTAAAAATGTCTCCGCTGACAAAGCATGCCGAGATTTATAATCTTATGGAAATTGTAGGATTGTGTTGTGAGGGAGATCCTGACCCACTGTGCAGAGTGTGCAAAGAATGTCACAGTGTCTTTTGAAAAAGACATGAGTGTATGTGCTCTGCTCACATCACATTATCACCATCAGCAAACAGAGGAACTTACCTGGCTCTCACTGCCCAGACGGAGGCCGTTTTCTGGGGATAGTTCACTAAAGAGTCAGCATGGAGGACTGTGAAGTTTTTTTCTCCTGTAGCTGTATTGTTGTCTGTTCTTATAAAATAAATATCTACAGTATTTACAACTGATAGTTGACTGAATCAAACTCAATCAAAGCTACAGATGCCACATATTTGGTATGAAATTAAAGCAGAAGTTGTGTTTTTTTAAATGAAACTTGTGATTGTTAATTGCTTTCAGATTTTCAGATAGAGCTGTTGATTGAGGAGGAAAAAGTGTTCATTTGAGTGACAGTTCTCAGTGATCAACATACTAGAATTCTACTGGGGTCTAGAGGGTTAAAATGTCAATCATACCATATTTTTAAATAAAATATTTGGATATTCTGTGTGTGTGTGAGGGGGCTACAACTTTCATATCAATGAAAATGACAAATAAATTGAGTGATTGGTTCCTTTCAGCTATTTCAATCATTTCTTCATTATACAAACAGCTAACTGTTCACACCTCTTTGCTTACTTGCTTTTGTTTAGCTTTTTTATCTGAACAGTCTGAACAGTCATTTTAATTGACATTTTATTCATTTTTTAGATTAGTTGAGCCCCTCCGCAAACTTTGCACGTACCGACTATAGAAGAATCCCTTGCAGTACGAGGACCTTGGTTGGGAATCACTGCTGTAGACTGTGTTTGTGCAGCTTCTTAGCAAGTAGGATCTTACAGCGTACCCTGTGAGTGGTCCACTCCATGTGGAAAACCCCAGACGAGCTGCCCTAAACCCTAGAAAGAGTGTGGGCTTACAATGGGAAGTGACAAGTAAAGTATGATAAAAAAAAACAAAAACATCCATCACCTCTTTGGAAAAGTGCATTTGAATAGCTGGTGTCCATTTACTTGTCAGCATGTGGTTGGTTTCATGGTAAGAGCGGGTTTCTGTGAAGTCAAGTCCAGCACATAAGACGCCGAGCAGCAACCTGCTTTGATCTCTTTACCTGCTGTGTATATTTGATCTCATCCTTGCTTTGTTCAAGTCTAACTGCTGTCTGGCTCACAACGTAGCAAAAGAATGGCCTCACACTGAAATAAACGCAGAGGATGATTGACATGGAAAACAAGATTGCTGCACATTTCCAGGCTTTTCCATTTATGCAGTGTAATGTCATGAAAACATCCAGCGTTAAGGTGATGTCTGGTGGGGCGTCATTCTGCTACATCAAGACCTGCCATTTTCCCTTCTATGCAGTTGCAGCAATACTAATTCCAGGTGAGAAACAGCATGCTTCCCATTAATCCTCGCAATGGGACCTGCAGTGGCCCTCTTGTCGGCCCCCTGATCAGCACCTGACGCTGCATCAAGTCACCTCCAAAGGCACAGCAATGCTCTGGTTACCTTCGGACTGGGAATTAACAGGAACACACGTGTCCGGGGAAAAATGGGCCCAATTAGTCACTTGAACCACCTCCAGAATGTGAAAGGAAAGGTCTCTGTTAGTAGAGCAAGACAGTGAATCGGTGTACTGCAAAAAGTACGACATAAGTATCAAGGACAGCTCCCCAGCCCTACTTTTTTTGGGTTATTACTCAGTACTATACCTGCCTATCAGTATAATTACCACTGGGGTCAGTGTAACCCGCTGGTTCTCACTGGCCCTCAGCAGTAATAAATGTTATATTCCAGGCATGTTGGAATGTAGGAAACTCCCACTTGATTGAAGGAAAAATGCAATGGAACGGTTCCCTGGAAATATTTCACAACCCCTTGGCTCCCTGAAATGTAGTTATGTGGTGTCAAGTGAACATTGCAGCTTCCAGTGTGCATTAAATGACACAGCACTACACCAAACACAGTTATAATCCTTCAAAGTCACTACAGGTACAACAGTACTATGCTGTATTATTAAAGCACTGACCCTTTTCTAAATCACCATCATGACAGATGATGGTTTGTTCACAGCTTCCCTCTTTTGTCTTATTTGTAACAATCAATATTCCGACTTCTTTTTAGGAATATGTTTTTATATTGACACATAGGGAACCAGACTATATGGATTTTTTCTTCCAAAAACAGCCGATAGTGAGGAGCAGTGTCTGCAGATCCTTCTCTCAGGCTGCATATTGCCAAGACAAGCTCCAATGATCAAAGTGTGTGTAGCCTGAGAGACCAAACCCAGGGAATAAAAGGTTACCAAGCCCTTGCAGATGATTTTTCTTATGATAGCAATGTTTTACTGTTATGTATTTAAATTAATACATTTATATCTAATATATATTTCAATTTTTAAAGACTACTATACTATATGATGTTGATATATTTATTTATGCCAATATAACAAATGTTGTTATCCTGAGATAGGATCATTTTCTCAAGATCTCAAGATAATGAAAATAGTTTTCTCGAGACAATAACAGAATTAATTGATCTGGAGAAAACATTGTTCAGTGCAGACTTTCAGAGGAGCAGAAGAACGCGGCAATAGCAGTGACTCGAGATCTTGAGAAAACAAATGAAATTAACTCATTATCATGAGAAAAAGGAGGACATAAAATATATGAATGTATGACCGCTCAGGGCTTCCATACAAATCAGCTGATGTAAACGTGTAGTTAGAAATATATGATGTGTTACCAGATAAATATTGTGATGCTTTTCCCATTACTGAGTTACCTTAAGGGAAATGTAGGATTCAATGTTTCATGTCTTCATGATAATCATTAATATATATTGCTTTAAACTGAATTGAAAACAACACTGGCTGCAGTCTGGAGAGTCTGGAGTGTTATATGGGTTAATTTAGTCTTACAAACCTTTATGTTTCACTTTGGACCACTGTAATGAACTGAGGTTATAATCATCACCCACCAGCTGTGAATATCCAACTTCTGACTTTCAAATTGAATGGAGAGTAAAATGAATAGCCACCTCCACATGACGTCCACACTATTAGCTATGGATACTGTATATCAGACATTAGTACCAGTTCACATTAAATCAGAGCACCATCTTTGTTTGAACAAGCATAATATTTTATGAGCTCAAATGTCCTCCTTTTGATAAGTGCAGCAGTCGTGTTAAATAGTATTTCTCTTTGCAATATAGCTTCTTCACCTCCTAAGCAGGCCAGCCAGAGGCAAATCAATACTCACAGTTTATACACTCGGGTAGAAATAAGGTGATGTGGTGTTCACCGCTTCCTGAAATGTATTTGTTATTGTCAAATTGAGGGCTGAGACCCAGTTTTGTCAGAAAGGCAATATTTACCTACAAAGAAATGATTGTTTTCTATAATAGTCATCAATTTTAAGGGTTAGGTTAAAGTTTTAGACACATTTGTCTTTGTGATATTATTAATTTGCAGCTCTGGGCGAAGTCATGTCTAGAAAATCAATACAGCGCACACAGGTTACAATTAGGTGGAAATTAATCAGCGCCACAGGCTTGTTCACCCTGTAAATAATCAAGGGACAAATCCTGCTACCGCCTGGAAACCAAACAGGAGTAAAACACCAGAGTCTGGCGCAATTCGAGGATCAATCAAAAGGCTTTTATGGAAATGGTTGGAAAAGAGAAAGATTCTGAAATCGAGCTGTGATGAATACTCTGGTGGAGGAGAGTGTGCAGAAATCAATAGCAGATGATTCATTTCTGGCGGCGTAATGGTAGCAAGCTGAGTCCCCCAGGAAGTCTGAGCCATTTTCAACACTGTGTGTGTGCGTGTGTGTGTGCGCGCGCTCATGTATGAGTAGATGGGTGTGTGCATTGAGAGCTTTGTGTGTGCTTCTCTCTGTGTACAATATTTATGTGTTTGGATTAAAGTGCACTGAATGGAAGTTCCCAACAAAAGAGTGCACTAATGACATAATACTATCATCAGGTAATACTCAACGTGTGACCAAGATGGTCCTCATAAAGACACGTCTTAATACAACCAGGGGTTTAACCCAGATAGAGGTCTACCATCTTTAAAATCGACATGTGCACGTGCAAAAAATGATAACACAACAACCAAAAAACATTTACCACCCAAAACTCGAGATCAGTAACATATCATTCAATCAGCCCGTACAAACCAGACTGTACACCCTTGAAAGAAATTAAGGTTAGAGTTAAAACCTAAAGTGGTTCTTCATGGTGATGCCATAGGGGAACTTTTTTGAGTTCTGCAAGGAACCTTTTATCCATTGATTCCTTCAGTTCGTCGGCTTATAGAACTGTTAAAGAGAAAAAAAGGATTTTTAAACTTAAAAAAGATTCTTCAAAGCACCAAAAGTGCTGCAATTGTGACTTAACTTTTTTTTTTGCATTCAGTTAAGAACAGCACATGGTTCTTAGGGATAAAAAAGGTTTTCCAGAGGACTTAAAGAACCAGTCTTTCTTCATGTGTAGAGGCACCTCTGTGGCTGTGAAGTCAAACCCACCTGGACATGCCAAAAACTGCAGTTCCTCAAACATCCACTTGAGGCTGGCTCCAGAAGTGAGTCAGTCTCCATAAGTCCCCATGTTCAAATGTCCAACTTCACAGCAGAAATAAACATGTTTACAGCCTGGTACAAAAAACAATTTTGGTCTCTATAGCTAATTTGCCCGTTCATGACAACTGTACTGAGGGTGAATTTATATACAACTCACCTGTTCAAATGATATTAAGGCTTAAAGTTATGCAGAAGCGTGGTCTGAAAATTTCAGGTAAGCATTGGATGACAGGTGGGTGCTATCCCAGGTGGCTTTGATTGAACCAGGCTTCATTCAGCCTTTTATTAAACCAAACAAAGGTTTTGTTGTCTAAATCTAACCAGTGACCGTGTCACAGCATTATCCATGTGTTTACGTCACATGACTTATGTAATGTACTTACAGTATGGTCCAGTGTGCCTGTCCACAAGTCATATATCATTGCAGGAGGCAGTGGTAATTGAGGCATTCTGTCATTTAGGCCTGAGGACATGTTTCAGTCAGTAAGGTATCGTCAAACAGTCCCTAAATATCCTCTGACAGCATGATTATATCACTGTAACAAACATTAATGCTGTAAATTACCTGCAAAATTCTGTGAACCATAGCGTGCCATGTATGTTAGTAGGCTACAGCTGTTCAGTGTGACAGATACATATTTAATGAGCAGTTCACATGTTCTGCTGCTCATCCTCTTTTGAAGTAATTAATACACATTTTTCAAAGCATTCCAACATGTTGGAATGACTGTTCCCCTTTTCAGAAATGTAAATACATTTTAGGACACAAAGACAGGAAATTCTGTGTAAAAGATTCATGTTATAAATAAATTAATATTATTTCTTATAGTTTTTGCCTCTTTGCTTATGTTCCTGGTAAAATCCTGGAATGTACACACACTATTTTGTGGTTGTGTGAGCCTTACCTATCCTTTTTCTCATCACAGTCGCCCCTCCTCACAGAAAAACCCACATTCCAGACGTTGACACACACCCAGACACACCGCTGCTGCCAGGGACAACCTCGCCTTTCAACTTGCTTTCATTGAATCGATATGGCCAAAAGGTAAAAGATGTGCATTGTAAAGGTTTCAAACTGCTGCATCATAGCTGAGTCGAGTGTTGAGAGGTAATCTTTAGGTCAGGCTACAGACCGCAGGGCTTCACAGGGCCAAAGACAAATAGAGAGGGGAATAGCAGATCTGTTCATTCTGCAGAGATTCATTGCTGCTGCCATGCCATAATTATCTCCACTCTGGGGCTTGTCGACCAACCATTCTGCAAAGCACTCATTATACACTGTATATTGTGGACGCTCTTTGTCTTTGTCGCGTTCCCTCTCACCCCTTCCTGCTCTCTGTTCCTGTCTCCTCCTCCTCCTCCTCCTCCCTCTTCCTCCCAGTCTCCCCCGTCTCTGCAGGCTTGCGTGAGTGTCGGATGTGGTGTCACTTCTCTCCTGGTGGGCCCGAGCTGTGTAATTGAACGGCGCTGCTTCTCGACTTCATTTCTATCATGGTGAAATGAGGCCGGCCTCCCAGGATATCTTCAAAAAAACGAGACAGGGGTGGGATCGTGACAGCCCGCTACAGTAGGGGTGTACAGCACTGGTGAAAATTTCAGGTGAGACGTGTCTATTCATTCTGTTTCTTTAGGCACCTCAGCATGTCGGTGTGAATTTGTTCTTTTTTTTTTTTTAGAAGGACTTTGAAACAAGTAAATAGTGGCCTTTAATGATCTGAACTGCAGACAGAAGCCTGCTGCACCAGCTGTTTGTACATTCACACTTTAATTCATACAATATCAATGTTCACAGTAAAGTCAGTTAAGTAATCGTCACATCATTAGGTAGAACTGAGATGTTGAACTATCTGTAAAGGCTGAAACATGCTTCTCCAGAGATGTTTGCGTGGCTGTATTCTCACAAACAGCTCGTATAACCTTCGTTTAGAACCAACCTCCCAACAGCCTGCAGGTCTCCATGACTCATGGTTGAGATTTGGAAGGTTGGTTCCTCTGCAAGCCTCTGCAGCCGACTGTATGATTACTCATAACACTTTTTAGACATTTATGTCTATCTTTAAAGCAGAATTCTAGTTCAAGTCAGTTTAAAACAACTGGCACAGATTGACGATGCCCTGATTCGTAATCCCACCTGCAAAAGTCAGATTGGTTGATAAGCTGCGGTAAACAAATTGAAGATTTGGGTGCCAATTCCGAAGTCTGAACCCAAGTTAAGTTGCTGGCAATGCAAACAGTTCCTCCATATTTACTACAGTATACGTCTGCTGCTCTCAGTTTCTCTTTTTCACAATATTCTTCTCATCCACTTATTTATTCAAGCATGTCCTAGTTTTGGTGGACACTTCCTGCACAGGAAAGTAAAAGCCTTTCAGCAGCTTATATTTTACACCTTTTGTGCTGAGTTCATTAACAGTTATTCTTTGAATGTTTTGATCACTCAATTAAAATAGTCATATTTCACATATTATGGTCTTGTAAAAGGTGACGTGGCCAGCTTGTTACCAAGCACTTAGCAACATTTAGCATTTAGCGTCATGTTTCTGCTGACCTGAGCGTATCCGCTGAATTCCACCGGGTACTGGTGTCACAGCGGTCACCCCACCAGAAGCACTTCAGAACCGTTTTACCTGCCAGGCTTTGTTAACCTGCTCAGATTTGGTCATTTGTCCTTGGTTCATGTGCTTCTACCAGGAGTAAGAAGGCTACATAGTTAAATTATGCAGAGTGTTTATTTTGTAAACTGACCAGATTTTGTGAGTTCCGGTTAGCTTGATCTGATCCGTGTTCTCCTCTGGGATGCTTCTGAAATGCACGGCGGTGCTTCTGGTGGAATCACATCATTGTCTAGAATGGGTGCAATCCACTCCAGCAGCCGGAACACACACAGCCTTGCCTGATTGAATTTAGAGGATATCCAATGATCACTCTGCTTCTAGCTTTGTTTTGGTCTCCACCAAATGATCTGGATTATGACCCACTCTATTCAGGCCACTAGTGTACAGTGTATTCATCACTTCCTGATGCTGCTGGAAACGAGGTTGAAGCCTGGTGAGTCTGAACCAGAAGTTGCAGGTTGTAAAAAGCAAAAGAGTTTTATATAAAATTACACAATGTCATGTAAAAAAAAAAGAAGTGGTTTAGTGCAGCTTTAAAACTCAACAAAATAAACTGCAAAGTAGAAGTAATTGGAATTTATAATACATTATAGTACAGGTAATTTCATTTCCCTTTATTACGGCCTTTGTTAGGGAGCAGTTTTATTTGTTTGTGCTGGCCATAAACCTACAGAAGATGCAGATGATTTTATATCTCATTACACTGAGATCTAGACTGCGAGATGGAGCAGACATTCTATACATTGTAATATTGCTGTTTGAAATCTCATTCAAAGTGCCAGATGCCTTCTGCCCTTGTTTGTGAGCACTGAAATTGGGGTTTAAATGGTTTTCTGTGCCCAAAGAGGTGCAATAGAATTCTATATCCTGACAAAACATTTGTCCTTTCTCCTGTGCCAAAGCTGATCTGACAGGCTTTACTGTAGCTCTCCGAACACCTGAGCAGGGTCCTGTGAATACAAATACATCGCTGCACCTTGTCTGTTTCATCCCGGTTTAGCCTGCCTGCAAACCTCGCTATCTGCTTAATCTGGGGAGCCTGAAGTTGTAAATTCAATAAAGTAACCTTTACTTAAAACGCATACAGCTGTGTGACTATTATGACATTTGTGCCTTGGAAATCTGGAAGTGTGAGAAAAAGTAGGCCCCGTCAAACTTTTTCCATGTAAATCTAATCAGTCCAAAGAAAAGAGGACTGATTGTTGCTCTTCCTGTATCTACAGAGGAAAAGCACGGTTAGATTTCTGTGCAAGTATTGAATTTTCACAATTTTTCTTCACTCAGTTTGTACCCCATTTTACCACCATGATGGTCCTGTTTCTGCTCTCCTGTTGTTTTCCCACTTTATCTGACTGAAGCAGCAACTGTAGATTATGGTTACAGAGCATGAATTTATCTATGACCATGTGTTTTATGAAAAAAAAAAGACAAATTACTGTAATAAATACGGTAAAACATTTTCTAATTTTATGGTAAAGGATATTAGTACTGTTGATTTAAGGTTGGTTTATTCCATATACACTGTTTAAATACAAGATTTTAACAATAAAAGAAACTGTGTCAACATGTAAATACCATATGAATGCCACATGCTTTGATATGAAATATGACTGTTTAGCAGGGTTAGTGCACCATTGCGTCAATGAAAAAAAGTGTTTCATCAAACATCCACATCGTGGCCACACGTGAACTGGATGATCAGTTCCGTTAGCAGGTTAATCATTTTTAGATTTTTGAATCCAATCTATAAACACTTTAGTTTATTTAGTCTTAACACAAGATCACTTCAGATATCTGATGTCTTCAGCTTTACTTGCCCTAAAAAAAACAAGGTGAAAATGAAACAAATGTGTTCCATGTCTAACATGTCTAATATCTGCTCTCATATTATACTATTAAAGCAGTATCACTAGAGGTGAAGTGCTGTTAGTGTTAGTTTTTTTTTATACAACAGTTCTACACGCTCCATTTATTAGTTGACATTAATAAGACAACAGATTACGATTTGTTTCTTTATGTTATCATTTTTTTTGGCTCCACTAATATAAAAGTTTCCACAACTGGACTGGGACTGCAACGTTGCTGAGCAACATATAAGCGTTTTCTGAGCACCAGCTACTTTGTGCAGGTCTGCACGTTTTCACAGGCCAGCTGCTTTGTATCCTGTATGCAACCAGTGAAATGTGGCTTTGGTGGAAATCATTCAACATTCTGATAAAAATCAAACATGTTTCGTGTAATCAAAAGGTCGGTGGTCAGGAAGGAAACCAGGGAGGTAAAACAGCTGAAAGAACTTCTAAAATACAATTTGTACAGAAACACGTGAGTCCTTTATCGTGTGTTTCTAGAGTTCTGTTTTTATGGATATGTAAGGAATTGTTCAGATATCATATTTCTTAAAGGGAGTTTGGTGTCATATTTTTCCCTGGACAGTGCAGGGAGCTTTAGTTTGATTCAAACTGCTCATATGTTTATTTTTTAACGTTTTGTCAACGCTACAGAAACACTAGGTAACTGGTTGTCTGACATTGACTGTCATTAGTTATTGGTTTGATGAATGGTTGTGTATTGATTACTGACGGTGTCAGCTTATGTATTTCACCAGTAGTAAACGGCCGCCTCTTGTGTGTTTTTAAACCACTTGTAGAATTATGTTCATCTTTGTGGTTCAAAGTTTGTTACAGAAAAGGACGAAGGAGTCATAAAAACCTTTTTGACCCAAACACTGATATATATATTTCTACTGCCACATTCACCTCTTTAGTATTTGTCACCACTGTCTAGACTCTTAATAGCTGATATGAGGGGAGCCTGATGGCCCTCACTGGAGGTGAGGTCTCTGTTCTGCACTGGCGACACACAGTTATCCCAGTTGCTCTTGGCTAGCAGCTTGTCACCCTAAGTCACATTTCAGCAGCAGGAAAGAGACTTCCCCCCGCAGAGGACGCACATTCCCACCAGCGACGGAGCGACAGCCGGTGCCTACAGAGGTACAGCACTGCCAGCTTGTCGAGCTGCTGAATCACAGCCCCTTGATGTTGGACTTGATTGGCACAGTGCTCCGAGTGAACAAAGAGCGAGCAGAGATCATAAAATTTTTGGAAACAAAGCGCTTGCGCTTTTGAAGGGGAGATGTTTACGCCACATGCATGAGCCGGTGGGGTTTATTTGATGCAGGGGCAGGCTAATTGCGGAGACAACACTTAAATCTGTGATAATTACAAATGATCTGGGGTGAAATATAATAACTAGGAATTGTGCCCCAGAGGAAAGAGGATGAAGCTGTATTTCACGAGCAAACCCAATGTGGCTGTCGGTGGGCCGCTGCGCCGCAGCATCACAACGGTGATCTTAATAAGGGAGCATTAAGCAAATTACCTGTGAAAATGGACAGTCATTTTCCTGCCCCAGGCAGCCCTTTTTTCATCTGATTAGATCATTGCAGTCATTAATCTGAAAGGAGGCTATTCTTCAGCGGCCGCACAGCCAGTGTGGCTTTTCAGGAATGAGATTGTTTATTCATAATGTCGTGTTCTAAAGTGACAGGGTTATGAGCCCAGGTCAGACACAGATGTATATCATAATCGACCTCGAGTGGCTGAGCTCTTCCCTCCGTTACTCACACACACACACACACACACACACACACACACACACACACAGCAAAACATGCAAATGCACACATATCTGCAAACCATGAAAATACTGGAAACCTGAAAATGCCCATGCATATAATAAATACATATGCATGAATAGAAACGCATGAAACAAACAACAGTGCTCATACAGTACATGTATATATTTTATAGGGGTATCTGTATATGCAGACATAACAATATACCAAGCAGCAACCTGCAGTGGTGGTAGAGTGAAGCCAACACAGAAGTGTCAAAAACTGCAGTTCTTCTTGAGGCTGGCTCCAGAAGTGAGTCAGTCTCCATAAGTCCCTATGTTCAAATGTCCAACTTCACAGCAGAAATAAACATGTTTACAGCCTGGTACAAAAAACTGTTTTGGTCTAATTTCCCTCCGATTTCTGGATTAACAGGGTGGAGGCAGGACTGCTAAAAAGCCAGTGACCAGAGCCACCACACTCTAAAACTACGTCCATGTTTTATACAGTCTGCACTAAACCCAAGGGACACACATACAGACGCAGAAAAGGTAAATACACACAGTATCTACACAGTATGCACATATATCATATACACTGGATTGCCAAAGGTATGTGGACAACAACATGTCATTTTATAATTATTCTAAATTATATTACAACAACTTCATAGGACACCCTACAGAGCTGAAATCATTAGTCTTGACCAAATCTAAAAATGACATAATGCAGGTACAGCCTTGAAAAGTAGCAGGTGTAATGGACTAAATATTTAACTGAAGGGATAAATGATGAATATGAATGATCAATCAAATCGACAGGTTAATCACTTTTTTCATTCATCATTTGCAAATAATCTTTTTGTAATACCTTGGCATAGATACTATGTGTTCTAATATGCACTGCCGTGTTTTTCTCTCTTTGAAAAAAATATTGAATCTAACCTGGGCAATAAAGCATAACAGAATTAACCCCAGATTAAAGGTAGATACTTTTGGCCTTATGGAGTACATATGACACATACATGCACACACACGGGGCTCACATACGTAGTGTGCACTGACAAAACAGACAGAAATACAATACCAGCAGCCAGCAGCTGCTAGTGCCATCCATTTTACCTCCTCTGACAAATCATAATGGGACATCCTGGTCTACAAACTGATACCTGCTCCTCACTGTCACCACTGCACCTGTGCATGTGAGCATGAACCCACAGAGACGTAAGTGTGAACGCACAAGGCTGAGGCAGAGTTACACTTGCATGTACTGTAGACCTCTTTTATCTCCCAGCTCTGCGAGTTACCCTCTCCTTGTCTTGCTTGTTCACATTGTGCCCCCCGTAGGAAAGCTGCAGAACTGCAGTCATCAGTGTGCAGCAACTTAAATCACTACACAAGGGTACAAATGATTTATTATATATTATATATATGATTTCAAAACGTTGTAGGAGCATTTCGATTTGGGACATGTCTCAGGCAATGAGGCAATGAAGTACAATGAAGGACGGATCCGTACAGGTTTGAGATCAGTTATTAAAATATGTAATATCTGACAGTTAATGCCTCATATTGTGCTGCTGATGGATTTGTGGGAGAGGCATCAAAGTGGAACAATCAGATTACAGGACTACAGACAAATACCTACACAATGCAAACGCTGTCACCAATGAGTCGGGTCACATTCTCCTCTGCATGTCTCACTGAAGGAAAATAGAGTGTGTCTCCTGTCCCTCAGCTCAACTAAAGAACTGCAAAGAATTTCTGCTTACCCAGCAAAGACTTGAACAGTTGACAAAATAATTTCTTTATTCATTATTTATTTATTTGACTTTTTTTTTTTTTTTTGCCATGGTGGAAATAACGAGACATGCCCTGAGAAAATCGTCCCAGCTCTCTCTCTGTCTCTCTCTCTCTCTCCCCCCGGTGTAATTGGTGCTGCCTTCATTCTGATGTGTCACTCACCCACTGCAGTAGATTTACAACTTCATCTGGTGTGGGTGAAACCCCGCAAGAGCACTTCCCCCCTGACAGCCTCTGTTTCACAGCATTACAGTATAGTCGCCAGCAAGAGGTGGAGGAACTGTGCCTTCATTTACATCTTAAAAGGGTCTTCATTTTTAATTCAAATAAAAATCCAGTGGTGCCTTTTGTGCCATTTCCTAAATTTCAGTGTGTTTTTACTACTTAAACCCTCTTAATACCTGAAGATTATCCATTAAAAACCTCTTAATATATTATAATCCATTCATTTATGAATTAACCCCAAATTTGCACCTTAATTGGAAAATTAAAGCCCTTTTAATTAAAGTCTAAATAAGGGCATACATACAGTATCATGTTATTTAGCTAATTTCAAGGCAGTTAAAAATCACGTCAGAAATCTCATTAAAACCACTTCATATATAATTATTCATCTATCCGTTCATTTAGCCTAATCTGCTCTGGCTTAAATGTATTAGTTACCTGAATACTGAATAAGAAGATGATTCCAGACACCTCAACATAGAGTAAGACCCTGACCTTAATGACACTTTTCACTGATAATTTAACCAATGCCTTTGTCGAATTCTCCCAGTTAAAGACTTCTTTAAATCGATATTTGTTTGAAAATGTGTTTTTAGAGGATTTGTAGAGTTGCAGACTTCCAAACACCTTTTTCAGACTAAGATGTTTGATGTATTTTTTAGAACAAATTAAAGATTAATGAAGCGTATTTTGTTCTTAAAGCTCATTTAAACAAGAAATGTTCATGAATGGCCAAAAGGTAAGTGAGCTAAACCTTTAAATATCAGTCAAGTGTTATTAATCTGGAGTGCAGAAGAAGAAAAGTAGGTTGTATAACAAATTTAGTATAAACTGGTATACTGGCTTTGAAGTTGTCCTTTAGTCAAGCATCAGTTCTCTTGGGTATTGTGTTGTTGTCCCAGTTTAACACTGGTATTTTTACTTTGTTGACCATCTGAAGGCGACTTCCTTGGTGATGAACAAGGTTTGAGTAAAATGAACCTGAACTCAGTGTTTTATTTTGGTCTGTCTAAGAGTAACCCATCTAATGTGGGGAGATGCAGGTTCAGGGCCTCTGAGTCCAGCACAAGTGATAGGACTGTGTCCTGTTTCAAAGCAGGAGATGACTTATTCTCTTTCACCACCCAAAGGCCTCATTTTCCTTTTTCAGATCACATAAATTATCGAAATCTGACGAGCAGATTATCATCAGGTTAACTAAACACTATACTCTCCAGTAGATAAGGCCCCCAGGCATGTTTTGGCTGGCTATTACCAAGAACATGTTTCCATGAAAAGTGAAAAACAGTCCTGTTTAGATCAGGGTTTACTTTGTCCGTTCTGGGCTACTGTACAAACATGGCAGTCAACATGGTGGACTGTTGAAGAACCTGCCACGTCTAAAAAGTTTATTCTAAGGTAACAAAAACATAATGATTCTTATTTTCATTCATTTTCAGGTGATTATTATTATATACTACAGAAAACATAAATGTTTTTAACCTCTGCCATATTCCATAAATAGAACCTTAAAAATCATCTTTTATTTTCTTGCTGCTTCGTACTTCTACTCCACCATACCATAATGAAGAGAGTTTTGATGATTGTTTAAGAAAAAACATATATAAATAATATATATATATATAGAGATATATATAGATAGATATATAGATATATATATAAGAATTAGAATTATATTAACAAGCAGTCTTTTTATAGTGTGCTATTACTACTTTTATTTTATTAAAGAATCTGAATATTTCCTCCAGCACTGGGCATATAATGATAATACAACCTGAGACTTCAGCCCACCTCTATCATAATTTCATTAAGTTTAATATACTTCTGTCTCAGCAGTTGCGGTGGAGCTGGTCAGAGGAAGAACGAGGTGGATCTGAGGATTGTGGGGGCAGATTCACTTTCTCATCCAGATGTCCCTGAACAGGATTTGAATCTGCAACCTTTCAGTTCCAATTCTGCCTCTCTCACCATTAGACCGCTGCTGCCTGATGGGTCCTGTGCTCATTAGTTCAAGAGATTATGCACTTTGTCAAGTGTACAAGACTTCTTCCAGATTCAGCAGATTTTTTGATGTTGTATAAGACACTTGGTGCCCTCCAGATGACTGATCTACACAAAGTGTTGCTGGAACAGTAACATGCAGGATTAGTTATAAAAGCAGTGAGCTGATTGGATGAAATAATTTTGAGGTGTCTTACTTTATGTCAGAATCAGAATCAGAAATACTTTAATAATCCCAGGGGGAAATAATTCTTCACAGAAGGTTGCCCATATGTAGCTCTCTACAGTGCCTATATCTATATGATTAAAGTCATTGACACAGCTTCCCAAAATCCCAAATCCATCACCGAGTCCATTTAAACATACATTAGTAGCATGCAGAGACCCCAAATTCAAAAATATCCTTAATCTGACAGACCCATGGTTCGCAAAGTAATAACTGCTGAGAGCGTTGAGCAGGAAACATCCCAAATATTATACTATATAATGTCTTTGGGTGCTCCTGAAGAGCTGTAGATGAAATTGAGCTTAGCAACTCGAGGATTCTTGGCTTTGGGCCCTTGTTAAGATAAAATAGGTAATATACATAAAAGAGTGTATGCAGCTACATGAGATCCTCTCTCTCTCTCTCTCTCTTTTAAAAATCCCTTTTGTCGGTTTCATTTTCTGGGCAACTAGTGTGCCCCCATGCAGTCAAGATTCCCCTTTCAATTATTTCCAGTATGAAGAAACAGTGGTTTGAATAACCTGAACTGTTCAGAATAGCCACAGCAGGCTCTCTAAGATTCTGGCTTCCAAATGAGCCACTTGTCAAGGTTGCGCCATAATTCGTTATTAATTTGTCGGCCGACAATAACTTCCTGGGGTCTACCCCACCATATTTCATTAGAGCAACTCAATCTCTTGCCATCCGTGTTTACAGAAATCAGCAGCATCAGTCGCCTGCAGACAGCCAATTGAATATTTCACCCCCTGCATCCTTTCAAATGACCATGTAATGCCACCGCTGTTGCTTGGATCTGATCAGGAAGATATTTCTTAGAGACAGTTAATGGGGACGACGACGGCTGCAGATGAGATTGCCTCATCACATTTGGGCTCCGGTCTGCAGTACTTTGTATTAAAGAAAAGCCACAAAAGCCTAACTGTCACTGAGTTTGTAACGACACTGCAAAGCATTAAACCGAGGGTGTAAAAATGTTTACTGTGTCCTTCAGTTTTCTAGATCACATGCCAGATTCAGCCAAAACACTGAGGCTGTCAAAAAAAACAAAAAAAAACAAGCAGCCTCTAGAGGCTTCAACGCTCATTACAGCCTACGACACAAATGACATAATCCTGACTGAACAGTCGCTGTCAAACTTGGTTGATGTAGTATGGTGCATCCAAATGTGCAAACAAACCCTAAAGTAGTGCTGCCACACAGGACATTGTCTTATCTGAACATGTCTGCACATATGTCCAAGACGTGTGATAAAACAGACAAGAAACAGACTAAATGTGTGTCTGCTGTCTGTGTCCAGGCCCTGCATGTCTGTTTCACACTGCTGATATCAGGCCCTGTACACAGATACTGTTTGTAAGCATGTGTTACGACCCGACAGGGCAAGACTTAGTCCAGGGGAATTCAGGGAAGTAACAATTAAAGAAAAGACCCAAAAACAAAGGGATTAACAAAGGACCGACTGCAAGTGCAGGGATTTATTCAAAAACACAAGTTGAACAACGTAAAGTAAAGGCTTCCTCAAACGTCACGATGAGTGCCAGGAACGTTCACACGCAAAGAACCACTCTTTCCGGGAACACACCACCACGCACCACGAACCACTCGCTGCGGGATCTCACACACCACTGAGACACCCGGTAGGCAGTTATAGCCTACCGGCGTTGATCAGTCAATCAGCTGATTGAGGGAGGAGAGAGAAAGGGCGGTACCTGAAATCAAAGCAGAAGACAGCAAGACACACACCCACTACGGCACGTAACACCCCCACCAATAAGAAAGAACCTCTAGCACACCACACAGCTGCAAAATTACAAATCATACATTAATACTTTCTAAAGGTTGGAAATTGTCTTATGTGACCCCCCATAACGATGTCCTTACCCACGGGACAGCATGTCGGCCACCAGATTATCAGCCCCCCTCTTGTGCTTAACCACGATGTTGTAACGCTGGGCCTGGAGCGCCCAGCGCATCAACCGCTGGTTGCTGTTGTACATCTGCATCAAGAAAACAAGAGGATTGTGATCTGTGTACACTGTAATCGGCACAGAAGTGGAGCCCAAATAGACCTCAAAGTGCTGTAGAGCAAGGAGCATGGCCAAGGTTTCCTTTTCGATCGTTGAGTAGTTAAGCTGGTGTTTCTTGAACTTCACTGAGAAGTAGCAGACAGGGTGACACACATCACCAACCCCATCTTGCAATAGCACCGCTCCAGCTCCTATAGCACTGGCATCCACTTCCAGTTTGAAAGGCCTGGTGAAATCAGGAGCAGCCAGAACCGGGGCGCTGCAGAGAAGGGACTTGGCAGCAGTAAAAGCATGGTCACAGTCATCATCCCAGACAAAAGGAATGGCTGGGCTACACAGTTTAGTTAATGGCGCGACCACCACAGAGAAGTTCTTACAAAAACACCGATAGTATCCTGCCATGCCTAAGAAACGTCTAAGTTCACGCCTAGTCGTGGGCGTCGGGAGAGTCAACACAGCCTCAACCTTTGTGGTCACAGGCAGCACCTGCCCATGGCCAACCCGCTTCCCCAAGTAGGTGACCATAGCTTTTCCAAACTCGCACTTAGCCAAATTAAGGGTTAGCAAGGCCCCTGCCAGTCGCTGGAACACATCCCTTAAACTGGCCATGTGACTCACCCAGTCCTTAGAGTAGATGACAACGTCATCCAAGTAGACGCTACAATCCGGTACATTTCCTAACACACGTTGCATGAGGCGCTGGAAAGTGGCCGGGGCATTTCTCATGCCAAAAGCCATGACGGTATACTGCATAAAAGCATCAGGGGTGACGAACGCAGAGATGTCCGATGCGCGTTGTGTTAAAGGGACCTGCCAATACCCTTTTAGTAAATCTAATTTAGTGATGCCCACTGCAGGCCCCACACTGTCTATACAGTCATCCATGCGAGGTAAAGGAAAGGAGTCAGGAACAGTCACCGCAAAGAACCACTCTCTCCGGGAACACACCACCACACACCACGAACCACTCGCTGCGGGATCTCACACACCACTGAGACACCCGGTAGGCAGTTATAGCCTACTGGCGTTGATCAGTCAATCAGCTGATTGAGGGAGGAGAGAGAAAGGGCGGTACCTGAAATCAAAGCAGAAGACAGCAAGACACACACCCACTACGGCACGTAACAGCATGTTACCATTCGTTAAAGAGATCCAGAGTGAGATTTAGAGGGCCCTACTTACAGAATATGGAAGAAATGGAATATAATTATGTTTCAATTACTGTATAAGGTGAATCATCATATTGTGTAACCTTAGAATGACCTCTTTATATGTCCAGACGGAGTGGGTTCTCTTCCATAGAGGTGCCATGTAGAACCACCATGTGCACCTGGTCGCCTCGCTTTGGAGGTGCATGTCCCAACTGGGAGGAGACCCTGGGGCAGACCTGGAACCTGCTGCCACCACAACCCTACCCCGGATAAGCAGAATAAAATAGATGGAGCCGTTGTAGTTCCTCCTTCAGACTTGGGAGTGGAAGTGGAGGCTGTTGCAATCTGCAACTGCTACCACTAGACGCCACAACATTCTGCACAGTGATCCTTTAATGACTGACTTGGTGATTTGCAGTACAAAACATTTCCAGATGGGTTGGTTGAAATGTGGACTCATTTTGTTTGAAAAGATTTTTTGTTGAAGTCCAAAATCTAGTTAGGACCTCTTAGAAGTAAAATAATGTCGCTGAAATGCTGTCAAAATAAATAATGTACACCATGGACAGATGGAGCTTTAGTGTCAACTGACTGTCATCCAAAAACCAGAGAACAATCAGCAGTAATTAGTGACATAATGATTTGTCCTCTACTTAGTCTCCCTTACAATCACTACAGGAATCCCTTCTGACTGTCACAACCAATACAGACACTTTGCACACTAATCCGGCCTGACATCCTGGAGAACCTCACCATGAAATGCTGAGGTCCAGCTTTGGCTGCTGGAGTACAGCCAGAGGCAAGAAAGCGAGAGAGAGGAGAGGGACGAGAGAGAAGTTCTTCAGTGTGTGTGTGTGAGGGTGTCGGAGTGTGTGCGTGTGTGTGTGTGTGTCTGCAGAAAACGAGTGAGACTCTCCCTTCACTTCAGAGGAGGCGTATAAAGCTCTTTTGGGAAGCAGAGTTCAGGTGAAGACATTGAACAGGCAGGGGGAGTTCATAAACTCCACAGTGCTGTGTTGATGTGAATTATGCAGGCAGTGCTCAGGCATTAAGACTGAAATATTCACCCTGGTCCAGGGAAGCCTGTAGAGACCCACAGCAGACAGTCCAGACTAACAGAGGGCCTGTTTTCCCTCATTTCCTACAGAGGAATTATCTGACGGGAATTATCTGAGCAGCTCCTTTTTAACAATATCCATACCCATATGTTTCAAGGTGGTATGAACATCTCACTGCTGTATGAAGCCTGTCTACTGATATTTATGCCTAGGGAACACTACACTATATTTCACTTAGCGGTCAAACTGCAGGTGTTTTATCTGTTTAATCTCAAACTTTAGCCTTGTTAAATATTTAATGTTGGAAAACATATCCAGCTCTAGCGAGGATAAATGTTTTGTTTCAGAACTTTTCATAACGATAGGAGTACAACAAAAGATGATAACCTCTCTTTGTTAATGAACTAATAAATCAGATTCATCTCTGGACCTACTGTATGAACAAAGCATCGGTAAATGACTTCTGAATATTTGTTTTAGATTGACTGTTATTGTTCTTGCACCGAGTGCAAACACTGAGACAACAAAATGCAGTTTAGCATCTAACTCTACAGTATGTACATAAACATACAGTGAAGGTTTAAGTAGATTAAGCAACATTTTGTAACTAAAACAAGAAATAGCAAGCGATTTGCAATGCTTTACACCGACGACTTGCAAGTATTTCACTAGATGAAACTGTATCATATTTTATGGTTTCCCCTCTGATGTCCTCTGCCAACCACTCCACTTCAACTCTCTGAGTAAGGTTTTAAGGTTTTAGGAAAAAAAGTCTGTCAGACATTTATGCATTGTGTTGCTGACACAGAGCTTCACAGTCAGTGAAGTGAAGCCAGCACAAAGCATCTCAAACCTGCATTTTTTCTAAAGACCAACAGGGTCAGACTGTATTGAGCTTTACGTAAAAATGACAATACTTCTCACTTAATTTATGACCTCAGTAAACCATTTTCTCAAGAGTTTATGGTCTCTGCTTTGAAGTCTTTTTCAATACAACATGATGTGCATTTAGTAAATGATAATTCCATTAAGAATAAAATGATAAAGCAAGGTATGCTTTAGGGCGTGGTCACCTTGTGATTCTCAGTGAGTCCGTTACTCGATTCTGATTCCGATTCCGAAAATGGAGTCAAAACCTGGCCAGCCCAACTTCAGTACATCACCCACCAGTTCCACTCTCGTCTGGAAATGGTCATTTCCGGCTCCGCAAAAAAAAAACAATTTCTATTGAATGATATCACAGTGGGTTTAGACTTGTTTGCAGATCCAGTGAGGTTTGCGTGTTAACCAGCTCCTGTCAATACCACTTGTACCTTGAGGCAGTAGTATTGCTCAGGCCTCCACCCCTTTTACCAGGCTGGGAGATGTTTGCAAGCAGCAAGTTCCGGTCTAATAAATACAGAAAATAAACTCACAAAACGCTGTGCCTTCATCATCCCCAGAGTCAGAGTACAGATCGGAGTCATTGTAAATCACCTTGGTACTGTACTGCCATGTTCACTGGGAGTGTGTAGTCCTGCACACACTGTAAGAAAAGAAAGAGGGAAAAGATCATCACACCAAACTCCATTCACAAATATCTGAATTTTAAGTTCCCTTGCAAAAAGTCAAGAATCTGTGTAGATCCACGATCCACTATGTACACACAAAGACAGAACTATGCATTCATATTGTCAGATTTACACTAAGTTCTGGTTAATAAATCTAAATTGTTGTGTACCAGCTTCATTTCACACAATTATCAATAAACAGAAGGAAAAAAGATCTTAAACATTTTACATATCGTTAACTTGGGCCAATCAACCTCTCATTAGTCCCCTTTGAATGAAATGAACGGCAAATCAGAAAATGAACAACTTATTGTGACACATTAGTTTGGTTTCCCAAATACTGTCATCCTGCATGCCCGTCAGTCCGTACACAGAGTGTTGAGTGCAGTGAGTCTGCACAAGAGTCTGTATCAGCAGCAGTGGAGCCGGGTCATTTCCAGTATACATGTTTAGTTTGGTTTGTAGTGCTGAACAAGCCCAGAGGGGAAAACATGTATCAGTCAGTCACCACCCACACTGCTAAAAGCTAAACTTTGTCTCACAGCACTGAGTGGGTTTGTGACACTGTTTAAGGCTGTAATGCTTTTATTTTGATGGCTAGCAGTTAGTCAGGAACATAAAAACAGAGTAGGCAGTTGAAGGTGAGAGTCTTTGTCAGCGTCAGACTTTAGAATCCGAGCATATGGTCATGTCCTGGAGCTAGTGTGGACCAGAACAGACTCACTACATAAACTTAAAAAGCATCATTAGAAAAGAAGACATTTTGTGCTCCACACCACAGTTAGACACTCACTGTTTGATTTAACTGATTCAGCCTGCTGAGACCTCACAGTATACATTTTTACACTGTTTGAGGATTTGTCCTCTGTCACTTGCACTAAAATTGGAGTCAATCTTTTCAAGACCAGCTTTTACAGAAGGAACTATACAGTGACTAAAACTTGTTTAAATCAACATGGGAATATTGTTTAAGGAAAGGCTTGAAAACATGAACCAATCCTGTAAGAGCTAAATGAAACCAGAAACCAAAAAAATAGATGATAGTAAGACTGTCACTGATTGTGGATGGACCACGGTGGAAGAGGAGTAATATACTTGCAAATGGTCATACAGGCACACATTATTCCTCTGTATCATTGTGGTCAGTGCGCACAACACAACAAATCCTAAATCCACAGTCACACCTGTACACACATCCACTGCAGGAATATAGTATGTTGGCAAAACTGTCAGATACTGTCACTGTTTAGTGAGTATGGATCAGTTTATTCATACTCATCTTAAGTATCTCAAGTATTATCATAGTCTGATGTTCCTCCTCTCCACAGTCTTAAATACAAAGGCTAAATACAAAGACACCGTATTTAACTGGATTAGAGGTTATGTTATCTTGTTGATAAAACTGTGTCAAAGTTTTGGTGTATTTGTCTGGGAAGATTGGTTGATTAATATAAGTTATATTTGGAAATGGCAGTAAAATTGCAGACTCACAAATATAGATTATCAAATGTCTTTCCTATCCCAACCATAATGCATTGCAGCGGGCCCTATGATAGTGTTAGCACTCGAACACAACCAGCTAAACACAACCTCCTACTGAGGTGTTTTCTCAAGGGGTTTTCTTTTGTTGGATTTGACTCCTGGCATCCTGGGCCAGAGAACTGCTGTTCTGCTCTCAGAACCTGGTCCAGTCCAGCACACTGAGCCCAGTTCTGTTGACTGTTTATTGCAGATTTGGTTAACAACAGTTAATTAGCTACTTTAGCAAGTAGTCAGACTAAAGCTGTCTGTCCATCAGAAAACTGTAAATCACAGAGAATTGGAGCTGTGCAGCTGGAGGACATCAGATGGAAAAGTAACAAATTGATTGGAAGTAGTTTTTGTTTGGATAGTAGGGGTGGAGTGGCATTTTGAGTTGATCTTGTTTTCTCCTGTTTTGTTAGTTAGGGAGGTAAGTCATTTGTTTTCTGAGGGTAGTGATTTATTTTCCAGATAGAATTGTTTGGTTGTTGTTCTGGCCTTGGTCCACCCTGAAGCTGATACCTGCAACCACAGTGGACTGCTTTCACACGCAGAGGTTTGTCACTGGGCAGTCGACATAAAAGTCACTAAACTTGTTTAGAAACCAGTGCAATAGTGTACGTCTATCATGACTTTATACTGTTATTAGTAGATAAAGATTCTCACAGTTCAATGTGATGAGTGTGATTTGACTTCTGGGATGTGACAATAATGCAAGTCATAACAGGCAGTTTTCCATGAAGAAGGAAATAGAGTTCTAACTAGAAATAGAGAAGTGCACAAGGAGTTAATTAATCTAAATAAATTGGTATTCCTGAAGTGTGCTATTGAAAGACTCACCCAGACAAGTGAGCAGTGTAAAAACTAGTTTGTTTTGTCCATTGATTACAATTTGGACCCTCTGGCTAGAACCAAACCTGATACAAATCTGCCACTGTGTTTGTCTCCTCTGATGTGTGCTGCTGCTACACAACTGAAGCCATGCAAGGCTGGGCCTGAATCTGTCCACATGTCTGTTGTGGAGAAATTGCTGAAGTCAAAGGTCAATGGTGAGGTCAGGAGTTCAGAAAGTGTTCAGGAGCCTCTGATGTCTTATGCTGTATTATTTATTGACGCTTGGCCAAGGAGAATTAGAGACACTCTCAAAGTACATCAGAAGTGCCTGAGTCGGTCTCACATTCTGCCGAACTTGTGCTGGTAGATAAACTTTAAACCCAAAGATAACACACAAATACTGTACGCCCAGGATTAGTCAAAGAGAATGTTTTTACCCATGGAGGTTTTACTGTCAACATATTCTAGTCCGGAGACACAGATGTCTGTTTACACAGATTGGAACGTCAACAGCAAGCTATCTATTATGTCTATGAAGGCAGCAATAGGTCTCTTCGACCCTGGCCACCACAGTGTTGAGATAGACTGGACCTACTGTTCTCAACCAAAGCCAAACAACTAATACTGCAGAGGACCTCAAGGCCCACACATGACCTCGTGTAACCTAAGGATAGAACATTCCATAACAATGTCCATCTTTAAGCATAGCAATATAACGATATTACGTCAATGGCATGGACAATTAGTTCTGTAGGCTGGGACTTAAAATGATCAAACGTTATTAAAGAAAGAAAATCACAACACATGTCAAGTGACAAACGATACTTAAAATAAGCACTTGTTGAAGTTGCTTTCAGATGTGAGCAGTATTCAGATGAAGTGTGACGCACTAAAGACTCTCAGGGGAACACAAACTGATGAGTGCAACAAACAGAAAACACATCTCCTCCCGCTCTCTGGAATATCACTTCAAAAATTATAGCTAAGCAAAAACGTGACTTCAAGATGACTTTCACTCACATTTAGTTTCTTTTGAGTTTGACCCAATGAGGGCAGGCTTGATGGCACATTAAAAGATTAAAAAAGAAGACATATCAGCATAAATAGATGTATATGAGATGTAGATATGACGGGATAATACAGAAGAACAAATACAGCAGGAGGACATGGAAAAATATGAAATATCAGTTTAAACAGTTTATATCACAATACAGCTCTTATATGTATGTACTGTATGAACTACACTACAAAAGGTGATCCCCAAGCATCTTACATACCATGCTAACACTCCAGTTTGTCCTGGGTTTCTCCCATATTTCAAGGCCACCTCTCAGCGTCCTCTGGTTTTATTCTGTTTTCCCAGGAAAGTCCTGTAATTTGCATGGCCCTCAAACTTTATCAATAATGGTCATACATGGAATTGAGGGAACATCTATGAAACAAGATCCACACACTACATACAATTCAACCCATCTGTCACCACAAGCTCGCAACCCATACCCTGAATCATGGGTAATATGTCAGGCAGACAGGCCAGATAAAATAACTTAACATGAGCTCTTGTCAAAACGCTGGCGTCCCACCTGCAATCTTTGTAACTTTTGCACAGCTCAAACTGTTCAAGTGCTGCTCTTTACATGAGAAACAAAACAGTCCATGACAGCCCGCCTTTCCAGTTCAAACTGGCCTATCAGGTCAGAGCTCTAGGATGAAGAGTTGACAGGTTAACAAGAAATATAAATGATTTTCTTCTTTACTCCCAAACCAACAAGCTCACATTCATTCTTCAACAAGTAAAGAAAAATACTGTACATTCAAAATAAACTTTGTTTCATAAAATGTGTACATTATTCAGTATCTTAATTAGTCATTTCATCACACATCCAGCATCCAATCAGACTTGAGAACCTGCCTACTCTATACCACATAAAAGGACGACTGTTGAGGCGTGCTTCCTCTTTAAGCAGCAGCACAAGATGGCTTCGACAAAGGACTCAGACTGTGACAGGTAATGGCTCTGATTACATCATGTCATGATTTTAACTGAGAATGAACCACTGTGAATATGAGGAGAAGTGCCGACATAATATAAAACCTTTTCTTGGATCATGAAGCCTGACAGTTCTGTGGCTTATCAGTGAAGTGTATGAACTACACTGAAGCCTGGAGTCTTTGTTCACAGTGATGAACAGAGATAGATCTACCTTATATGCATTTCTCTCCTGTATAACTCGCCAGTCGTAAAAACCAAAACAACGAGCCAAAAGGCTTAAAGGCTCTGAGGGTAATGATCGAGTTGTTCTCTGTGGCTTTGTCTCTATGGACAGAAATATATTAGTGCAGCTTCAACATTAACACTAATATTTAAACAAAGAATCATGCATGCGTTTTTCTGTTTTCAGTCCATTAATTATAAGTCATATACTGCATATACATATAGAGGTATACTCTGCATATTTACATTGCTGTTTTCCAAAGCATGTGCATGTCTGATGATGTGTCCACGTTCCAGGCAGCCACTATGTTTTCTGTTGATTATTAAAATGAGAACAACATGAATTTGTAGAGACTTGAGCTTGCTTCTGTGGTGACCCTCAGTTCGTATAGTGATGTAGTGTTTTGTATATTTGTATATTGATTACTGTTAAGGCCTCTCTCCCTGATATATGTCTGACCTTTCAGTATCATACGCGCTGGTTCATACTTTGGGATTCTTGGGCAGAGGTCTTCTGTCTGTTCCAGAGTATTCGAGTCAGGGCTCCCGAGGTTCAAGAAAGATCTGCCTGAGGAGATCAGGTCAGCTGAGTCAGTGACCTCCCTTCTTTGTCAGAGAGCCTTTCTGCTTTTACATGAGTTTTAATTTTTGTTCAGCTGTCTTTCATTTTTCTTTTCCTATTCTTTCCTTTTCCTACACTGAGTTGATTTTTAGTACACCAAACAGTTTTCTTTTAAAAACCAAAATGTTTTATGACTTTTGTAATGAGGATTTCAAAAAGTGCTCTAAAAATTAGAAGTTCTAAAATTATTAGTGCTTTCTCTCTGGACAACCTGCTGTGGAGGTTCTGGTTCTGTGTGTAAAGTGCCTCTCTGATTGACTCACTTGTCTGACAGCCATGTTTAAAGGCTTAGGCATGTTCAGTCTGAAACGATGTTCCCATGGTTTCCAGGCTGACCAGGTTTCCTTGAAACATTTTCTTACATTTTTCAGACTCTCCTCACAGATTACTGTACAAAGTACAACTTTAAAACTTTATTCATGATTTTGGTGAAAGAGGATCAGATTTTATACACAATATATTTGCTGCCTGTCCCTCTGATGTCCTCCAGCTGCTCAGCTTCAACTCTCTGTAATTTGCAGAGTTTCCTGATGGGCAGATAGTTTCAGTCTGACTACTTGCTAAAGTAGCTAACTGCTAATTAACTGCTGCTATGTGAATCTGCCGTTACCAGGCAACAGAACTGGGCTCAGCAGCCGGACCGACCCAGGTTCATACACGGCCATAGAGACCAACAGGGAATAACCTTACACTACTGAGGTGATTTACACACTCAAAGATTGCTAAGTAGCTAAGGAATGACAGGAACCAAACCCACCTCAGTGGACTTCTGTATTTCCTGACAGACTGGCCACCGTGATGGTCGTTGATTCTCATTTCAACCTTCACGTTTGGAACCACGCGGGGTCACTTGATAGACAAGGTCATTGTAATGGAATGGCATTAGTCAGACACTTGTCTTTTAAAACAGATTTAAATAGGTCAGATGTGGTGGAGCTCTCTTGAATACAAACAGAATCAGAGCTGGAAAAGGTTGAGAATGCTAAAACATCCCCAAAATGTTCAAAGTGTATGTGTTAATATGAATGTGAATTCTTCAATACGAGTGTCACTTGAATAAAATATATGTTAACAGTCATCAGAGAAGAAAGAAAGAAAGAAAGAAAGAAAGAAAGAAAGAAAGAAAGAAAGAAAGAAAGAAATGGATGGGAGCAGCAGCTGAGCAGGAAGGCCTGTGGTGTGAACACACAGCCCCCAATCAACATGTTTCCTATTTGCTGTTTGATAGCTGCAGTAGTTCAACAGGTTCTTTTCAGCATATGGTGTGACTGTGTGATTCCCAGCAGGTGGAAAATCCTGCAGTGAGAACACATCTACAGTATGCAGTGCAGCATCTGCGGACACCATAACTGTTTTTTTCCATTTCACCGCAAAGCTTGACTCTTGTGACATTTCCTATCTCCTTTTCAAAAGGTGTCCGTTGTTAGTCAATCACTCCTCTCAAAGAAAACATTCCTATCCTCTCCTGTCGTTTGAAAAACAGCCGCGCTGGCATTGACTTGCCCGTTAAAACCTCCCTGTCATCAGTGACAATTTTACAAGCCATCTCGAGTGTGCTTATCCTGACAGGTAAACAAAGTGCTTGAGATGATGACGGATTGCTCTTTTGAAAAGTTTGACTGACGTTCCTTTTCAAACGCTCATCATCACTGTGTAACCTGCGCCTGCAGAGGGGGGATTGCCAAGTCATGTCGCCGTCATCATCGCCTGATATGTCTGCGAAGTGAAGAAACATTAGCATCAAAGAGCAGCTCGTTTTGTTGTGATCTGTATTTTACAGAGCACATTACGGCCCATACATACAGACCTGACAGAGGTAAAACTGCCCTCCAGAGACGCACTGCGGTGGTTGATGGCCCGTTCTCTGCATACAGCACTTCTTTTATTGGAGGTGACTCCTAAATGGCAGCCTGTCTTTCTCACACAAATCTGAAAACTCAGTCTTCCTGTCAGCCAGCACTACAGGCGCTGCCTACCCAGCGATGTATTAGACCTCCTTGGAATTAATAAGCTGACTGGCCAGACAAATCCACATCCTCTATGAATGTAGTTTAGTAATAAAACATAGATGCCAAATGATAACAGCGATAACGGCTCAAAAAGAGGAGAAACAAACACATTTGTCCAGGCGTGATAAAGTATCCCGAGGGGCTTTTAAAAACATTTCAGAGCAAGCTAAATAAAGAAGCGCTTCACTATCTATTATCTAATACTACGCTGTGCAGCGAGGTGAAATACAGCACAGTGGAATCTGGGTCACACTCGATTTGAATAGTCCAATGCTGATACCCAACTTATTAGCCAGCAAGATTGAAAGAGATTGAGTTCCAGGTGAGACAGAAGTGGGAAAAGTAAAAGTAGAAGATAATAGGTGGTTGGATAAGAGTTCATATTCCGGTCAGAGTGGGGGTTGAACCATGGGGTGTTTTTTGAATCTGAATATGATATTCAGCAAAGCACAAACTTTTTACCCAAACTACGTCTTCCTTTTCCAGCGTTCAAAAAAAAAAAAAAAACAGAACAGCTCTGCTTTGCTTTGCTTTTGTCTAAAGGGCCAGTGTGGGAGATTTAGGATAATCTGTTGGCAGGAATGTAATATTCATAACTCTATTTTCATTCATGTAGAATCCCCTGAAAATAAGCTTTCTTTTCTTTCTGAGTCACATGATGGCAAATAACATTCATGAAGCTGTTACCCGGTAAACAGCTTCTTATTAACACATTTAGCATTTATGCAGCAACATAAGCATTCATTTGGAGTTATGTTTGTGGCCACCTCATAAATTAAATTCTGTCGTACTTAAACTTTTGTGATCCACACAATCACACAATTGGTGTTGGCAAGTTTCTATTCAGCTTTGTTTACCCTTGTTCGTCTTTTTACATCAACAGAACAGTTGTTCATTTACAATATCTTGGGAAGTTGCAATAAATATCAGTGCAATATGTTCTATATCCCTTTGTGCTGTGTCTCTCCTTGGTCTGTTAAGATAACCGAAACTTTTGTGAGTCTTGAGGCATTGCCAGCCTTTAAATCTCATTTGTAAATGCTTGATAAGGCATAGATAGAGCCCACTTTAGATGAGCTCACACAAAATACTTCATTAACGAGTAGTAAGTGCTTTGGAACTGCCTGAATTTCATTAATAACTGTTTATAGGTCATCCATTGGAAATGGAATTTGTTTTTATAAAACATCTACTAACACACTCACTAACCATTAGTACAGAAGAGTAAAATATTTATAACTGATTATAAACCATATACTGAGTATTTACATCAGAAGCATGCGTTATAAATGATGAATTCAGTATTTATTAATCAATAACTACTGTGCTTATCATTGATGAGTAAAACTTTTGTAACTGTGTTTATAAACTACATACTAATGAGTATTCATGCGTTATAAATTATGGATTCAGTGTATATTAATGCTTAACTAATGCCTAATAGTGTGTACTCATTATAAAGTGTTACCCATTTTTTAATTAACAATTAAACAATTTTATTTATATTGTGCTAAATCATGACAAAAGTTATCACCATATAGAGCAGGTTTAGATTGTCATATCATATTATCTACAAATCTAGATACAATGATTGAGGATGTCAGGGATCTAAATTTCTCAAAACATTCTGAAACTGACCTTTTAAAAAAACCTCTAGAACCTAAAGTGCATACAGTTCTACTAGAATTACATCCATGTTGGATAATTCTCATGCGGGACAGATGTGGCTCAAGAGTAGAGCAGGCCGTCCACCAGATGCTCGGTGGTTCGATCCCTGAATTCTCCAGTCTGCATGTCGAAGTGTCCTTGGGCAAGATACTGATCCCCAAATTCCTCCTGAAGGCCTCACCATCAGTGTGTGAATGGTTAGCTCCTCAAACTGATGTGCAGCCAGTGCCATCAGTGTATCAATGTGAGTGAATGGGTGAATGAGATACGTAGTGTAAAAGCACCTTGAGTGCTTGGAAGGCTAGAAAGGCGCTATATAAGTACAGTCCATTTACCATTCATGCTTTACTTGGCAGGCTCTTATAGATCTGTTATGACATGTAAGGTGAGTGCACATTACTATATATTATATATATTATATTATATTATAATGTAATGTTTTCATCTACAGAGATCTAAGGCTGAGTCTGATGTGGCATCACGATTTGATTTAAAAATCTTACAATGAAACATTTTAGGTGGAGTTGGGTGGAAGCTGGGGGATGTCTGTTATGTATTGTTGATTTTGCCTGTATGTCTTTTGTGTTTATAGGAACTCTATGAAAATGAGATGCTACATATCAAAGAACTATCTTTTCAATAAAGTCAAATAGACGATAGGTCGATTAACAATTAAACTTTATCTAACAGTTTTACAGAGTTTGTTGGATTAAGTCCTCCATCACGTTTTACAGCACAAAACAAACTACGTTTACAGCCCATGCAGGAAGTAGTGCATCCTTTATGTAGCGAGATGGAGAATGCAGAGTGTCTAACTTTATATCACAGATTTATGGAAGATACAGTATGTGTTTGTCTGAATCATAAATAAATAAATAAATGAAAATCATTAGCTTTCAGTCTGTCCTTAACAATTCAATTCATTTTCTGTGATTTTAATGTGGGGTGAAGAATTCATGGCACTCTAAATCTTCCATAGAGATTTGGAACTAGGGTCTAGACTTTGACAAACGATGGCAGTGAAAGTAAAAATAAAAAATGTTTTGATGAATTTGAATGGATGAAAATAAATTTCGATGTCGTCTGGGTTTTTGCAGAATTGTCCAACTCGATCCACAAAGTGACACCGCTTCCTGCTGCTGAGTCGAAAATCATCACAGCTCTACCCAAAATGAGCCCGGCCTCCGTCACACACACAGTGTGATGTAAAGCGAGGTTGTTAAGGGCTGATAAGGAATGCATGTAGAAGCCAATGTGGCATTAATGCGGCTGCCGTTGCTTTTATTGAGTCTGATTTAATAAGGGAATTGCGATGGTGATTGAGGTCATCTTCCGCGTCTGCTTCTTTCAAAAAATAGTTTAACATCTGGCCTCTTGAGACCGCTCACACTTCCACTTTCACACACCGCGGCTGACATCTTAATTTGCTTCTGCCGGGCAGGTTTACTCCCCTGCAATCCTTTCGGAGAGGATTATACACTGTGCCTATTTTATTCACCTCCAATTCCAATAGAAATATTTTAGCTGGTGGCAAAAAAAAATCTTATTTGATTCAGTTTACTTGCCACATAAGGCTGTGTGCTCATCCAGGAAAATAGAGAGCACTCACAGGTGAAACCTGCTTGATAATTGCTATTTTTCCACATTCATTTTCTCCTGCCGTATTTACATACAGGCCGCAGGAAAGAGAAAAGGCTCCACAATTGAAGTTATTACACAGGGGTCACAGCCACTGACTTCCAACCATGACAGGAAGTCTGTCTCATCATTCCTTTTCATACGGCCGCATGCCGCTCAGCCTTTCTGCAGACGCATTCAGCCGGCAAGTGACTGCTGCAGCAGTGCATTCATAAGGTGAAGTACCTGACTGCTCTCCCAGGGGTGGGCTATGAGTTCCCCAGAAACAACAGCACTCCGGCAGAGGGAGCGTGGATGGTGCCGGACTCCTGCTCCTGTCTAAACCACACAGAGATGCTGCTCATAAAGTGATGAGCGAGCATTCCTGGCTCATTATTTTTTCAGCCAGACACAGGTTGTCACTTTGGCTCTGCAGAGTCAAAAATAAAATTCCAGACTTTTTTTCCTCCAGACTCCCATAGTTTGAGCTCTCACTAGACATCTTTATTACCTTGCCAGTGGAGGCTTTGCCGCACACAGTGTTCCTGTTTTTGACAGTAGAAAGACATCTTTGTTCTTCTGTGTGGATTTGAAAAACAGAAGAGAGATGCAACCGGTAATCTGAGCAAAGAAAATAACCCCAACATTTCAAATGAGAGATTGTTACCTCTAGCTGATGATGTATCTTGCAGCAGATTCTTGTGTCAGGTCATCTACTGTATGACACCAAGGTCATCAGTGTTATCGAGCCACAGAATGTGTCAATTAGTGGCCTTCATTTATTACAAGTGCAGAAAGAACTTTACTTTAAACAAACTTTTATTTCTAATTATCTTTCTTTTGAGTATACTTTATGACCTCTGTGTTTTCTGATCTGTTCCTGTTCCAATTTGTTAACACAAAGTCAAACGTGCTGCTGTCTTGATCAGTTCATTAATGTACGTTTTCACACCACTAAGTCCATCACTACAACACAGTCTGAGTTCCTCCTCTCCAGCCAGAATACCCGTCTTCATTGACTAACTCATTCCTGTCACGTCGAAATTGCATATTTCTTCCTATCCCCTTTTTACCCCCTGAGGTCTGAACAAGTGCCCACGATTGCAAAAGCAATGGATAAGGCCGTTGATAGAACCCCAGAGGTTAGACTACCAGCAATGGAACTGAGTAGTTCCTGCAGAGGTTTCACATTCAAAGCTTTCCAGCAGCTAACAGGCATAATGCCTAATCATCCTTTGACAAACTTGAGTCAGGATCACATGCGGGGCCACTTGATGGAAGAAAACTGCCAAAAAAATAACTAGCTATGACTAAATATAAGTGAACTAAATTATAATAAGGTGATTGCACCACTCTTCCCTCACCCTCTAAGAAAGTACAGTGGCTGTGAAACATGCATAAAAACATCTAGAGCTGGCCGAACTGTAGATGTTGAAACTGCTGAAGTCAAAAGTCAATGGTGAGGTCAGGAGTTCAGAAAGTGTTCAAGAGCCTCTGATGTCTTATGCTATATTATTTATTGATGTTTGGCCAAGGAGAATTAGAGACACTCTCAAAGTTCATCAGAAGTGCCTGAGTCGGTCTCACGTTCTGCCCATCCTGGTGGATAGACTTTAAACCCAAAGATAACACCACAAATACTACACGCCCAGAATTAGTCAAAGAGAATGTCTTTACCCATGGAGGTGTTATTGTCAGCATATTCTAGTCTGCAGACACAGATGTCTGTTTACACCAATTAGACCGTCAATGTCAAGCTATCTATTATGACTAGGAAGGCAGCAATAGGTCTCTTTGACCCTGGCCACCACAGTGTTGAGATAGACTGGCACCTACTGTTCTCAACCAAAGCCAAACAACTAATACTGCAGAGGACCTCAAGGCCTACACATGACCTTGTGTAACCTAAGGATAGAAAATTCCATAACAGTAGAAACATGGCAGTTTAACATGGCAGACTCTGTGGAAGACGATCTGTGATGTCTGTAGATGGACTCATTCTAACAAAATAACAAAATCATTCTTATTTTCAGCTGAATATATAGTGATGAAAACATAGTTATAAATATTATATTCTGTAAATAGAGCCCCCCTAAATCTGACACACTGGACCTTTAAAGTTTATTTTTAAAGGTTCATTTAAACCACGTGTTAAATAATTGCATTACAGTTATGTGACAATTAAATTTAAAGGTGCAGTCACTGATTCGAACCCAACACACTCTGCTCACGTTCCACTCGCTCCATTCTGTGTGGTGTGCCCTGGATCTGCACATGGGAAACCAACAAAGTGGCTTCGACAAAACCAACAGACATTTTCTGCCTCAGGAGATACAGCTGGCAGAATCAGTGACTCCTTTTAAAGGTACAGTGTGTAACATTTTAGGGGATTAATTGGCAGAACTGGAATATAATATACATAGCTATGATTTCAATTCTATATAATGACCTTATGAAATGAATCGTTGTGTTTTCATTACCTTAGATTTAGCCTTTAAATCTATACTGCTAGCCAAACAGCACATTTGTTACAGTAGCAGAGCAACAGCATCCATCATCAGTTTAATGCAGCCAAACAATGTTTTCATAATAAAAGTATGCCGCAGCTGAACCATCTGGAGGCAGGGATAATGCACCTGGTGGTGGTGAAGAAGTATGTTTTGGGCACAAAAGACTTCAGACCTAGACTTTCACAGGTCAGTCAGAATGTCTGCTAGGCTTTTATTTTGAAACATTAACTGAAAATGAACATTAGCTTCACAGTGCTTGAAAAACAGCATATGTGTAAAATAATACAATTGATTAGGAAAATAAAAATAAATTTGGTGAATGGTGAGTATTTAATGTACATTCAACTGAATTTATCATGTTAATTATTAGAGTACAGCTAATTTAACATCTGCTCAGCATTTTTATCCTCTGCCCTATTAGCAACTTTAATTGTTGAAGATTCAGTACAGTATTTATTTTATTTAGTAATTCACATTTGTGTGAAACAAAAAAAAAAATCCCCATCGTCAGCACAATGTGTACGAAGCTCTGTTCTTCTAAATGGTTCCTAAATGGGACTTGTTCATGTTTATCTAGTGGAATTAATGCGTTTTGCAGGTGAGCAAAGCCGAGGGAGGATCTGCACCAGGTCCCCTGACAGAAGAGAAATTTTAATTAGCATTGCTTGCAGTTTGGGTCACCAACATAGACATCCATCTGAGACTGTTCAATATTTAATTAAATGGCTCTTGCTTTACACCTTTGTTCACCTCAGAACACAATTCCCCGCAACACCTTTTATTCAGCATCCCAATTAATCAGCGCAAAACACTTAATGAGAAACAGCTGTCAAAGCAAATACTCGATAAATCCCAAAAGCATCAGTTTGTTTTTGTCATTAGTGATATTGGGTATTTAAAGTGCAACAAAGAGGCTTAAGAGCAACAGATAGATGAGAACACAGCATGGCTGTGAAATGTTGAAATATCTTTTGCAGATGTCTGAAGGAAGGGTTGTTAAACTCATCACTACCATGTGATGCAGGTCAGTTATTTATCTCCATCACATACAGTATCATATCCTGCATTCACATCTTTTCAGAGAAAAGAACACATCATGTCTTCAACTCAAGTGCACCACAAACAAAGACACTGATTTCCACAGCGTACTCACAGCGCATCATGTCCTGCTTCCTGCATGTTCTACCCAAGTGGTAACCTCTGGTAACCTCAGGCTCCACTGGAGCCTGGCTTCAAGTCAGTCTCCATAAGTCCCCATGTTAAAATGTCTAACTTCACAGCAGAAATTGGAAAGGTATAATATAGATTACACAAATGTAACAAAGTCGTGTTTTCTTGAGAGTAGTAATTCATAGCATTCTTCATGACGCAACTTACAATTTTCAGACATTCCAGCTCTGCTTGGTCATGTGAACTCGACTTTTCTCTCTGATATTCCCTACATGACATGAAGGCAGCACAAGACATGTACAGCAGGTTATTTTACAGCAAATGTAGGCTTTGTCATCACAGGGAGCCACAGGTGTAATGAATTAATGAAGACCACTGTCGTCATAGTAACGTTCATAGAAACACCTGTGTCCTCCCTTCAGCACAAGATGAGGTACAATGTCTGAATGAATTGAAAGAAGAAATAACACAGTCCTCATCATGCAAATCCAAAGTTGAATTCCTAAACAATGAATGCACCTTGGCACAAACTTTACACACACACACACACACACACACACACACACACACACTCACACACACACACACACACACACACAGGGATTTGTCGCTATGGCCTCCCATGGTCAAGTATAACTTGTAGCCTATGGTATGTTGGCTAATGGTGTTTAATGTTATCAAACATTGGATATTTTTTTGAAAGAAGCTGACACTGGGTCAGTTTAATAACTCTTCTCTATATGTAAAGCTGTCACACAGCACATCACAGATGCGTGTCACAGATACATTTTTAATTGATCATAGAGTTTTACTGTCACGCATACAAGCATATACAGTACAATGTACAGAGAAATGCAGTAGGCCAATGGTGACACAGTGATCACTGGTCCCAGTTCAGTTCAAGTATATTATGTAGTATGTTCAAAGAGTGCTAAAAATCTGTACTCAATTAAAAATACTGTTGCATTACTGAAATTTTAGTCATTGTCAGTCAAAAGGGGAGGTCCATGTAGAAAATATCTACTTTTAGCAAAACACATTAATCTGGTATGGTATAAATCAATCAAATTTAGGGAAGAAATATACAAATAAAGCAGAAATATTTCAGTTAAAACGTCTAAATCTCATTTAATTATTAAAGATTACATTGCAAGCAGACAACCAGGTCAGGATCTAAAGTGTTTGGTTTTGGTTTTTCCAAATAAATCTTAAATTTCTCCTTGCTCCTGAAGTGTGGTCGCCTCTCCAAACACTTAAGCAGCATTTTATGTTCAAACTGAGAAGCTGACAAACTCGGAACACATTTATTCTAACTTTACACCGACTTCAAATAAAAATACATAAAAGCACAAAAAAAGTTAAAAAAATGACCACATTTGATCTCATTTGTAATTTTAACTTCCTCCCCTGACAGATATACATACAGTGCAATGAATAAAGCACACAGCAGCTGCTGAAAAAACAATACAATGTGGCATTTCAGTGAGATTGCTTGTTTTCTTTAAAGAAATATATACTTCTAGTTTATATAATACTTGAAATGTGAAACTTTTTTGGAGAAATCAAAGAGTAGAATTAAATGTAGTGTATCTGTTAGCAGATAATTACCAATGAGTGTTTGTGGCTTCATTAGCTGCTAAACATAACTGGCCACAGCAAATTAGTGGTAAGTAAAATATCAGATGTCTTCACTTTGAATAGTCCAAAACCAGCTCAACTATGATATATTAAGTGTCTTACTGTAAGTTAACTGAGAGTGAGGCTGCATGTTATGTTATCTGTACATCCACAGGCACATTTAGAAATGTGCACTGGTTCTGGAAGATCTTTGCCTGAAGATCCAGTGTTTTCTTGTTTTGTTGAAACACACTCTTGGAGTTCTCCTGTGCGTGCAGAGCAGTGACTTGTTGAGGTGCAGAGGAAGTCAGACAGCTGAGGACAGATAAGGACGGTCATCTACAGGATTTGAAAAATGATGCATCATTAATAGCACATCAAATAAAACACTTGCTTGTGCATATGAACGTTGTGCGTGGCTGCCACTACATCAAATTTCAGAGACATTTTTCACTCCAAGATGAAACTACCAGTGTCAGGAAACTGACGACATCTCGCCTGCAGTCATTTGAAGTGTTTTGTGTGTGTGCCTCTTTGTTTAGTGTGTCTCGAGTGGGTCCTCTCTCCTGTTTGATCAGAGGGATTATTTGGAGGTTTAGTCTTTTAAGTCCTGTTTTCTTTGGCCCATCTAGCTTGTTAGCATTTAAATGACTTTTTGTAATTGCTGAGGCGAATCTTGAAATAACACGAGGCCAATAGCTTTTTTTTTTTTTTTCTTCGTTTCCCCGCTCCTCCTCTTGTGCTCCCTCTTCCTTGTTGACCTCCTCGTTCAGTCTCAATAACAAACAAACAAGTCCTGGGGATCCCTGTCAGGAATTTGGTTCACTTCAGATGATTCATGTCTTTGATGCTCGTCATTTTGACTTTTTCTAGCCCCCCTACATGGAGGAAATATCCACCAATTATTTGTACAAACCCGTGAGAATGAACCATGAGAAACACTAAAGTGCAGGATGTAGCTGGTGAGCCCACAGAGCAGCCATAAGAGCTTCTTTGAATGTGTGTGTGTGTGTGTGTGTGTGTGTGTGTGTGTGTGTTCATGTTTGTGAGGGCATGTATAAAGACGGTTGAGACGTCCTGTGGTGAAAGTCCTTATCTTGTATTTACACATAAGGACTTTAGGCAGGGAATGACTTCATATTTAATCTTTAAGCCAATATGATTAAGTCCAAAATAGCAATCTATAGAAGGAAGTGTGGCCAGAGCATCCAGCAGCACTGAACCGAGTTTGTCCACAGCTGCAGCTAACACCAGAGAACAGATCGAGGCCACGGGAGTCAGAGCTACAGGATAAACGTCTTGAGGCGTCTCAGAATCCGCTGGACGGACAGCCATGACATTTTTTCAAGAGTTACTTCATGATGACCTCTGACCTCTGAAGTTCATCTGTGTGACAGACGTGACTCAATCCACATTCTTCCATACTTACACTTCACACTGGCGTTCACCACGCTGGTATAATGCAGTGCACACTTCCGACCACACTCAGACACACTCATGAGTAATGCTGGCCAGAGGTGAAACAGGTTTGAATCTTTCTGGTTTGAATGTTTTCACTCGAGGATAGTCCGGGGGACTTGGCTCGATTGGGCGGGGACAGCCGAAAGATTTCACACCTTTGTGTGAACGGACCAAACCGCCTGGACAACGTTATGCTGCTAGTTTGGTGGAGGTACTGTCCAAAACAAGCACTGACTAGGAAGAAAAAAAGCACCATGAAAAGGAAAACCTGGATCATTGATTGGCTTTCTGATTTTTAGTTTACTGGATAGTAAGTAGCCAGTATTTGCTTTCCCACTGAAAGCAAACTGCACCAGGGTTCACTTGTAAGTGGACCGAAACCCACGTTTTTTAGTTGGAGCAGAGTTCGGATGAGCTTTCACACCTGCCCAAACAAACCGGACTATCCGAGAAAACAAACTCTGGTCCGTTTAAAGCGGATGGTGTGACAGTACCCTAATATGTATGTTAACTTTGTGTTTTTCACCTTGCTTTTATGACCTCTAAGTCACCAAGAAACAAGAATCTACATCTATAAGTCATCACAAAACAGGATAGAATTGTATTTTCCAATAATTGTAGTTTTTCCATCCATTTAACATTCTACAGGGAGCTTTTAACTGGTTTTAAAAAAAATTCTCAGTTTAATACTGACCTACATAAGCAAACAAGACCATCAGCCAGATGATTGGCTAGTTATTTTCAGCGCTACAGCTGCCACCAGATTTAATTCAGATCTCCCTTCAAATCAGACAAAACGAGGTGGTGGAGGTGCTACAGCTTTTGTTCAGTGCCATCAAAATATAAATTCCTCATGGCTGCTTTAAATATTATTGACTAAAATTAGCAGAGGAATCTTCAGACTGTACTTCTTCAGACTATTACATGCCCGTGGCCACACTTTACCTTAAGCGGGAACTTTCCTTTCAACGTGGAATATGTTTTCATTGCACTGTCCCACGGTTGAGATAAGTCAGTGGATTAATGTAGAATCAAACACCTTTAAAAACGTGTCTGCATCACACTGATAAGCAGGCGTATGTAAATAAAGTTAATATCAGCAATGCAGCATCCACCACTGGAAGGAAACAGCTTTGTGAGAGAAATGATAAACCTCTTAGAGTGAGGAAATTTGTTAACACATGGCTCAGATCGCTGAGAGACAGACGACATGTAATGTGATCTGGAATCACATGGTATAGCTGCTCTAAGTATGATTAATAACACGAGATAACAGGTTAAAGATTACATATTAAAGCATTTAGCATGAGAGGAACATTTGAAAGATATGAAACATGAACCGAACAACAATAAATGAGTGGAAATACTTAAGAAATCAAGTAGAAGGCGGGTAACTGAATGCAAATGCTCAGTTCACTCAAGCAAAATCGTTAATGCACACATCTGCCTTGTTTATTTGATTACAATCTTAAAAAAAAAAATCTCCAGATGTTTAATTGCAATTGTTATCTGTGATTACATGCAAATGTTTAAGCAGTAGGCTCCACACTGCAGTCTGCCTTGCATATGGATCTGAGGCGCAGTAAAGTAACACCAGCATCTGTCAGAATACATTTTGGCCTAACCATGTTGATTCTACTCATTCATCTGTTTGGCTTGACAAACTCTTTGGTTAATGTCAAACAAAGCATCCTTCAGCTACAGAATGGAATGCATAACTCTGCATCCAGGTGCTCGGATAAAAGGAGGTGGACGTCATAGAGCTCTTTAATAATGGCTCCCACGTCATCCAATAGACAAGAGCTATGATTACCAGGAAGCTTTTACATTTCTTTATGAAAATGAGAAAAAAAACTCACAGCAGGTGTTTAAATCAAAGAGCAGAGCTGTACACCTGAGACGTTGTACAGCCATACAGATCAAATAGAGTACTGCCATGTGCACTGAAGGAACATAGATCTCAGCTTTATAAAAACACTAATAACAGAGATTTTAAAATTTGAATAGTGAGCACTCAAAGAGACCTGGACCCAAAAATGTGTGACTTCACTTGAACTTGAAGGACTTCAGACTTGACATTAACTTGTCTCACTTACTTGAGAACTGACTTGAAATTACCACGATTGACTCAATTTTGACTCATCTTAACTTTCATTACTGGAATGGAGACATGACCTTTCTTTATTAACATGAATCAAAGTACCATTGTACAGAAAATGATCATCTTGTCTTCCACTTTGGGGTCTTGGTGACCCTATCTGCATTGTAGCCTACCAGCTGACGGTTGCTTATTAACTTTATCCCATATTATACAAAGTCTGTGAAAAAGCTGAACTTTCACAGTGCTCCAAAAACTAAAAAACATAATCCCATAACAAAAATGTTCAGCAATTTATTTTGCCTGTGAATCACACAACCCCACGCCCATATGTGCACTGCAGGCATAGCCAGTAAAGCTACATTCCACAGCACATCTGCTACTCGAACGGTCTGCATTCATTATGTGTTGCAAAAGTCTAGCCAAAGACCTATAGCCTGAGGAAGGAAGCTGCCCTGTAGTCTGGTGGTACAGCAGCCGATACTTCTGTAATGCTTGGCAGGCAGCAGCAGGGTGCACAGGCTGTGGCTGGGGTGGATATTATCTTTCAGTATCCTTTGGGCTCTGCAAAAGCACAAAAGCAGCAGTAGATGGCAGGAGATGACTTGAATCATGACTTAAATTTCTCTCAATTGACAAGTCTTTACTTGACCTTGTCTCGACTTGAGACAATCAATAGACACAAAATCTATCTTGAACTTGATTTGACAGATTTGAGGCTTAAATAGGACTTGCCTCGATTGATTCAAGACCTGTCTTGTGGTCACAATGTTTTACTGCAATGCACACCTGTTTGGTCATTCTAATTGGGAATACTCCAGCTGGTCCCCCCCATGATACTGTCACGATTCAGTCATTGTGTACCTGGATCATGACTTGATAATGATTTTGCTCCATGAAATGAAGAAATATACATTGTGCAAGTGTAGAGATTCTTAGTTCATTAGCACTCATATCATCTTTACTTTGAGACCTGATAAAACGGTAGGCCTCGGTGGATTTAATCAATCCAGTGCCTACATCTTGTACAGCTATTACCATCAAATTACTCCAGCCTGTCCTCATTTGCTGATTCCCCTAGTGATTCACTGTGGCTTCACTATATGTTGGCTGTCTACAGTATTGTCTGTCTCCAACATCTTCCCTTGTTCTCCTGAGCAGTTCACTCACCTCCCCGTGAATTAAATAGTTTCAAATGAAGAGCTGCCAGCAGCTATTCACTGTGAGTGCCTCCCATCCCCCCCCCCCCTTTTTTTCCAACATCTCTCACAAAACACAAAGGTGACCTCAGAGACGTGTGTATAGCTCAAATAAAAAAAAAAAGAGAAGAGCTGCAAGAAACAAAAAACTGTCAAGGACTTCCACAGATGTTTCGGGTACCCCACGTTTGGCTTGAAAAAAAGGAACTCTAGACGTATTCTGCACTTTTGCTCTCGAGCTCTTTGTGATTCAGTATCAGTTCAAAGAGTTAAAGGTTCTGACCCATATGGAGGCTGCTAATTACAAACAGTGACACTGAAATGCTGAATTTACTCAAGATTTACTGGTAGTTTCAAACTTTGCAAAACTTTGCAATTTTTAATAAAATGGGTATGATGGGAAAATGATGATTGATTGAGACTGAACTTAAAACAAGTTATTGACAGTGTAACTCATTTTTGTTTATTTGGTTTAAAGATGTTATATCTTACATATTGAATGATTACAGCTATGTTATATATTTTGTCAGAGTAACCTCACAGATTTTTATCACATTACGTCTAAATTTGAATTTATCTGATAAAGTTAATTAAAATTCAGTTTGTCCACGGTATCTTACCTGACGGGGAAAGCCATTGTGTGGGTGGGGGGGCGATTATTATGCATTCGATGATGTCACCAATTGCGTCGCGGAGATACCACATTAAAGGGGGAATGTGTTGATTATTTCTGTTTGTTGTGCTCTAATGTTGTAAATGGTGGACGTTGTTTTCAAGCGCCAGGGGGAATCTGTGCTTATTTTAAATAATGATGTTTTGTGATTCTTGGATCTTCATAAAAGATATTTGGGGAGAGTACCACCTGAAGGGAGGATGGCGTAGTCCAGGTGAGCCTAGAGCCAGGTAAACAGGTATACAGGTCAGTTTTCTTGGGGAAGCAAGCGGCAAATAATAGTGCTGTTTCATTTTGTATGAGTTGATTTTTTCCTCACTTCGTATGTAAATATTTTTTATTTGTTTTTCACATTTTTTTGGAAGCACTGATATTGATGTCCACAAGCTCCTGAGTCTGCCTACTCTGTGTGGTTTCTCTTATTGTTCCTCAGGAGATCTTCTTTAGTTATTGACAAAGGCGTATCCAATGAACACACTGTCTATATACTCATAATATATCTACTACTTTACCTGAGATGAAGATACTTTCAAATGGTATGCCTCTCTATACTCCAGTACGTTTCAGAAATATTGTTTTTGACTTGCTATGCTGCCCCCACGTGATCAAAAAAAATCAATGAATCTCATGTTTATGTGATAACTATTATGTGAACATTTAATAATGATAATAACAGCTGCCAATGTTATGGTATGTGGAACTGTTGAGCAAGGTGAAACATTAATTTAGTGCTTCAAAGACAATATTAACACAACATTTCACCAACGCGTCCAAACACTTCATCACTATACGTCTACTGCCAGGGTCTTGGTCACTTGTGAGTGATGCAGCTGGTCATACAGCAGGACATAGCCCTTCAGCTCTCTCCTCTGCAATGACGTCCTTCACTATTTGCAGTGGAAGCCTCCCAGACTGAGCTGGATGGTGCAAGGAAGGGCAATAAGGAGTGACAGTGACAAGGAGAGGAGTGCTGTCGCCTCGTACTCAATCACTGTGAATTCATTTGGGGGAGATGGAGGAAGTCTAATCAGTCTCGCAGGATCACCCGTGGATCCTGTTCTATTCACAACAGCGGCATCTGCTCCAGCTGCATGAAGCATGGCACTCTCTACAGCGTCGCTCCCTGCTCTCACGGCGGAACAACGAACACTATCTGTGCCCGCTTTTCCTCTCGTTCCTGTCAAAACACTATGTAATTATGTTGAAAGTTCCAATTTCAGAGAAGAGGCCCATGTTTGTTTCTGTCTTTCAAGTCCCAGCTGCTCTGCTAATGCCTTGTAAAACTCATGAATTACAACCATAAATAATCCTTTAAATGATGCTTAAAGTACACAAGACTCAACTGTAGAAAAGGGCTCAACGTTGCAGGCTCGAGTCCATTTTAGGTTTCAAATCTGAATATGCATACTTTGTTAGATATACAGCTTAATGCATCTTTGTTCTCCTTTCTTCTTACAAGGTTAAAAAAGAAAGCATTCTCGCCATGATCTTTGCATGAGCAGTGGAGGTGGAATTATTTACAAAAAATAAAAATAGCAATGTAATAATAATGTAATAATTCCAGTAAATGTCTTGTAATTCAAAATCCTATGATGCACTAAATCAATATTTTTAGTTTACCGTGTGACATGAAAGGTGTCACTCAGAGATGAACCCACAGAGAATTATTACAAACTCTGCAGCTCTGCTTAAACGAACCCATCGTACATCGTACCTGCACAGCACCAAACAGCACACCGCAAAGCGCCAGCCAACCCAAATTCTTTGTCTGCTGGATAAATTACTAATGCAACTAATTTATGTGGTGATATGTCAGTGTTGTTCCACTTCCCCCCAAGAGGCCAAACAATAATTTAATTAATGCATCAGCAAAATGAGGCTTAAAGTATCAGAAACAAATGTACTCATTATGCAAAAAGACTCCAGATCAATTTTATTTCTCATATATTCATTATGTGTTATTATTCATTAAGTATTTTTGTATATGTTAGATATGGAAACCAAAAATGGCTGTGCTTGTAATTGTTTTTTTAATGCCACGTTTTCATATATATCATTATATTTTATGATTTAATTATTTTGTTATCTTGATATAATAAAGCATTTTTTTTTGTATGTTTTTAGTGATAATGGGTCAATTTATCTTGTTATCTCGAGAAAATGGCCCTTTGTTTTCTCGAGATAACGAGATAATTTGTCACAAGAAAACGATCTCAGCAGGATCACGGAGTGCACCCATCTGTGAAGTTGCAGCCGGGCTCGTCCTCTTCTATGACAAAGTCTGATCTGCATGTTACCTCGAAACAGAGAGACACAATGCAATGCCTATTAGACCTTCACTGATGACTTGTACATCATGGATACTTGGTCATTGATCTGACCATTTTCAGTTTGGGTCAGTTGCTGGAGTTATCGATAAACTGAGATACAAAAAAAAAAAAAAACTGATGGCATTAAAAAATATAATTGCACAGCCGTTTTGTGGCTTCCATAGTTCCCAGCACTGGTTAACAATGCGTCATATAATATCATGTCTACTAATAGCCACATACCTGGCTCTTTAGCCCCACTTTGTTTTATTTTCACTCGTGCTGGACTGTTAGGACAACGGTCTGCCTGCTGCTGCAGCATTGATAAGAGCAGTCATTTAGGCACAAAGCTTTGTACACATCATTTATTAGAAACATGATCAAATAAATCTTGAAATTAAACTTGTATCGCCAAAAGCATTTCCTTCCCTAAGATCTGTATTGCGTTGTTGGAAAGCTTTCCTTTGAGCATCTAATCTAAAAACCACTTCTTTCCAGTTGTTTGCTGGAAAATGGATGTGAGGAGAAACTTTGTCAGAGTCGGCTGCTGCCACCCAAGTTGGGTGAGTAGATTTCCCAGAGAAAAAAAGTGGGCAATCATCTGGTGTGTGCCCATGTTATTTTTCACAGAGATAGTGTTTTGATTGCCTTGGGGGGAGGAAATGGTATTATTTACTCCAAATTGCCTCGCTTGATCCGCATTGGGTGAACTAGCAAGCTGAGACTAAACATTTCTTCTCTCCTCTGCCTCTCATATCCTCCATACAAGCTCTCTTTTTTTTTTTCTTTTTCTGGCAGCGCTGAGGAGTGAGACGGCCGTCTTTACAGCTCAAGAAGTGGAAGTCTGCCAGCTCTCGGCTAGATGCTGTGTCAAAGGGCTTAGAGGGAATACTTAAACACAGCGTGGCCTGAGCATCATGTCTCCTCAAATGAGTTCTTCGTATCAGGATGAGCTGGTTTTCAGTGGTTCTCTCATGACTGACCACCAATACGGTGAAAAAAAAAATCTATTTTGAAATGCAGCCTCCACTTTGAGAGAAAAAAACTTGTGAACTTTCTTTTCTGATGGAGTTTTTTTTTCTCAAACTTCTGTGGCCATCCCTGGCACCAATAAGCGGCTGCGGCTGTGTCTTGTGTGGGCAAAGTGTAGAAAAAAATGAAGCAGTTGGATAGCAGGTGTGAGATGAATCACGCCAGCTTGTAAAGGCAATTGAGGGAAGATAAAATTAACGCATCACACATTTCCTGAAATACATACTTGGGCATATGCAGTAGTTTGGATGGAAAAACACAGAAGAGACTTTGAGGCAAATTCTGGTGTGTGAAGCACGTCTTGCCATCACAGCGACCACGGCCAATGCATCCAAAGAATGGATTTGACATGCTGTATTGTTTTTGAATTTCAACTAAAGTTCATGTAAAATGTCACAGCTGGGAAACGTTGCTATAATCAAACAGCAAAACATGCTCGATAAAAGCTGTGCAGACGGAGGTTGAGCCTTCTCTATCAGCTAATTCACTGTAATCAATGCCAATAAGCTGGGGGCATCCCTCCTCCTTAACACTCTACCCTTACATATCAAATGGCAATTAATTCCTAATATGTGTTAGAAATTGCCTAATTACCCACATATGCCCGCTACTCTATGTCGCCATTTGGTTTAAACAGGGGATGAGTGAGCTGTTAATGATGCTCAGTTCAGCGCAGCACACTGCCACAGTCTGGCACGACCCAGACACTGTTCCTTAATTACAAGCCTGCATACTGTATAGACCATCATCATTACCGCTGAGAGCGAAGACTCCAACTGCAGCTCCGCCATCATCACAAGCTGAACTGGCCTTTTGGTATTTCAGGAAAAGAAAACAAAACAAAGATTATTGCAGGCAGTTTTTGTGTCACAAAGTAAGTGAGAACACCATTTGTCCACAGTTCTACCGTCAATACTGCATCGTGTTCTAATTTAACTCATTCAATCATCAACAGTTTCATCATTGAGTAACATGCAGACACAGACTGCATCATTTTGGTTACAGAGTAAAACACAAACAAAAATGGGTGCTGTTATTGGTTAATTTCTGGGTTTCATAAGTTTCATAAATTTCTGAGTTTCATTTTCTTTCTTTTATTATTTCTTACTTAAATAAACCACATTTGTTATATCTGGACAAAGTTCCTCATGTCTGCCTCCTACTACAGTCAGACATTTCCACATTTTGTCATTTCTTCCAGTGTTTCTTACGATACAATGATTCATGCATCATGTTTCGAACTCGACTATATAAGCTTATAGCAGACTTATCAGGATTGGTATATATGTTATTATATATGTGTGTTATTTTTTCCTGTACTTGACACAGAGAGAGAGTTTGTGCTGTCACAACTGATTAAACTTAGTATTTCTCTAGCAGCTCTCAGCAATGTCAACTTGACAATGTCTGTTAAATTATTTAACATGTTAAAGAAAGATGTATAATAAGAAGAATAATGTAATAAAGTTATTTGTAGTATGTCGCCTACTGTGCAACTCTGCATATCTCTTGTTATGTCATATTGACATGTGGAATGTAAAGAGCCAGATTAACCACTGCTTGTTCTATTTAGAAATATCTATTTATAATTATTTATAACAGTTTTAGTGCTATTTGTTTTTTTCTTTGATTTTTTTTTGTCTTGTTTTTTTAATCAAACTCAAATCAAACTTACAAATGTCATATTTGGTATCAAATTAAAGAGGAAAATAGAGGAAATGTTTTTTTTGTTTGTTTGTTTTTTAATTAAAATAACTTGAGATTGTTAATGTCTTTCTTTTTGAGATAGACCTGTTTATTGATTGAGGAGGGGAAAAATGCTAATTTGATTTGAGTGAGGATCCTCAGTGCACTGCAGAAACAGAGTCTAGACAGTTAACTTGCTGCAAAGCCCCTAACTCTAACCCCTAAACCAAGTCTCTGATACATCCATGGTAAAAATCAGACTTGGTGTTCAGTTCCACAATCATCCATCATAAGGACCAAATATGATATTATTCATGAGGATTTGCCGCCCCGTGGTCATTCTAACTCATCATTTATGAGTAAAAAGTGATGTCCTCTTAAGGCCAAAATCTTTCCCTAAAACGTGGAGCTACAGGATGATCTCCTCAGACCTGTCACTCACATGATGTTCTCATTTAAATGAAAATGGATTTTGAGCGTGACATTGTATGCAGGTCCCATCTTAGGGCCTTTTCAAGTGCATGTACAGTAGGGTCATGTTTGTGTTCCTTTCATGTCCTGATACCAGAGGAGCGGATAGGACACTGTGTCTCCATCTCCGCTGCTCTCCTTTCAGCTGCCTTTGTAGCTGCATAATGAAAAGTCTCTTCACACTGTGAAATTTGAAACGTTACAAACAAAGTCGAGCCGTCTCATTTCTTGGTACTGTTCCTGCCGGCTGAGAGGCAAAACTAAAGGTTGGATTACCTCCTATTTTTTTTTTTGTTTTACGACAATTTAACCATCAGTGCTCTCAGTTATTTTATCCAGTCCTTCATTTGAGTTTCCGTCCCAGCCACAAGAAAGCGAATCTGTCCATACAAACAGAAAGATGCTCTGATTTTATCTCACCTCCTGGTTCATCTCAGCTCCCACTAATGTGTTTTTTTCCTGTTCAAAAGCAGGTTAGGGTTGTTAGCTTTTGATAGAATGTCAGAAGTGGTTAAAATCCTAATAACAGCATATGTCATTTTGCGAACGCACCTAACCATCACCGAGAATGATTACATATTTAAAATGAGTGTCTTCAATGACAGAGGCAATGACAATCAGTTCCCTGCGAGTCAGTCGGTGCTCGTTACACGCTCTGTGCATTTATCCATGTGGGACCGCACAGTTAAATACAATCTGAAGACTGAATATATTGTGGGAAATCACAAGGAGAGCTTGATTTAGTTTAACCTGCGAGAAATACATTCACAGCGTGAAGCGGTGAGATAAATGAAGTGAATCTGAGGTTCAAAGTCTTCGCTCAGGTTTGCGGCATGCAAAGGCACCAGTGGGAGATCCCTGCTATTGCTTATCAGTGAAGGCATCACAATTCTTTTACAGTGATATGGTATTTTTTATAGTCATACGCAGCAGAGATATGACTGGCTGTGGGTATGGCATATTTTGCAAAGAGATAAGCACTTGTTGGTCATACGTATCTGCACTTATGATCACGTTATCAAATAAATGCACATGCCGACACGATATGCTAACTTCCATTCTCGGCACTGGCAGCAGAAGGCCCATTGAGACCCTGTCATTTTAATAGACAAATGGAAACCCGTCCATGCAAACACAGGCGGCGAGGCAACTGCATGTCACTTACACACTCGATGTTGTGGCATTCAAGGAAATTGCCAAACACTGATTTATGCACTCCTCGACACAAGGCCTGGAACAATTAGAGGAAATATTTCCTGTGTACGCCCACACGCTCGGCTCTGTGGTGTGTCTCCAGGCCAATGACAGGGAGGAAGTCTATAAAAACACAAGCCGGTGATGAGGGTGCTGCAACCCGCCAAACGCACACGCAGGAGGAATAATTGGACCCAGCTTGCTGTGAATTGGGCTTTAACAAACTATGTGCAAGTGTGTTGGATTCTGAATGACAGGTGATTGATAGATATACTGTGCCATGGGCCCCTGAATATATTACATGTGTGTGTGTCGAGCTCCTGTAGCTATAGGTCACAACCGTATATAGAGATGCCACAGTCGAGTCGTTGGGTGTTGGTGTGATGGTCCAATGAAAATCATGCTGTGTCAGCAGGAAAATGCTGGTTGTTCCAGAGCTTCTCTTTTGTTTAAAAGGTTTTACACTCTGATTAAAATAATAGTTCAACATTTTATAAATTATTCACTTTGTTTCCAAGAGAAACAATAAAAAGCGGACAAATCTGCAAGCTAATATTTTACCCGCTCTGGCAGATCATGCCATCGTCCCATTCTGAGAGGAAAGGAAACCAGTTTAGATGAAGCCATTTTCGCTTCTATATGACAAAAGCTTTTATTCCTGCATTCTTATGGAAGGTCACTCCAGAGGTGTAATGGACTATGTGCTGTCTGAAGAACTGAGTCAAGTGTAGAGGATTTAGCTGTTGCCATCGCGGGTTCTTTCAAGACAGACATACATTTTTATTATCACCGGTACACCGGCTTGGATCTTTCTCTGCTCTGATTCCTCTCTCAGGCTAGCACACTATGCTACTAGAACTCACGAGATCCTGCGAATTCACGCATAATCGTGCGATATTGCATTGTAAAACTGTTAAGCTTGAGCTCATGGCGGAACATGCGGACCCACGACGCAGACCACGGACAGGAATTGCTTTGAAGGTTTCATTTACAAGATGCGACACAATAAGACAACAGGTGAGGTCCAGAGGGGGATCTACAGGACAGGTTGGTGAGGACTGGTGAACAGACAAGGGTAGCATGGCTGAGCATGGCAAGCTGGAGGACAAAACAGACAAACAGGAGTCAAAACAGGCATCCAAAACTACAATGACAAAATATATTCCAACAAGTAAGTTTCTCTGAGCTGGTGAGTTAAGACGTTTCTGCAAAAGGTACAACAAGTCTGGGAGGGTGAACTGGAGTTAAATACTGCAGGAGCTGATGAGATGACGACAAACAGGTGAGGATCAACGGGGGAGTGGTCGGAGAAATAGGTCAGCCACACCCAGCCTACACAGACAGGGGAGACCAGACACAGAACACGAAGGACAGGGAAACACAGGGAAATGGACAAAACTAACAAATCCTAACACTAACAACCAGCGGTGGTGGTGATACAGCAGGATGTGATCTGTGGATTTCCCAATAAACACACCAAGCATTCATTCACCTCATTCTCCAGTGAGCTGTACCTTCTTCCAGAAGCTCTGGCTAGTCTACCATGCCATACGGCAAACCTTGCAGTTGCCACCTTACCCAGTCAGTCCCCTCTTAAAACAAACCCCATACTACAAATGTCAAAATCAGGTAGTCCCAGCTGCCTCTATCGTTTTTCCAAGCTAAGTGTGTGCAGATACTTCAGCAGCAAAAAGCAGCTCCAGCAGCAGCATGTTGGGAAAGAGGCACTACAAAAGCTGGGTAAACTAGGTTGTAAAAATGTGGTCAGCCCAGTCACAACCGTTTACCTAATATGTAGCAGGTTTGATATGATGACGGTACAGAGGAGCACAACCTTATTAGCCATTGAGGCATTTTAGTAAACACCCAAGATGGCTGCCTCTGATGTGGAACTGTTTCTGCTGAATCCACTATCATGCCAGTTTTAATCAAATGGCTGTATATTTATACAGAAACAACAACTTAAAGCTTTTGCTGACAATAAAAACTTATGACAGAACTCGCAACATGACATGTTTGTTGCTCTGATTGGTTGTAGGTCTATCCAATTGCATCCAGAGGTCTATCCATTCACAGGCTCTGCGGCAGCACTGTACTACACCCCATGCATTGTTCGTTCATTGAAAATAATGAGTTTCAGTTACAGTTACAGTTAAACAGAGGTTTAGACATTTAGAGGTTTTAGAGAGTTGAATGCTGGAAGTGTTTCTTGGCAGATTAGTTTATTTATCAGTCCAGCACTTCTATGGCTACATAGTGGGTTCCAAGATGTTTTTACGTTTCTAGATAGACACATTTTATTCATTTAGTCATTGTTAGTTTTAGTGAAAGACATTTTAGTGTAGTCTCTTTAATATAAATAGTATCCACTCCGTGAGAATAATTCAAGATTAGACAGCTAAAACATTGGACATTAAAGCAAATATTCTTTGTTGATAGCCTACATCATTCCATACTCATCTAAAATCCAATGATTTTAATTGGCAAGATGTTATGTTAGCTTAGCCTTTTTTAAATGCTGGCCTGCCTGTTTTCAAGGTTGTCACAACTGTTTTGTCTTACTAGATTTTGTGTTGAGTTATAGATAAGGTCAGTCCATATCGTGTTTTCCTTTCAAGAATAGATGTTAGCTAACATGACAGGCAGAGAGATGCTGTTATTGCAAACACTTAGGAAAGTAGCTAATTAAATTCTGGAATGTTTTGGAAGGCAGAGGATAGTGTTTACCAAGGAGGCGTATGATACAGCAGATGCAGAGTGCTGGAAACGGACTTAGCACCAAGTGGAAACTCCCGTGTCCGTGAAGTGAAGCCAATGTGAAAGTGCCAAAAATCGTAGCCACTTGAACAGCCACTTGAGGCTGGCTATGTCTTTATAAGTCCCCATGTTGAAATGTCCAACTTCACAGCAGAAATAAATGTTTACAGTCTGGTACAAACAACAGTTTTGGTCTTTATGGTGAATTTTTATAGACCTCACCTGTTCAAATTATATTAGGACTTGGTGGGTGTCGTTACAGGTGTCTGGTTTCAGGAACCAGGCTTCAATCAGCACACCTCAACTCCAACCGTGCTAATCTAAAAATGGGCACAGATGTGGAGCATCATCTGTGCCCATTTTTAGATTAGCCCGGAGGCAGCAGAGGCAGGACTGCCAAGATGGCGACAGCCAGAGCCACCACACTGAGCTCAACAGCTCTTCAGAAACCTGTGGGTGACATCACAGATACTATGTCCAGGTTTTCTCAGTCTATGCTTTGCATTAAAAAGGTAATACGATTATTATTATTAATGATCCCCTCTTTTATATTATTGTTTGCTTTTTAGTGCAGAGTACAGAGCTTCTGTTCCTTGTGATAAAGGGTCGTCAACATACATATTTTAATAATAAATGTCATTGACAAGTGAAAAGGAGTTTGGAAAGTTTTGCGTTCATGATGTCTCTAACACCAAAAGTAAGTCCAAAGAGAGATGTCACTTCAACAAAGACAGTGTTGAGATGACATGTTTGGATAAGCACACAAATTGAGTGAGACAGGACTTCTGAAACCATGTGGCACTACTTCACATGCTGATCATTCAAATTTCACAACGATGATTGTGACAGATCTTCTTACACAGAGGTCAGATCAGACCTCACAAGAAGCAACACTGCTGAAAAATATGTTTGAGCAAACATCTGCACCATAGCATTTACCTTGCAAACCAGGTTATGTTTTTGTACAGCTCTCTGCATCTGCTGTAGATTAATAGTTTTAATAATGCAATAAAACAGTTTTTTTCTGAGAAGCGTATTCAACTTATGAAAACAAGAGTATTTTTGATATATGCTGTTGGCCACGTTCGTTCTCCAGATCACTTTAAAGTTGCCCACCAGCTTCAGTTACGTGATTGAATCTGATGAAAAGAGAAATTCGATTAAAGCTCTGCTGAATTCAGGAAAAGTAAAGCAAAAGTTTTCATTTCATTTTTCATAGCACAGTGAGACATGCAGGAAATGAAAAAGGAGAATGAAAATGCTGACTCCAAGATTGGAGGGAAAATACAAAGGAGAACTGTAATTCAGTTATGTTCTTCTTGAAGAGTATATAATATACATTGACTCAGGCTGAAGGGGTTCGATGTTTAATCCGTGTAATCACATGAGGCTGACTGTGGCACCAAACTGAGGTGTGGAGAAGAAACAACGATAGTTATGTCCAATGACCCAAGAGGGAGCCGCTCTGAAGAGGAAATTAAGCCTCTTTCCGCTCATCAGGAAGGAAAGCATGGACTGTTGGTGTTTGAAATCACTTCAAAACCTGTAATTTACCAAATGACTTCAGCTTCACCAGGAAAAAAAATGTAATGACATTGTTACTCTTCTCAGTGCAGTTTATTTGTCACAATAACACTGATTTAAAAAGCTAATCCCGTGAGTACATGGCTGGGACTGGGTCCGGGTTGTTATATGGTCATGTTGTGTATGGTATGGTAGCTTTGACCTTCATTTAGTAAAGTGACAAGTAAGGTCTTGGACACGGATAATGGATCAGAGGAGTTCTGCAGCGTGCTAAACACAATGATTACAGGAAGCTTGTGTTTGGAGGAGATGTGGCCTTAATTAACAACAGATTCACTGAATTGATATAAGTTATAAGACACATTGACTGGATGAGAAAAAACCCTGGGTAGAATGAAATAAATTAATAAAAGACCATGGAGGGGCTACAGGCATTCTACATCGACCATTATTATCCCCACAGATCAATATTTTCCACCAGTATGTATGTATGTATATCAGAATCATTATTGTTGGCCAGATAGGTGTATACATACAAGGAATTTGATTATTAAGTGATTTAGATTAAACCTTTCTCTAATTATAGGTTGTGTTAGTTGCTATGACACCAGATCCTAACCATACCGGAGTTGCTTTTAACAAATATTGTTTGAAATAGCAAATGAAAAACATTTTTTGATGCATACATGCAATTTGAATATTCTGCCATCAAATTCCATTGTCTCTAATAATTAAGCTTAGCTTTTCATGATGATGAGATCATTTATCTCCTTATCTTAAGAAAACAAGCACTGGACCTGCAAATGTAGCCCTTAATTAGCCTCATCATCAGCACGAATGTCCATCTGCTTACAATAATCCAGGACCTCCCAAAACAAGCATGGCCACCTTGATACCACAATATACAATGAGTCACATATGCTAATATGCTTCTATATGGCATTTTATATTAAGCCTTCATAATTTGAATCCATAATTGTTCATAACAGTTCATGTGGAAGAAAATGCAAACATTTCAGTCACCCCACCTGGCCACTCTATGAAGAATTTGCGGGGGTGCACTGCAGTTAATTAATGAGTGAAAACAAACAACGAGCAGTGAAAGCACATTTTAAAAAGCTTACAGTGAACAGAGCATAAATTACACAGAGGGATAAAAAATAGTAACAGTATTAGTAAAAAATAATAAAATTGTAATAATTGCGAGTATAAACTCAATTAATACATTTACTAATGCTTATACTCTATATATTATAATCTTATAGTCTTATAGCTGTAAGAGAATAGAACATCTTGTGTAGTTCTTTAAAAAGACCTTTGCTGCCTCACATCAGTTCCAAACACAAGCAGGGGTTGAATTAAATGTACATTAATTACACCTCAACAGTGCATTTCTGTGAGAAACAACACATTTTTTAGCTTGCATAGCAGAGCGATGTTTGATTGATGTCCTGAGCACTATCAGAGTGATGTTTTATGTTTGGCTGTAGCACATCAGCTCTTTCACTAAACTCCAAAGAAGCAAGCCCTGACAAGCTCTGTTAAAATCGCTGATCTATTGCTTTTACATAGGAATAGATGTTTGCTGTTGGCCACTGAGAATACTACATCCTGTTGGAACTGGAAAATAAGCAATTTTCTACTTGGCTTAGGGCCTCCTCCATAGGAAGCAGGGATATACAGTATGTGACCTCAGCTTGACAGTTTTGCTGATGTGCCTGCTGAGGCCGGCATGTATAAATGAATCTCAATTTCCTTTATTAATTTCAAACGTCACTATAAATTTGCCTCTAAGTGCACCTGACCCAACATTTCAGCTCACTACCACACAAGAAAAGGTGACTCCCGTCACAATCACACACACTAAATGTGTACAACATTTTACTGATAATGGTGACATTACCTTTGATTCGGGAAGCGCTGCAGAGCCACTCACAACTGTTCATTAACAACACACACACAGGAACACACACAATTCAGTGATTTACATATTTATTCACTGAAATACACTAAAATAAAGAAAAAAAAAGTATGTTTTGAAGCTGTATGAGCCAAGCAACAACCTCTATAGCTGTGAAGCCAATGTAGAAGTGCCATAAACCGCAGTTCCTCAAACAGCCACTTGAGGCTGGCTACAGGATGAGTCAATCTCCATAAGATCCCATGTTAAAGTACAGAAATAAACATGTTTACAGCCTGGTACAAAAAACAGTTTTGGTCTCTGTAGCTAATTTCCCCGTTCATGACAACTGTACTGAGGGTGAATTTATATACAACTCACCTGTTCAGATATTATTAAGGCTTAAAACAGCAGTTCCTCGAGCAGCCACTTGAGACTGACTACAGAATGAGTTTCCATAAGCCCCCATGTTAAATTATCAACTTCACTGCAGAAATAAACATGTTTACAGAAACCTGGGTGACATCACAAATACGCTGTCCATTCTTTATACTGTCATTGGAGCCACCACACACTGAGCTTCACAACAGCTCTTCAGAAACCTGTGTGTGACATCATAGTTACTACATCCATGTTTTATACAGTCTATGGTCTGAGAACACCAACTCCTCAGGACCCAATGTCTGGTAAATAATAACTAAAAGTAGCTTCACCTGATCCTGAAACGAGCTGGATGAGAGGTCTGGTTTGTTCAGTGCATTGTGATACAAGGTCATTCTGTGCAAGTAAGACCTGAAGTGTGATGTTTATGATATGATGTGCTTTCTTTTCAAGGTCCAATGATTTATCATTGTACAACACAGGGTTGTACAACAAAATGCAAGCTGTAGTCCACACATAACAAAACAAAAACTAATATGGTGCAGTGCAGAGGATCAAGTAAGGAGACTCAGCCTGAGGAAAGAAGCCGCTGTGTAGTCTGGTGGTACAGCAGCAGGTGCTTCTGTATCGTTTGTGGCAGAGGTATGGGATTCTATGGAAGAGTGTAAGGGTCACTGTTACTTTGTAGTGGTAGAAGTACTTCATTACAAGTAAGCCCTGCATTCAAAAGTACAGTACAGCAAAATGTACTTAAAATAAATGAATGTAAAGTGACAATACTAGATTGCTAATATTAATGTACCAGTGCATAAACAGCATCCTATGTAGAACGTCGAGCTCAAGATTGAACAACTTTGTATACAGTTATGTAGTTTACTCTGAAACTGGTATTCATAAATCTGGTTCTCAGATCTTTGTATTTTGTGATTTATTTTTGTCTCTTTGGACATCTGTGAAATTTAGAGCACAAAGTTAAAGGTCAGACATGACAAAGGACACCACACCAATTTTTTACTTAGGTTCACAAGCCACACACACTTGGAACCAAAGTAACTATTAACTACAGCTGACAAATAAATCTAGTGCAGTAAAAATGGATTTCCCTCTGAAATGTAGTCGAGTGGAAATAGCACAAAATAGCAAGTACAAGTGCCTCAACATTGAGCTCAAGCACAGTACTCCTGTAAGTGTGTGTGGTTACTTTCCAGCACTAATGATAGGACAACATTTATGAGAAAAGGAACTGGAATATTCTGAACAATAATTCTGTCACTGTGAAAAAGTCATAGCAAAAGGAGAAAATGAAAAATTGAAAATGGAATGCGTGTATGTAGTTAGCAAGATTGCAACCAACTGAATACCCCTCGTCTCATTCTAATGTAATGAAAACATTATTACTTATTTTCAAGTGATTATTCACTAATGAAATGTTACACACTGGACCTTTAATTTGACCTTGGAGTTTGAAATACATGGCTTTTTTTTTTTTACAAAAGACACTGTATTGCATTGCATTGCATTGCATCAATTTTCATTTTACTCTGTCACTTATGAGTTCCCCAACTTTATAGAAGTGCAGTAATAGGTGGAGTATCCCTTTAAGGACACCAATATGGTCCTTTAATCCGCACCACTGACAGTCTGTTATGGAGTGTTGTTCAGAAGCTTGTTGTTTGAATCAACCATTGCAAGATTTGGAACATGTTCAGATGACTGTGATACAACTGAAGTGTATGCTTATGCAAGCTTAGCACGAGTATGGAGAGCATTTCCAACCACAGTAAAGTTGCTTATTTGTGAGTTTTATTCAGATGGATGTATTAACGATGTACTAATTAAAAACATTAGTCGTACAACCTTTAACTGAGCCTAGTCACCTTTTAACCAGTGGGAAATGTAGCTTTTCAATTAGGACTCCAAATAGGCCGACAACTGCTGCCAAGATTGATTCTCATTGTTGTTGAAATCAGCACAGTGTGGCTTTGAATCTAGCTTTGGCCTGGCTTAGCATAGCTGGCCAGGGCTGAAGGCCAGATTCTGCATTTTCTATAAGCTATATGTGTAGAAATCACATTTTTACATGTGTAGGTAGGGCCAAGATATTTGCTTCCCCCCATCACCACCAACACCACCAGCACCACTCAGATAAACAAACAGACAGTGATCTCAGAATAACCCACCACGTGACAGCCACCGGCACATTGAGCCTGCCAGAGCTAGTACGGCCGCAGCAGGGGAATAACTTTATCTGAAATATGATGGCATCTGTCTCTCAAGCAGCAGACTCCTCATTACAGGCACTTTCTTTGACTGGTTGTTCAGACATCAGCTGTCACAGTTCATCAGCCATGCCGAGGTAGGGGCAAACTAAGCAGCTGCCACAAGTCTCCTCAGCTGCAAAGGAGCCATGTGGAGATAAATGCTGGGCCACAGAGCTCTGGAAACACTCCAACCCCCTCAGTCACTCTGACGTCTGTGCAGTGTAACCCCACATTTCATTCAATTTCACAGCAGAAAATGAGATGCTAATTGTTATATAGGAAGTTGAGAGAACTAATGCACATGAAGTGTTAATGTATAAATGGACAGCTCTTGCAGTAGCTAGGCATTCTAACCTTGATTACAAGCTCAGTCTTAGTACAGTGCATATTCATTGTGATAAGACATTATTTAGGAAATGTTATCAAGACAGTGGAAATGGCTCAGTGGTAAATTTGAACATTAACTACATGTTCTCAACACTGTATTGTCAGACTCCATCTAATTAAAAGCATCAAAGCCAGGACCAGGGTTAACTTTAGCTGCAACACCGACAACCAACAAAACACTGTACTGAGTACCATATTTCTACTGTTTGCTTTGTGATGAAAGATTAAATAATTGCTGCAGTCAATCCTGAGTATTATAAAGCAGTGAACAGTGTTTTGGCTTCTGCTAAGCCTTTAAACACATTAATCTTTGTCTTACTATTAGCTCAAACAACACACACCAACCAATCCGGCCCCCCTGTGCTGTTTTTGGTCTACTATCCCACTTAGACTCAGATGACATGTTGCTGTTTTCTTCTTTGCATTCACTCTTACTCACCAAAAACACACTGTGTGTATCCGTGAGTTCTAACAAATATGTGGAATGCATTGTCTTTCTTGTAAAACATTTGCAAAGCTGATTTTTTAAGTTTTGATCCAGCATTGTTTACATCCATGTTCATACCTACAGTAGCAGTTTTCTTCTTCCTTGGCTTTGCTGAAGTGTTGAGTCTTTGTGCACATGCACAAGATAAACTCAACAGGGACCCTCTCATAGAAAAACTGTTATATAGCACTACAGGAGGTCAAAAACTCCAAAGGGATCCTTTAACCTGAAAAATCTGAGCTGCTGAGGTCAGATTCAAAAATATTCAGGAGGAAAATGTTGATATAAAATCATACTCCACAGCCACAGCTTAAAAATTATTTAATTTTGTGCAGCAAAAGTCAAGATAGATATATTTTGTAGGGCACAGATGATCAAAATTGGAATAGTAGTTTTGTTCAAGTTAGCTTTGCTTGTAAAAAGCCCAGTATAAATGACATTAGTGTTTGACTTCAGGTTAAAGAAACATTATGTATAATTTGGTATTCGCAAAGGTTAAAAGTTGGTAAGATGGCAGCTTTCTCACAGTGAGCGGCAGTTTACTTTACTGTCAGGTACAAACACTAACATTTCCCCAGTGCTCTGAGCTCACAGCCCAGCTACCAAACTGAGCTAACAGCAGCTACACTTCACAGTAGTTTACTGTCCATCAGGAAACTGTCTGTGTCAGTCAAATAGTTGGTGGTGTGTTATTTTAAACTGTTATTTTAAGGTGAAAAAGTTATACTTCTTTCCTTTGTTAGTAATTTCTAGAAATCTGATTATCTAAGTTCTGTCAATTGATATTTACTTTTTTGGGTGTTCTATCATTTCAAAAAGTCTTTGCTGCATTTTGGTTTCTATTCATCTGTTGTGTCTTTGAAATCCATGGGCTTCACATACAATAAATGAATTGATTCTCTCTGAGAGATTTAACTGTTCAATATTTTGAGACCTTTCATAAGTACCTGAGTTTAAGTTCAAGTTTATTGTTTTGTGTACAGTGAAATAGTTGGCCACAGCTCTCTCATCCTTTGGGTACATAGATAAATACATATCCAATCATTTAAACCCCACAACAACTCTCCAAATCCACATAACAGTTATGCTAACTTACATAACCATATACCCAGTGCATTCATATGTAACATTGCATATGTACTGTTTATAAAATGTAATCAGTGTATGTGAGGGCATTAGATATTCAGAAGCCTGGCTGCATGCTGCAAAATCAAATTACAATCTGTACCTGGAGTGACACCCTCTGTCCTTAGACCCTTGGTTCGAGTGAGGAAAAACTTGCCCACAAAAAACCTTTAACAGGGAAAAAATGTGGAAGAAACCTCAGGAAGAGCCACAGAGGAGGGATCCCTCTCCCAGGACGGACAGACGTGCAATGGATGTCACGTGTACAGAACAAATCAACACAGACATATTGTACAATGACTGATAAAATGACAATGAATTACAATGAATGATAAAATGACAATGAATTACAATGAATGATAAAATGATTACAGTAGCAGTGGAACCTGTGATAGAGATAGAGAGACACAGATGCACAGCAGCAGCAAATCATAAACTAACTATAAACTGTAATGGAGATATGGCAGCAATAATGACAGTAATAATATATGTAGTGGACGTCATGCAGGACCACAGCAGCAGCCACGATCCATGAGAACCTGCTGGACGACAGAGCACAGAAACTCCAGGGAAGAAGTTTAGTTAGTAACATGGATTAATGAGACATGAATGTTTACAGATGGTGGTGGTAATGGTGATGGAGGGACAGAGACAGAGAGTTTTTCAGTAAAGGGAGATGACTGCATCTTCAAACAATACTGTGCCTGACTAGGCATAATCCTGAAAGAGACAGACAGAGGCAGTCTAGTCCTAGTTTGTTCCACAGAAGAGGAGCCTGATAGCTGAAAGCTCTGGCTCCCAATCTACTTTTGGAGACTATAGGAACCACAAGGAACCCAGCATTCTGAGAGCGCAGTGTTCTAGAGGGGTAGTTAGGTACTATGAGCTCTTTTAGATATGATGCTGCCTGACCATGAAGAGCTTTGTAAGTAAGGAGAAGAATTTTAAATTCTATTCTAGATTTAATAGGTAGCCAATGCAAGGAAGCCAAAATGGGAGAGATGTGATCTCTGATCTTGGTTCAGAGGATTCATCATTGATGTAAACAAACTGAGATCAACCTAATAAATATGATTCAAACCAGCTTAGGGTGGTTCCTTTGATGCCAATTTGATGTTCCAGTCTCTGTAAAAGAATTTAATGGTCTGTTAGCCTGGCTACAGTGCTAAAGAGAAACCTGGGGTTGTTCTTATTCTCCTCAATCAATGAAGAGTAGTAGGCTGCTCTGGCATTACAGAGAGCCTTCCTGTATGTTTTGAGATTATCTTGCCAGACTAGATGAGATTCTTCCAGTTTAGTGGCATGCCATTTGTGTTCAGATTTACGCATCTCTTGCTTTAAGTTACGAGTCTGCTGGCTATACCATGGTGCTAGCCTTCTTTGTTTAATTGTCTTCTTTTTCAGAGGACAGACACAGTCTCTATACAGACACAGTCTCTATACTGAAGGAGTGGGTGGGCAGCTTCTCTAATGGAGGCGCAGAGAAGAGTGTAAGACTGCATCTCTGCTTCCTGGTCTCAACTCTGGGTTGTCACGACATGGTTTTTGTCAACTAATAAACTTGGCCATATTTCTAGATATGAGAGCTGCTCCATCCAAAGTGGGATGGATGCCGTCTCTCCTAATCAGACCAGGTTTTCCCCAGAAAGGTGTCTATGAAGCCCACATGGTTTGCTGGACACCACCTCGACAGCCAGCAGTGAAATGACGACATGTGGCTATACATGTCATCATGTCCAACATCGTTTTGCATACACCGATGAAACATTAATTTTAGTGACCTCCGATTGGCATAACCGGGTGTCATTACCGCCGACGTGAATAACAAAATAAATTGTTCCTGGGACAGGTGGTGTGAGATCTGATGCCCCAGGAACATTTTTTCAGAGGAGCGAGGACAGTCCATGAGTGTTATGACTGGTGCTCCAAACAATGTTTTAGGATTTATCTTTCTGGAGTGTGTGTTGTAAATGTTCTGGAGCTCTGGCAATTCCATTTTTGCTGCTGTCTTTACAGTCCTCTTTTTTTTTCAGCCTACTGGCACACTCTCTGTAGTACATTGGTAAAAGTTCACGAGAGCTTCAGTTCCAAATAGCAGCGCTCTTGAGGTGCCTTGGAAGGCACAGCCTCTGCTGTGCCTTCTTAAAGATGCTCATGGTGTTGAGGGACCATGTGAGTGTGTCTGTGATGTGTGTGCCCTGAAACTCAAACTACCAACAATTTTGCAGATTCTCTCCGGCCTTCCTGAATTCAACAATGATGATTTATTTGATTTTATCGAAGCCAGCATCAAAATGGTAAGTCTGGGAGAGAGGCAAATGTGTTGGTAGCTACATTGGTTTTTGATCCATAATTGCTTGCAGTTCCCTCCATTAGAGTTGCAGCCACTGTAGTCACTATCCAGTTTGTCCATGTATTGCCTCTTACTGGCTATGATAGCTCTTCATAAATCATTCCTGCATTTTATGCCTTGTCCTCCATTCTCAAAGCAGTCTTGCATTCCCTAAATCTCAGGCGAACCTCACTGTTAATCCAGGGCTTCTGTTTGCGAAAGAAAGTAAGTAATCCTTATACAGTCATTCATTTTATTATAATACAATTTTACACACCCAAACTAACTAGTGGAACTAGGTGGAATCCTGGAAGATTCACTGTCAGACACTGTACTTTCCTCCGAGTAGCTTGTGTGCATAACTTTCTATTCAGACATGGGAAGCAAGATTAATAGGTGATCAGAATTCCCAAATTGAAGTTGTGGGATAAACCTGTAAGCCCCTTTTATCATCGAGTGTTGATCAAGTGAAAAACTTTTGACCTGTTGGTACTGCCATTTTCAAGTTATAATAATAAAATCATTGTCAAGACCTCTGGGTGCAAGGTCTGTGCCACAACAGCATTAGCTTGTGGCTGCATATAAGCAGCATTTAACACAGTGGAGCCTGCTTATTAGATGTCCTCACATCTAATAAGTCCTGTGAGAAGGACTTGGTTACCTTATCAGTGTGCGATGAATTGTTGATGAGAAAGTATACACCACCTCTATTTACCCAGCAGTTCCTTAGCAAGGGTCCATATGGTGCACAGAAAAGCAGACCAGCTGTATAGTCAGTCAGGTGTGTTTGCGCCCAGCCAGATCAATGGCAAAGCTATTAATAATATATAATTAGTGGATAGAATTTCCAGGCCTGTGAAGCGTACCAAACATGCACACTGTATAATAGCCAGTAGGGGGCAGCTTCTCTGGCTGCAACAATTAGATCTGATTGTATTGAGCCTTATGATGAAATAACTCTAGTTCCCCCATTGATTTCATACCTCAGTAAGCAGTTTCTCATGAGTTTATGGTCTCATTGACTCGTTTCAAGCCTTCCTCCATAAAGCATGATGTTCACTTAATAAATTATGTCCCATTTGGAGTAAAACAGACGATAAGGCACACAACAGTTCTTCATGTCCCTCTGAGAGCTGATTCAGCATAGAAGTTCATCCAGCTTGTTCCAGCAGCATGCTGGGAATACTCTTAGAACTGATATTAATACAGAAAATGTTCTTTTTAACTATTGATTTTACCATTTATATGTTTATGTTTTACAAATTATAATGGAGAGCATGTTTGGACAAGAATATAACTTGAGGAAGTGGAGTGAATTATAGTATTTTAAATGGTAATTAAAATGAAATACAAGAGTCTCCTGATCGATTTCACACTAATGTCCATTTATATTATGGCCATCTGTGCTAATTACAGTATTCCATCAGCCATGCACCTTTGATTTGCACCTCTGTCTGACTTGTTTAGCAGAGCTTTAGCACATATAAAATACTGTCTTTGCCATTAGAAACAAAGCACACAACAAAACTGAAGGTTGGTTACTGGATGTTTTTTGTTTTTTTTTTAACCAAAAAGAACCTTGAAAGTGATAGTGACTTCTCCCCATGCATTTTTATGTACAGTCTTGTACCTTAGATGTTTTTATCTAAAAACCAGACACAGCTGTTCATCATTTGTTCTCATTCGTACTCTCCTGATTCGATCAGGCCTTGAAAGTCCTCCAAGAGACAGTCACCTAACATTTTCTCTGCAGAAAATGAACATGACTCCCAAAATAACTCTCACTTTACAACTCCATGTCAGGATTCAGAGTCACATGCATAATGGACTTTCTCCTCCACACTCGTGTTGCACAGGTGCTGCAGTGAAAGTCTGCGGTCAGGCAGAGAGATGCTGCTAAGGGGTGGCCATAATCCCTCTAAATCCATGAAAGGTTGTACACCTGACCCAATGGCACTGAAAAGAAATTAGCTCCTCGCACTCTAACGATTTCTTATGGTGGCTTGTGAGTTGTGAGAAGCAGCAGCTCAAAAAAAAAGAAAAAACTCTGCTTTCTCGCTGTGTCTTATCACCTCCAAAAGCAGTCCTGGAGATACCAGGAGGAAAAATCACAAATAACAAGAATGCCCTTGATCCCTGTCTGACCCCCTCTGGAGAATGCCACACTCTACTCCTCTGTGTTCTCGCCTTGAAACGTCTGCTTGCTCAAGGGTACGGACATTACCTTATCCCACTCCTCCAGGCGTTTTGATGCTCAACACTGATGTGCTACTGCACTGGCTGCATCCTTGGCAATAGGGCTTAGTCTTCATCACAGCTGCAGACTCTTGACTGGGTGAGCGGTCAGAGTACCAAAGGAGAAGATGCCAGGAATAACTGATTGTATTAAGTTGTTCTTTGATGGGGAAAGCAGCTGTATGTGTAGAATCTTATCTTTCAACACGCCCTTTTGGATGCACTGTCGAGGACACAGCCAGGTAAAATAGGTTTGATGAATGAGTCTTTATCAGGAACTCTGTGGGAGCAGTCGTAACTTCATTTCAAGACTTGGCTACCAGACATTCTTTGGGATGATGTCACGGGCTATATGAGCCCTGTGATAACCTCTTGTGTTTCCAATAAAAACACCAAGCTTTTAAATGAGTGTAAAACTGCTTCAGCTTTGAACCACTGTGTACCAGTGATTTGTTTCCATAATCATATACTCCAAAGCCAAAACAAATCCGCAGACAGGCCTGTCAAGCTGGTGGCTCCAGATGAAATGTAGTGTTTACCAAGATGGATCTCATGGGAGCTCTTTGGAGAACTAATCTACAGCTCCTGATACTATCCAACAGTTTTGCAATTTGTTTAAATATGATTGATTTCCTTGGAAAACCTATACTGGTACTAAATGCAAAAAATTATAAAAAAGAAAAACAAACAAAGCCTCTCAGGGAAGAATTGGCTGATACTGGTTATGCTCAATGTAGTCGTGTTTGCTCAGCTTCAGACACAAATAAAGCTGAATGGTGGCCATTCAAGCAGTATTCAAAACCCTCTGTTAATTATCTAGGATGTTTGTTAGATAGAAGTCTGGGTGGAGACAGCATTGAATTGAACTCTAGGGAAAGTCACTAACAGAACCAGACTCTTTGGCTTGAAAAGCTAATTGTTGAGGGGAAGTTAAAGATTTCTGGCTAACTGTTTTTGTTTTGTCAGCCACTAAGATTGTACGTAAGTTGGAAGATCTAGGGGGGAAATGTTTAAGAGAAATGCCAGCAGTCAGTTAGACAGTTTTGTTGGGTTGAATCAAACCTATTAGCAGACAAAATGACAAAATAGACATTACGTTGAATATTTTTTAATTTATTTTGGTGGCTCCTTGCCCAATCACTCTCTCATTTTCTTTTCTTGGGTTCCTCCAATAACGTCCTCTTAGGCCTCTGTGTCTTTGCTACTATTTTCTGGTCTGCTGAGCCTGGTTACCTTGCCCACCTCTGGTTTTGGTACATCTTTGCTCCCCGTCTGCATTTCCCACTCTCCAGGCCTGAAAACTTCTGTCTGTGGTACAAACACTAACTTTCCCCCGCTGCTCTGAGCTCACAGTCTGGGCAGCCCAGTTAAGAAACTGAGCTAACAGCAGTTTACTGTACCGTCCATCAGGAAACTCTGTAAATCACAGAGAGTTGAGACAGAGCAGCCGGAGGACATCAGAGGGAAAAGCAGAAAACATTTTCTCCATAAAATATGGAGTGTAGGAATAACAGGGGCATCACTATACACTGATTATACATCAGCATCAAAATGGTTTAAAAACTGTTATTTAATGGTAGAAACGTTGCACAATGGAGGTTTAATGTTTGGCAAAGCAACAACTCAGTTCTAAAAATTACCCAAAAGGCAGAATTTGTGTTCAAAGTTAGGTCAAAGTTAAAAAGAGAGCATGTTTCGGTTAATGAAAATAAAATATTTATCTTATCGGCCTTTCAAAATATAATTTATGTTTTCTGTTTGAATTAATGAAGTTCATTTTGCATGCTAAGCCTGTAGTCATTCACTCCTCTCACCATTATTTCTTTGCTGTCATTAACTGAGGCCGTCATTCGTCTCATCAGCTGATCGTGTCTGTCCAATAACACAGCGGCACACCTGCATTGTTAGTCTATCACCTTGCTGCTATCTTTAAGAATATGATTCTCTCTCTTTGGATTCATGCTGCCGTTATGCGCACTCCTCCACCTCGCCATCTCCACCCAGTCTTTGCAGATTCATCACTCCCTGTAGAGTCTAAACACGTTTATCAAGATTTAATCATCTCATCTCATCAGTAAACTCTCATCTTTACTTCATTCACTTGTCTGTCCTGACTGGGATCAAATTGTTCACAGTTTGATGCTGCATAGTTTTCTGGAGTCATACATCTTTACTCTCTTTACGTCAATATAAATGGGTCTCCCTCGTATTAACTAAACTAAGCTAAGCCTTCAAGACTAAAAATAATTTACCCACATTAAAAACACAAAATCAAAGAGCGTCTCCATAATCTCTTGGGAGGATAAATTTAGCCTCAACCTGTTTTAAAAGGCGTGCAGTATTTAGAGAAAAACATGAAATATATAAGCAACACCTGTGACATCAAAAATTGGTGTAATTTGCCTCAAGACTTTTTTACTTTCTTTTAATAAAAGCAAATTCTGCTGTAGACAATAATGAAAGTGGAGGGCAGCTGAGAGCAATACTTTCAGCTCATTAAATATGAGCTAAAAATATTAAACACCCAGCTTGTCGTAGTATAATCCACCGGGCAGGTATCTTGTCCCACACACCAACTTGTGCTCTAAAAATCACCCAAAAGAAAGCATTAGTGTTCAAAATGAAAAGGTCAGCCACTCCCTTCAGATAAGCCTGAGTGGATAAATTATCCCACCAGAGAAACAAGGGAAGGTTCATCGCACAGGCGGGTGGAGAAGGGAGTGGTGGTGGTGGGGGGGCAGTAGGATAGGTGTGTAAGGCTGCGTGTAAAGGCAGCATGGGCCCCCGCACTCTCCCCTTTCAACCACTTATCAAGTCTGATGCATCCGTGTCTTGGTGGAACAATGTAGAAAGGTCACTCTCAGTCGGTAGCCGAGCAGTCAGCCTGTTCGCTGTACAGCCACCACCAACTGTGCTGGGCTGGAGCTGCTTTGTCACCTGCTGAACAGGAGGAGAAGGGGGCTGGGGGTGGCAATCTGATTCAAATCAGCTCTTGAAATGAGAACATGAGAGAATGCAAATAATGCATTCATTTCTACCTGGGCTTTGAACATGCCTTGGATGTAATAGTCCCATTGCTCCAGTCTTTACAGAGCCCTCCATAGGATTTAAGCCACTTTTTCAGGTGCAGCTCTTTGATTCACACTGTGACTCCACTGGGTAGTCAGCCGTGTGCAGAAACAGCCTCACAGACTAATACTAATTAGCCTCTGAGATTATTTTTCTAGTGATGTATTTCATCTGTCCAATAAACTCGGCATAAGTGAATGGAGCATTTAGATAAAGTTAAAATGATTTTGCAGAATGACTTTGCAGTGGTCCCCAGTGGCTACAATGTTTACTTGTCGGGGGGAGGTGCAGCTGTGGGAGTTGCTCCACTTATAGAAAATGATTTGGGTGAATATTTGCAAACTGGTCTTTTTTTTCCCTCCACTCTAATTAAACAATGTAAGTCTTATCGGGGACAGAGATATCCATAATGCCAACCTGGAGCGCTCGTGGCACTTAAAAGCCATAAACACAAGACAAATGTTCATCAGCTGCACGAGTGAACCGTAATCAATCATGTGACTTAGCGGAGGAAACAGATTATTTCCCATGTAGGAGAGTGCTGATGCTGACATATAGAATACAAATGAATGCATTCTAATTGTGAGAAATCTCTGTGTATAGTGGTGCACAAACAGAAGAAATGCGCTGGCCTTATATAAGTGGGGGGAAAGAGGGAACTGTGATTGAAGGAGAGGCCAGCTGTTGGAAGTGCAACAGCAACACACTGTGGCCATGAGAGCACATGACACACGAGTACACTGATTTACAGTAAGTTATGGCGTCCGTATGGGGTGGTGTACACACCCCTTTTGGTTACTAATTACTGTTTTGCTTCTCCTGTTTATAGCTGTTGTAGTTTATAATTGTACAATTGTTTTTATCCTGATCTTGCCTCTGCTGTTTTTGTCTTTTTGTGACCATGTAAACCTTGTTAAGTGCCTGTGATTATCTTTAAGGTTAAAATAAATGTAGTATTATTATTATTAGTAGTAGTAGTAATAGTAGTAGTAGTATGGCATCACAAAGTGGTTTAGAATTAAATTAATTAATTAGACAAATTATAGTCATGAGAACAGTAATAAAGGTATATTGGCGAGTCTGAAAAGGTAGACCATGAGCAGCTTTTTAAATGGATCCAGAGCTCTTAAGTCCAAAATCTTGAGAGAGTTCTAAAGTAGTTTAGTTCAGTCTCCTTAAAGTCTAGACCAACAAATCCTGATCAGAAGACGTCAGAAATCCACTGGTGATTTCAGGCTGTAGTAGTTCTTTAATGAAAGCAGGTGACTGACTGCAGAGCTCCAGAAGTGCTCACAAGAATCTTAATTTAAATTCAACCAGTGAAAGATAATCAATATCTGCAGCACATGAGACTTTTTGTGGACCTGGTGTGGCAGCATGGTAAATGGTAAATGGACTGTACTTATATATCTCCTTTCTAGTCTTCTGATCTCTCAAAGCTCTTTTACACTACATATCTCATTCTCCCATTCACAGACATTCATACACTGATGGCACTGGCTGCCATGCAAGGTGCCAACTGCTCATCAGTTTTAGCTATACCTAAAATTCCCAAACCATTCACATACTAAAACACTTTCATATACTGATGGCACAGCCTTCAGGAGCAATTTAGGGTCCAGTAACTTGCCCAAGGACACTTCAATATACAGTCTGAAAGAGCTGGGGATCAAACCACCAATCATCTGATTAGTGGGGCAGCATTCTGGATCTGGATCAAGGGAGTTATGGTAGTTTGTGTGGGTTGAAATGAAACCATGAATGTTCATTTCCATCTAACTCTGAGACACAACGTATCTTAAGATTAGCGAAGTTCCTGTGGAACAGGAACTGGAGCAATGGGATTGAATCAATGACCAAGAGTTAATGTGGGACTTTTCATCACCTGACACACCATGCCATACTTTCATAGTCACACTGATAATTGAATATCATCTGCTATAGCAGACATTCATAAAAAACACATAAACAGAATTATGACCCAAAACAGAATATTTTGGACATATCACATGACAACAGAGTGTCACATGAAGGGGCATAGTTATCAACAGTAAATGAAAAACCTCACAACTTCACAAAGGCTGACCCAGAAATCTCAGAGATACTGATCCATGTGACTCAAACTGCCTGTCAGATGATCAGATTCAGACTCCCTTAGTCTGCAAAGCCTTTAGTCTCTCTAACAGATCCAACATATAATATTGTGCTGCATTATCGTGCAAGTAATGTAAAGAATGTCATTAGAGTACCTGAGGAGAGCTGTTTCTGTGCAGAAGCCAGACTGAAACTGTAGGCTGTTTGGCAGCCACGTTTTGCCATAAAAGGCCTATCAGTAGAATCCTTGTGCATTCATTGTCAGCATCTCCTAAAGGCATTGTACAGCAGTATTTTGTCCTCTCACATATCACATTAAACTCCATCCCCAGGTGGTAAATGTCACTTTGGTTTAGCAGGATATCACTCAACATCATCACTTCCATCACATGGTGATGCCACAAGGCTGCAAGGACGCCTCCTTCATAGGTCTCTTCAAAGATTTTAGGGAGCTGAGGGTGTAAACAAACAAACAATTTCCTGTTGACCGCAGGTCCCAAACCATATGCCGATACAGGTAGACCCAGAAAAACTGCCAGGTGAGAGCATTTTAATCACCTTTGAAATGAGCGATTAGAATAATTATTTCAGGGGAGAGGGATGGCTCCTGCTATTAACAACCCTCTGTTCAATATCACAACAAATTATTTCATGCTCATTAGTATGAGTTGTGCTTGCCTAGTGGTTTGGAAAGCCTCCATTGGGAACTTGCTTTATTACTCCCTGTGAGTGGAGCATGTAATTAGCATTCATCAAGTGCTGTGTTTATATCACCCCTCTCCTCACAAATATAATTTTGACATTACATAAGTTTTACTTGCATGATCAAGGAGGGTCTTGCTTGCGAGGCTAAATTGGTACATCAAAGGTCAGCAGATCTTCCTCTTGACTCAAAGTCGGTAGAGACAGAAGACATTGCATTTCACTCAAAGTGTTAAGTCAGAAGTTAAGTCACATTTATTAGCCTTTATCGCATGTTTACAGGCCCAGTGAGACATGCAACAATTGAGGATGAGCCAGCCTAAGCCCTCTGAGGAAATCTACCAAAATAGAAATAAAGAAATCTTTGCACATAAGGAAAACAAAATAAGAAAAACCGTGGTAAGGGAAATTCAGATTGTTCCCATGGGTTAGGAGCAGTAAAATGGCAATTACCAAAAATGAACAGGAAGTTGTACCAATTAGTAGAAAGTATAACAAATGAAATATAATCAGAAAGTATCATTTAATGAAAGTCCTGCATTCAAATCGTAATAAAATTACATTATGAACAAAACAGTCAGTCAGTCAGTCAGTGTTATGTTGTGTTGGATACTCATACATTTAAGCTGCATTAAAGGCTTTTTCTCCTTACATTCCTGATGTAACTATATTGTTGTAAACTCCATCGATCAGGTTTCCAGGAGCTCACCAACCAGCTGACTCTTTTCCTAATATTGTGTTTGAATAAACTGTAGATTACATTACATTACATTTAGCAGACGCTTTTATCCAAAGCGACTTACAGATATTTACAGGGTGCCAGTTACAGTCTTTTCACACTCTTTTCTTTTCTTCTAACATTTTGAATTTGGCTAAACTTTCGGCAAATCAAAGACACGGACGTGGTAGTGGTGGAAAATAACTGCTATTAAATATAATTAATAATAAAATGACTCAAACATCGCAGGCTTCTTAAACACAATATTGAGGTTCATATACAGGAGCTACTTTATTGAAGAATGTTATTTATGTTTCAGACAAAAAAATCTAATTGGGCCCCCCTCTGCGCAGCTGTTGTCACCACATCTCTAGGACCTAACTATCCCACCAAAAGCTTTACATAACTCTAATTAAAGGCTTGCAACTGATTTGCGTCTTGTAGTTCAATACTAGTACTAGCACAATATTTACTGCTGGTGATTTGCACATGCATGCAAGTCTGCATACAGTATACAGTGCAGTTCACTATTTGATGCAAGATTAAAAGCCACCATAAAAAGGCGCTAAAGGCCATTTTTTACAGTATCAATGTATTTTTATTGTAAAATTACAAAATGGAAAATTCTCTTAACATTAATGAACAATTAAAAAAAAAAGAAAAGTGAACGAACTTAAAAGATATATTACATTTTCAATCATAATAAATTAACATCATCCTTTCAAAACAATGAAAACAGCTGATTTTTGAGCTGCACATATGTCAACAATATTTCTTTGGGCCCCTGTCAGTGGTGGGCCCTTGGGATTGTCCTAACTTTTCCCCCCTACTGCTTATGTTAGAAAATATGATGCTGTGTCATAGTTTAAAACACATGAACGTTCACAGTGTGTTGTTCGCAGAGGCTGCAGAGAGAGCTGTGCTCAGCGAGCAGCGGACTGAATTGCAGTACGCACACACTTCCTGATGGAGCTGCTCCTGCGGAGAATAAAAATACACTCGCAGCCAGCCAGCTAGACGAGTTGTGAAAAAAGTTATGTCTGGCTGTCAAGTGGACGCAGAAAGGCTGTTTTCTTTTATAATGGACGTTATTCCTCGGTTTTCCCGTACGTGAATAACAGAAACTATCCCCATGTCCAGAGCAGAGAGCCGGCGCTGGTGACGAGTCGACTGAACGGTGTGTTTGTCGGAGCAGCCAGGCAGGCTCGCTGAGACAGCGTAGGCCCTGAGCGGCTTGTTTTTCTTCGAGAACACGGAATGACAGTGTTACATTATCAGCACCGCTTTACAGCGGCGTTATACGTGTGTAACTTAGCTTTAACTCGTGTTTAAGCTTGAGTTTAAGCACTCTTAAGTTAGCGGACAGGGGCTTTTCTAGGGTAGCTACAGTTAGCTCTGCTAGTCCAGCTACGCGGTTAGCCAGCTGGTAGACTGCATCACACTAGCTGACAGAAGGCTAATGCTAAGCCCTGTCCACTCTGACAGCTCGGACACAGTGTGGAGTCAGTGCTACTTTTCCTTTAAGCATCTATTTATTACGCTAATAACGTTATGTTGTTACGTCCTCTGCACGTTAACTATACATGTGTGACTTGAAGCAAGTCTGCGCATCCCTGCGCTCAGTTTATCTGTAATAATTCTGTATTATTATTATTATTATTAATATTTACGTTTTTGTTTCTTCTGCCTTATTTTCAGTAAGTTACTAGCTGACGTTGGCTAGTAATGTCTCTAACGTTACCATCCGCCGACATACTTGAAACTCCTCCTGGATATCCATTCGAAGAAATCAACTATGAGGATATTGAAGTGGAGGAGGTAGGTGCTCATGTCAGTTCATTGATGATGTGTTGGTGATCTTCGTGATCAGGTGCAGAGGGTTGTAAAGTGCTGGTTCTCGTGTTCACTGTCCGTCCTCAGGTGGTGGGCAGAGGAGCTTTCGGGGTGGTTTGCAAAGCCAAATGGAAAGGCAAAGATGTCGCAATCAAGACCATCGAGAGCGAATCAGAGAGGAAGGCCTTTATTGTCGAGGTATTTGTCTTTACTAACTGCAGCAACACACACACAGTCAACATGTAATGTCAAAGTGTAATGTGTTTCATATTGATGCCATCAGTGGAAACAGGGCAGAGGAATTTGTACTTTTGAGATTTTGCACCCCCAGTATCAGAGTACAGTGCAGACAACTGTGCGCATGTATTTGTTAAAAAATAGCAGGTCGAAAACTTTGCAGCCAAACATCAACCAGGTCGCCAACAGCAGACACAGCAGCAGCTAATATTACTGACTAGTCCAACAGCAGTCAGCCCAGCTCGGCGTCTGTCTTTCAGCCTTTTATTTCACCAAGCTCTCACCAAGCTGAGGTTAATAGCTGGCAGGGAAGATATGTTGATAGGCTGCTGAGCACACGAGCCAAGCTTCGTTTATGGCATAACACCGGCTCCATTCCCCCATGGCTCGGGCCTGAAAACCTCCTCTTCTTCCCAGTGGTTTGGCTATACAAATAAAATTTATTATTTATTTGATATTTGGTTTAAAACGCCTGTGGTACGAACACGCGATTCTTGGCGAATGCGAGAGAAGTAGGATATGTTCTTTTTCGTCTTTTTTTAGATTAGAAATAGGTTACGTTGTGGCTGCAGCTTCCACTGCCGCGTCTGCCTTTCTGTGTCACACACACACACACCTACACACACACCTACACACACACACACACACACCTACGCACATGCGCAGTAGTGGTAATCGGCGTCAGGCCTGTCTGTACCGTAAATGATACCATAACACAGACCTTCCAGGAATTCACGATGTTGCAATTTGCAACTTCAACTGAATTCAGGGGTGTTGCAATTTTAACCAATCACCGCAACTTCCGCGCAGTCTGCCCGAGGGATTAAACTCGGGTCAGGGACGGCCGCACGGTGCGGGAGGATCCCCTTCGTGGGACCTCTCCCCGGCGCTGGCTGGCCCCCGCCGGGCGCATTTCCTCCAAGGCGGTGCGCCGCGACCGGCTCTGCCCGGACCTCACCGTTTCCCGGGGCCGTGGACTCTCATTAAAGGGTTAATGAGCTATCATCTTAATTGTTTTTATTTTCAGTTAGCTCATACTTCAAGCTGAAAGGTAATGGTCTCGTGGCAGCCCTAATAAGAACACAAACTGTTTGAGAGTTTCTGTAAAGAGAGATTTTTTTCCTACAAATAAAAAGATGATTTTATTTGGTCATAATTTGTCTGTAGCTCATTTTGATTTTTAAAAAATCATGAAAAAAATCGTATCGTGAAAAAAAAAACGTGACTCGAATCGAGTCGTGAGGTGAGTGTATCGTTACATCCCTAGTAAAATATTATCCAGTTTCACCAAAATCAAATGGCGGAGGCGTGTGTTAAGGTGGTGTAAAGCATTACATTACGGTGCAGTTTGATAATCCATCATCAGTGGAGGATCAAAATGATTTCCGCTCTGGTTTTTGTTAAAGAAAAGTTACACGGTGTAGCTTTCAGGTGTGCATATAGATGGAATTGTGCATCATGTTTCCTCTTTGTTTACAGCTCCGACAGCTTTCACGTGTGAATCACCCCAACATCGTGAAGCTGTACGGCTCATGTCACACTCCAGTGAGTTCACTCTTACTATACATTTACTCTCTTAACTACATAGCCATGTTGATTGTGATCGATCCAGCTCTCTGAGTTTCTCATCATGTTCTTTCCCTCTCAGGTCTGCCTTGTGATGGAATATGCTGAAGGCGGGTCACTGTACAATGGTGAGTCCTACGTGTCGTACTAGAGAACAATACTGTTGTATGACAGATGACAGCATTTGTTCCACTTTGCTAGTGAAGTGAACACAGCCTGGCACAGACATGAGAAGCAGCCCTGTCCAGTTGACCCTCCCACTGTTTGCATGTTCGCTCACTCGTCCAGTTCCTTTCTAAACTAGTGTTTGCACAGCGACATGCAGTACAGCCTGAAGTTTGTCCACATGAACCTGGGAAATAATGAGGTGTAACAAACAACATTCAGTATCACATGCTGTCTGTGTCAGTGGATTACCACCAAATAATAAAATGTGTTACTCAGTTCTTCAAAAATAGTTTTTGTGTTAGTCTCTTCAGGAAAGGATCAGTCTGTTTGTTGCAATTTGGCTCCTATTTTATTCGTTTTGACCATCGTTACTCTGTAATAATTAGATCCTATTCCCAGAGTCAGTTGTTGTGATCTGAGAATGCTGCAACATTGCTAAAAACAAGTCCCACAGAGTCACAAAACACCAGTGATCAGATGATCAACCCCAGGTTACTTGAAGGTGAAGGTAGACGATGAAATGAATTCCCAAACTGTTTGGAGTCAGCATCTTCCACAGCAAACACACAGACTTCCTGCTTTAACTCTGATCTACTGTACTCACTGTAGATGGGCCAAACATTTTCAGCAGCTTTTAAACGCTGTGCAAAATCTTTTAACATTTGCACAGCTGTGCTATCAGTTTTGTCTGTCCACTCATTAATTGCTAAAAATATGACATGCTCCAACCCTGCGGTGTCAGACGTCATGCGTTCTTTTAGTTTTTGCTTTGCCAAGATCCAAGATACATGAAGGGAAGCTGCTCTCTTGGTCCGTGCATGATTGTACACGGGTCATTTGGCTCTGATTGGATGATGAAATCAAACTCCACACTTTAGCATCGATCTTTGGTGATCCCTCAGTAGTACATGCAGTGCCCATTACAAATGAAACATTAAAATAAACAGGCAGGATTAAACTGACTGTAAAAAGACTAACTCAATTTTACATTTCAGGGTTAACAGACAAGTTACATGAGCACTTCCCTTACCTGCAACAACAGCTCGATGTGTTGAAAAGCCACTGAGCGTGAGAACACTGAATGCTGATTTGTAAAAGATATGATTGGCGCTGTGCTACATCAGGAAACTTCAGATTTATGTACGATGGACCACATAAGGTGGCTTCTGGGCAGGATGTGGTCCACACCTCGCCGTTGAACTGTGCTGGCCGTAATTGCATGCACACAGTTTGAGCATTACAGGCTGTTTACTCCAAACAGAGGGATTGTAGATCATCTGGATAAACGGTTGGCTTGTGTACCACCTGTGTGAGTGTCCGACTGCTCGTTTCTCTCTCCATGTTGGACCGTGATGCAGCGATGTTCCCAGATCTCAGCAGTTACTCTGGATAGTATAGTCATAACTGATCGAAATGATGGTTAAAACTTCTTACACGAGGCCCAGGTTTGTAAAGAATCATTGCAGGTAATTAATGTATGTATGTATGAGTGTTTGGTACTGTGAACAGACTGGATCTGTTTTCCCAACACATCAGAGGTTGGAGCAGCTTTCATTCCCACCACATTCAGATTGGCAAATTTGAGTTTTTCCAGGATGTGACTCCCACAGTGTGAGACTCTCTGCTGTGTTTTAAATGTTACAATTATCTCCCCTCCCATGTTATTGAATCTCCATCAAAGTGAGTCGTGGGAGCTACACGATGGTGCCATAACTTTGATGTGATTCACTCGAGTTGTGAACACTGTTTCTGAAAGATGTCTTCTCAGTTTTCTCACCTGGATTTAATTTGTTAAAGAAGCTGTAAGAAAAGGCAGCCCTGTGTGTTTGTGTGACTGCTTCCTCTGGGCGTTTATTGTCTGTGGTGGTGGTTGTGACTGTGCTCTCTTGTCCACAGTGCTGCATGGTGCTGAACCCCTCCCTTATTACACTGCTTCCCATGCCATGAGCTGGTGTTTTCAGTGTTCCCAGGGCGTGGCCTATCTCCATGGCATGAAACCAAAGGCTCTCATTCACAGGGACCTCAAGCCACCCAAGTATGCTCCTCCTCACCTCACACACTGTCTCCTTTTTCACTGTCCCAACAAAGTGCCTTATGGTTTTCCTTTACATTCTGTTGACCAACAAAAAGCCTTTCTCATTACATAGTATTGTAAGCCACTCGATTAAAAACTATGTATTATGTGTTGTCATGCAAGATCTTTACATACAGTATATTATATGTTGTTGTGTTTAGAGTGTGGAAAGTTCCAAATTGTCCAATCCACTGCAGTCGTATGCCTCCAAGCTATATTCCTCTTATCCATGCCAGCAGTTTTACACTGCAAATCAGTGACATCAATCTCATCTTCTGCATCTACGCTGCTGGAAACGTGCAACAAGAAGAGAAAAAGAGGACAACATTGCTGGTTATAATATCAAACAGCAACAATATACTGAAACATCTTTTACCACGGCATGGACTTAAATTTCAGTAATGACATGTATTTGACACACTGCGTTCCAAACGAGCAGCACGTCCGTTAGTAAGGGTGTATATCTTACAATTAAATACCATTAGCAGCATGCTGGCAGGATATGTTCTCAAGTGGAGCTGTGCTATATCTGAGTCACATATGCACCTTTTTTTCTCCTCAGAGATGATAAACGAGAGCTTTTACATGTTTATTTTTAACCTTTTAATGCGTTTAAAACTGGAGCAACCGCTTTTCCCGTGTTCGAGTCCAAGAGCAGTTTAGCAAGACTGCTTCATTTTTCTTTGGTTGTATGTTCGAGCAGAATCAGCAGTGTATAGCACGTACACATATATTCAAAACACTATTTTAAACCAATTTCTTTCGCAATTTAAACTTCCACCACCATTAAATTGTTTATAGATTTGAGAAAATGTTAAAAGAACACACTCAGATATGAAGAGATCTAACGGATCAGACATGGCAAAAAGTCCGAAAGTAAATTAAACTACTAAAACACAAACAAGATGATCTAGTTTGATCTGGTTTTTGTGCAAAAACTGTGAAAACGTTGAAAACATTGCATGAAAGCACACATGAGAAAGGCTTTTGATAACACAGCAGTCCTTTTGAGTGACACTACAGTGACTCTCTCTCTCTCTTTTCAGCTGAAAGACATGCCTGACTTTAGCACTGTGTCATAAACACTCACTACAGTCCCTTCATTCACTGTCATGAGATCACGATGGCGGTGTTAAGTGCACTGCATTGGTAAACAAAATCCTGCTAGAGTCCTGAATGTCTGCGCTGCTCCAACAGATAGGAAAATAATTGTAACAATTCCAAATTCATGAGAGTCCTTTTTAAATTTGAGATATTTGTCATAAACTGCTGTGCAGTGCAGTTATCGCAGAAGTACCTAAAGCAGCCACCAACGCAGCCCTTCATATTTCTTTGAATCTCGCTGTGTTATCAGTCTGAACAGCCAGACACAGCGTTGCTGGAGGATGTTCAGATCCCAGAGGTTGTGTTCTCTGGTGAAGAGAAGGCTCCTGGCAGGACTCTGGGAATGAGCAGCTGCCCTGTTTCCTAGAGAATTGTTGTGGAGTTTCTAGGAATAACAAGGTCATGCATTGGGACAAATTGACAACTCTGGTTATTGTGCAGGAATTCATTTCCACTCTGTTTAATGATTTTCCTGACAGTTACTATTGTCATTGTAAGACATCCTCAGTCTGTTATCTCAATGGTTTCCAACCTGGGGATCAAGTTAAATCTGTGGATTCACATAACGAACAGAAATCATAGATTTCTGTTAAACTTCTGCTTTTCTATTTTTTTTGTGAATGATTCATTCACAGATTCATTCACATAAGAACTGAGAAAAAATCTTAAGGCTTCTAAAAAGTGAGAACAAAGTGTTCACAAGAAAAAAATGAAACTTGGCTACCAGCAACGTAGCCCGTAGCTGTTTTGATTTATTCATTCTTTTTTTTTTTTGTACTTAGGACAGAAAGCTTCTATTTCTTTCAAGTTCAAAGCGTTGTCTTTCTTGGTTTCAGTCTGCTTCTAGTGGCAGGCGGCACTGTGCTGAAGATATGTGACTTTGGAACAGCATGCGACATTCAGACCCACATGACCAACAACAAAGGAAGTGCAGCGTGGATGGCTCCAGAGGTATTCGAAGGCAAGTATGAGTGGTATTCCAATTAGTTTAAGAGCTTTGGATACCTGCCCTGTCTCTTGTTTTTTTAACTAAAAAGTCCTCATAGTATCCAGTAACTGTTTGAATCAGTGCAGTCCAATGAATGGACGTACACTCTTTCTTGCACCCAACTTTGTGTAGCCACCTTTCACCTTAATGCCAGCGCAGCGCTCCCAGCATGGCTGCTTTTATCCTTGATTCATCATCAGCAGCCGTGCTCTCCTGCTTTATTGATGGTAGTCTCCCAAGCGCAGTGAGAAGATGAATGGAGTGATGCTGGTGGCTTTATTTCCCCCGGGAGACCACGGTGTGGAATTTGTGTTCTCATTCAGCTACGAGCTTAATGTATTTCCACATGATGAGACATGTTCTTGGCAAGGAGGGTCAGGAGGAAAGATGAATTAAGCCCTCATCATTATCTTGTTTTTGGAGGCGAGTTACAAGACTCCAATGCAATTAAACAACTCACTTCTGCCCTCTCTGTGAACTCTTTACAACTAATTTGCATCATGCTATCAGAGCGCCTCGGCGCAGCAACTATCAAGTAGGTGTGTGATGTGCACTTTAATTCTGCAATAATAGGCCGAGTAATTAAGCAACACACGAGCTGTTCCTTGGTTAAAATGACTCCCTTATTTTCATTCCCCTCCTCCCCTGCATGCAGAGATGAGATAAAAGCTGTTGTGCTCTCCCCAGACACATCCTGGCTCTCATCTCAAACGTGCCACAGAGAATTAGCTTTACCACTCATTCAGCAATGTCAAGCGGAGCCTTTTTTCCCCTGTTTGAAAAGGACCTAAGTGTCACTGTGCCTTCTTTTATACTCACAGGCAGCAATTACAGCGAGAAGTGTGACGTGTTCAGCTGGGGAATCATTCTCTGGGAGGTGATCACTCGCAGGAAGCCCTTTGATGAAATTGGAGGACCAGCTTTTCGCATCATGTGGGCTGTGCACAACGGTAAGTCACTGACTCTGTGTGTGGGTGTGGTTGTGGGCGGGGGAGTTGGAGTTGGAGGATGCAAAAGGCCATGTCCAGCTGTCAGCCGTTGTGAGTCCTCAAACGTGCCTTCTACGTGCTAAGCCTGCTGGGAGACTATAAAAGTTAAGAGGCTGACAGAGGACATGTTCACCTGTGCAGCACTCCCTGCAGTTTATTCTGATCCAGAGATGGATGGAGAATACTAATGGGACACTAATAATACCTGGGGACAAGTTTCAAATTTTTCACCGCTGAATCTGCCTGCCTGAGTCATTACTGGCTCGAGCAGCTGGAGACAGGGGATTAAGCATAAATTTGCAATATTTCTTTGCTTGTCGGGTGTGATGCCAGCGCATATTTGTTCATTCGACTCTGCGTGAGCAATTACTTCATATTTCTTTCTTTCTTCTTTTTTTTTTTTTTACATTCAGGCACAAGACCCCCTTTAATCAAAAATCTGCCCAAGCCCATTGAGAGTCTGATGACTCGCTGCTGGTCTAAAGACCCCTCTCAGCGGCCATCCATGGAGGAGATCGTGAAGATCATGACTCATCTAATGAAGGTAATCGCACACTGTTTACTCTCTGTGTAAGGCTTTCAGTGAACTGCAGTGAATGAATCAATAAAGTGTAACATGAATTGGTCTTCATGAAAACAGAGACAGTTACTTTATTAATCCTAAAGTGGCAAATTCATTTTTCTCACTCTATTATACCGTTTACACAGAGAGTTCAGGGGAGAGATGTTAGACTGAGGTTTCGGTGCTTTGCTGGCATTGTCCAGGATGTGGACTGGCCTCCTCAGCTATCAGTTCACAGTCCTAACTAATCTCTATGAACAGATATCTGCATATGAATGAAATCTGTAAGCGAGGGACCAGAAGTGTTCTGGTTTCTGCTTGTAGTTGGAGTTGTATTGTCCATGTCACCTGCATTCATACGCAGATATGTGTTTATAGAGATGAGCAGAATGTGTATATCGTGTTATTCTTGTTCCAGATGAAAGCCCAGAAAGTTAAGTTGTTATCAGACGAGAGCATGAGTTCATAGATTCAGTCTCACCAGACTAAGCTACTGTGGCTCACCTATGAATGCCATCGGTACTCTTGATGCTACATACAGTTCACACAGTGTCCAGTTTATTAGGAACACCTATCTAAAGCTAATGCAGTGTGAGCCAACAGTCCTGCAACAAATCCCCTTCATGAAGGTTCATCTGTTTTAGAGATTCAACTTGATGGTCATCATGGAGGATGCACTGTGGTGCTGTGTGCCATAGGTTTATTTCATCATACAGACAAATATTTAATCTTGTCTCACTGATATTAATGGGCCGGGCAAATTAACAGGACTGTGTCTGTCTATAATACAGTTTAATTCAAGAGCAATTCATTAGACTATTGAAACAAGAACATGTTGACTAATCTCATTTCTGCTCTGTTGCTTGGCCAAACCACAACAAGACACTTTTAATATACAGTGAGCTTTTGGAGAAAGATGTGGGTTTGGTGTCACGTTAGGACAAGCAGGAATGAAAGTCTTCATCATTACTTCCTCTTCCTTCTTCTTGTTGCAGTACTTCCCAGGATCTGATGAACCCCTGCAATATCCATACCAGTATTCAGATGAGGGGCAGAGCAACTCTGCAACTAGCACAGGTACAAGAGTCATCTTCAGACTCAGTCCTTCAAAACTTCAAACCAGTACAAGAGGTTTATGTTAAAGTAGCCATCATTTAATGCACAGGTGTCCAAGATCCAATATCATTGTGTTTATCAGCAGAATACTCTCTGTCTGGATGAATGAGTTTATCATGTTTGAAACAAACATGTCTATGATTTTCTGTCCACGCTAAAAGTAGCTTTAATATCATGATTTACACTATAACCAGCTGTAGGAGGTCACACGTAGTGTGTTTGTAAAGTGCATCATTTTAACTGTAATGTTTTCAAGATCAGGAATATTTTCAGATATGTAATTCAAATATACTTCTTGAAAAATGATCTGGTGTTTGAAACATCCTTAAATGTTTGAAATGGAATGATCTCATCATCACATTTCTTTGTCTCCTGACGTGTTCACTTATAAATAGCTACACAAATCCCCAGTTGATCTCTCACTCTGGAATTCAGCAAGCATTAAATAATGAAGTTCAAAACAAATAGTCAAAGTTAATAAAGGAACTGAGGAAATAAAGTCGGGTATAAAAGACATTTTATAAACTTTATTTGCATTTATGTTAAGAAGTTAAATGTGGTGATAAAAGCTTCAGTAGCCTGGAAATGTTTGGTTTCAGTACCTTGAACATGCTTTAATTTTGAAAAACTGTATGAACCCTTCTTTTCTTTCTGTCTGTCTGTGTGTGTGTGTGTGTGTCTGTGTGTGTCTGTGTGTGTCTGTGTGTGTCAGGTTCATATGTGGACTATACCGGCACCAGCACGAGCAACAAAAGCGACCCAAACATGGAACACAGTGACTCTCAAGGGAGCAACGATACTATCAAGATAACGCCTCAGTTCGCTCACTTCAAGCCAAAGGTAAATCAATCCTTTATTTTGATCCAATAAGGAAACAATGTCATCACAACAGACTTCTGTAGTGAGCCTTTTCTCTTTGTTCTTTCAGGGAGACCCATTGAGGACTCTGCCTCTGTCCAGGGGGGGCAGTGTTGAGAGTCTGCCAGCACGAACACAGTGCCTGGCATCATCTGACAGCAAAAGAATGAGCGCTGACCTGTCAGAGCTGGAGCCCAAGATGCCATTTGCACCCGCAGGTAATGCCAGACATGACACAGCACAAAACAACACATGACAGCAGAGCAGAAGAGGAGAGGAGCTTATCAAGGCAACCTGGCATGCTCTTATGTTTTATTTCCTACTGAATAAGAAAAGTTGCACAGGAAAGGCATGCAGTGTTATTGCCAAGGCGAGTCTTGTTGGAATGAGGCATTTCCAAGTCCACAAGAAGCTCCTCCCCTGACACCAAAGTCAGGTTCTTTTTGTGCTTTCTCACTTTGAGGTGAATACCCATCCATATTCCCCTGAATGCAGAGGCCCGTCAGACCAGGCTGTCAACCACCCCCCCTCCGTTAAAGGCTCTGACAGAAAGCATAGCACATAGCGTTTTGATTTGAGTGCAGAGTGTTTGTCAGTGTTTTTGTTGTTGCTCTTTGTGTTTTCAGACTTTAATGAATAGACTTCCTGCAATCGGAGCATCAGCACCGTCCGTCCTTAGCCTGCCTTGTTGAACTCTTTATCCAAACAGCATAGGAGCTGAATGCCTGCTGTTGTCTGCTCTGAGAAATGTAGCGCAGTCGCTGCCGACACTCTCCGCAGTGTTGCTCCACAGCGTCTAGGATGACGAGGTGCATGCTGCCCTTGCACGTACACTGAACACTCTGCATGTGTGGCCCACATTTTCAGTTTGTGGGTGCAAGCTGTGGGACCCCCCCTCCCCCTCCCCTCAACCCCAAGTCTGTGTTAGTCTGCATCTGCATGCTTGTTGTGTCCGCAGCTGTATGTGTGTGTATGTGTGTGTTTTCGCAGCACGCCCCCAGTATAAACGAGGCCACCGTAAAACGGCATCATTCGGCACCATTCTGGATGTCCCCAAGATCGTCGTCACAGGTATCACTGGACCACTGGGCTTCCTGGTGACCGGGTGGAGCTGGCTTGGCTGAGCCCGTGGGTTGCTGTGCTCTAATGTGGCCCTCTCCTGTGTGTTACTCCATATGATACCAACCGCAGAATGCTCATTTATAGTACATTTAGTTGCATGACTTAAGGTAAAAAGAAAAAGACTGAGCTGGTGTTGGAGTTACGCACATCAGAGCTGGCCTGTGTCTTTGTGTCTTCTGTGATTTTTAGAACATGAGTTAATATTCTCATCTGCTGTCACCCCAAATCGAGCTCCAACTAATTACCTTTGCTCAGGTGACTCTTTCTGTCACCAGTAACACCAAATCTTTAGCCGACTTCAGGAAATCCAATTGGTATATTGCATCAGGCCTGGTGACACAGATGAGATGAGCTTCCTAACTCATGGCCCTGTCCACTCTCCTGCGTCTCTGGCTTGGCTTCAGCAGATGGGTAGCAGGAGTAAATCAGTGCACCAGTTCTCTGCATTTGAGCTCGTCCTTGCCTTTCATGCATAGAGGACATAGAGAAAGCATGGCTATTTTTTTTCTCCCCCTCTTGCTCTCTTTACATCCATTAACTTTGAAAAAGTCATTTTGATTAATTTCTCTCACATTGAGGGTCAGAGCTATTATTACAAGCAGAGATACGGATGAAAGGAATGGGGACAGCTCTGGATGTCAGAAAAGGCTTCTATTTTGGAGCCGTGTGAGACGTGTTGAATGAGTGGCTAATTTAATCCGGTGACAAACGGAGTCAACCTGGTGCATGTTGTTAAAGGTATCATCTGCACTCCTGGACACCAGGCCTGTACCCCAGCACAGAAACCCCCGGTAGCCAATGAGTAGGAGTGTAACAGTACACACAGTTCAGTTCTGTATGTATCTCAGTACATTTAGTCGTTTCAATAAAAAGAAAAGAAACACACATTTTTTTTCATATTAAATAAAGGAATAAATATTAATAAATAAAGGAAAGTGCAGTATATCTGTAAAAGCAGCCATTATAGTTTAACATCCCAAAGAAACAGAAGTAAAGAGCGTCTTTAGTTCCAGTAATGTGATGTGGTTCCTAATGAAACAGAACATGCAGACAGGGTTTAGTTGCACAACTGATCTGAAATCAAATCCCACTCATTTGATCAGATCGCTCAAAAGTGGCTTGGCAAATCCACAGTACAGAGCTGCGAGATGTAGGCAGAGTTGAAAAACACCACGCATTGTTATAGAACACATTATGTCAAAAAGTCTCAGTGCGAGGGCATCTAATGTACATAATGCAAGTGTCCTGTCCCCCTGCCAGAGCCTCCAGGTAGGTTTCACACTTCAGAGTTTTTCTGTTCATCACATGCCAGACACAGACTGAAGTAAAGTGCATCGTAGCAAATGGACAGGCTAATTGAAGTAAATGGCATACGGAACAAAAGATCCCATACTGAATGGTTTTGTCTGGGTGACATCTACCGTTACACTCCTGCCATCAAGCAGCGGTTGAGAAATCGTGGCTGTGCGCCCAGAATTGTCATCCAATCATGCTGCTTATTTATACAGCACGCTAACGTTATTACACCGCATGAATTCGGTCATAAAAACAGAAATCCAGAAAATGTCGAAATTCAACGGCTTTGCAACAGAGAGTTCCACTCAGACAAACTGAAGATCCAGCCAGTTCTTTGTGTTCTCATTGGAGTGTGTTTGTGTGTTTGTTTATGTGTGTTTGTTTGTGTGTGTTTCCTTCTGTGCTGTGTCTTCCTTGTGCCACAAACAAAGCTTGTAGTCAGACCAGATCAATCCTGATGTTTGTTGTGTTCGTTCTGAACTGTGAAACAATCAACTTGATCAGTTAAAGGTGATGTAAAGTTTGGGAAGTACACAAACACACACACACACACACTTCAATCAGAATCGCCTTGATTGGCCAGATACGTGAGCACACACAAGGAATTTGATGGAACATATGGAAGCATGTGCAAACAAAGCAAAATCTCCTGCATGCTGTATAGACAGCAGTCAGTCAGTGTGCTTCATATAGAACAAATTAGCATATTCAAATAATGTGTGCACAAAAAATAAATCATACTTTTGGAAAATTCATTTACCATGAGCATGCTCAGAAAAAAGCTACATATTGTTGTGATCAATCCCTGAAGTCACACTTGGTTTAGTGAGCTAGATACTAAAAATTTGTCAAACTCTGTAAAGATGTGACAGTAAAGTTCTGTTCACGGTTTTTAGAGCAGGTCATGTTTTTGGATTGCATTGACTCTACAGGTGAGACCTCAGGCATGCTGGTGTTAATGTGAGCAACAGATGAACCAGTGATGACTAGGAAGTGTAATACCTGCCTGTCTGCCCCTAACCCAAACCAGCCAGTCAGTCACAGAAGTAGGCTCAGCTGTTCTTGTGGATAGCGTTGGTCTACAGTCATGTGTGTCTGTGTATGTGTGTTGGGCACTGTCAGTGGGTCAGTCACGTTCCTGCACACGTTGACAGGCCAGGGCATAAAGGGTTAAACCAGTGCAGCTGTCCCCATGTGGCTCTGTGGCTCTGGATATCCCTCATGTAAACATGGGCACCAATGTTCCACCCATTCAGTATCCACAAACTCTTCTGGGTCTCATTCTTTCCCCTCTCTGTCCATCCTGTCCACAGCCACATGTGAGCCACAGAGACGTCGGTCTGTGCAGGATCTGCCAGGCATCGGCACAGAGTCCAGCCAGGTAAGACACACACACACCAGACATGAGAGGCAGAGGGTCTGTGGAGATGGTCGTTGACTGACACAGACCAAAGTATTTTTAGTTATCAGTAAGAGGTTACAGCAAAGCTTTGTACATGACTGCTGTAGCTACAGTGTAGCTCACAGGTTCCCAGCCTGGGGGCTCTGACCCCACTAGGTGTCGCCAAAGCTTCACAGGGGACATCGAGCCTTCTCCATTTTAAAGGTGGAAGAAAACTTTCAATGGCGACACATATACTAGATTAAATTCTTAATCATATTATATAAGACATAAAGTAAATACATCCCAGTCTAGTGTTCTGTGAACATAAATAGTCCACACAGTCAAAAAGTAAGCAGTCTGTTGCTGCTATGAACATACAAACAATACACACACATGAAAAAGGAAGCTTCTCTTCAGAGTGAACGCAGGCCAACACAATAAACAAAACCAAAACCTGAACCCTGTTTCAAAATAAAGAACAAGACAGTCACTTGCTAAACTAACCAAACAGGAGAAAACAAGTCAAAAGAAAAGGTTGTTCACTCCCATTGCTTCAGTACTAACAGTGACTATTTACAAGTGTGGCTAAAGAGGACTATATACTGTACACAAAGGTTCTCAATCAGCAGAACGAACCAGATCACAAACCAAGCACAGGGAAATCAGCCCTGCTGTCTATGGCAGAAACCGGATGTTCAATAGGCATACAGTACCATGATCAGCTAGAGCTCTGCGCCTATACAAAGATCCTCACAACACAGACAGGTGGTCATACTCTGGCAGAAAAACAGGAACAGAAACATGAACACAAACAGCTGGCTGTAATGGTAAAAAAAAAAAGTGACAGGATAAGGACACAGTGAAGACCTGAACACAAGCTGCACAGAGCCTGCAATCTGGTGAACAGTCTCACGCTGCATTAGAGAAGTACAAAGAACAATGAGAAACAAACCTTGTGACAAGCTTCGAAAACCACACGGACAAAAAAACCTCCCAGCAAACTTTGTGCTCACTGCAATAAACATGGTCATTACATGACAGTAGTGTCATATTCAATACTGACAGAAGATGAAATAGAACATAGGATGTAACTCCAGTTCTGTGAGTAACTCTAGTCAGTGTGGGAAATGTAGTTTAGCTCTAATATGGCCTGATCATATATGATACATATTTTGTTGTGGTAGATCTATCTCTGTGTAAAACTCCAAACCTACACAGGGATCTACAGCTGTCAATCAAACATGTAGGGGGTCCCCCTGCTGCACAGACCTTATTTTCTCTGATAAAGAATCAATCTGACAGTAAAAGTGGATGAATATGGTTTACATCCATGATTCAAAGCTGGCTAATGTTTTCTGTTTTAATGGGAGTGATTAATCAAACAATCAGACAGAACTCCCCAGAGGCGTTTATTTCTGCTCTCCTAATGTACTTTATATTCGTGTGTGCTGCTCTCATCATTCTTTTGCTCTGAAGCCTTGTAGATGTTTGACTGCTGCTACCTTTCAAAAGCATTGCATGTCTTCTTTGTCAGTCCCCGGGGAGAAAGTGACAGAACATGACGTGTGTGTGTAGTGTAGGAAGAGCCCGGTGCTCCCTCCTCAAACACACACTGCTTTAAAATAAGCTCCTTGGCTCAGAGTCTCCCCTGTTCTCCCAAACATTTGTCTCCGTTTGTTTAGCAGTAAACTCACAGCTCTGTGCAGTCACAAGTTCATTTGGAGTTCGCCATAAAGACTTGGCACAAATAATACTGTTGCTAAAGAAGATGAATGGTCATGCGCTGCCTGTGGGATGAAGCCGCCCTCCAGAGTCGCACTGATGTGACAGTACTATTGATCATGGAGTTGTGTTTGCGTGAGTTTGCTTTGTTACCACTCTGATTCCCAGACTGGGATCTAGAGACTCTGAAACACTGTGTGCTGGTAACATTGGATTAACCTCACATTTGATTCTTACAGAATAATCAGCTGCATTTCAGACTGATATTTGTATTTTGCGTTCTTGTTGTTTTAACTGTATTTTTAGCTTGCTTGCTGTTAAATCTGGCTCAATATAATTCGAAGTAAAGCATGCGAGACAATGTGAAATGTTCTGTGTTCAGTCATTGTAATACATACAAAGAACTAGAGTCTACTTTGTAGGCAAACCTTAGTAAAGTTATTTCCTCTCATTTCTGCTCCTACACAAATTCACAAATAACGCACATATCATTTATCCAATGAATAGCATCCTGAAGCCAACAGAACAGGAAATGTAAACGTGTGGTCTGCCAGAGAGCTGTTTAAAAGTGGAGTCCAGTTTTCAGCGCTGTGCTGATGAGACACTGTTAGCTGTCGGCTGCCATGAAAACATTTTGCCCTCTTGAACCTGACAAAAGCAGAAATCACACCAGTCAAACTTGGTTCAGTGAGCTTCATGTGGATCCGCCTCCACATGTGCCCAACCAGCAGATCACTTTCACTGCTTTTCATGTTGTTGCCTCCTCCTCAGCTGTGTCTGGCTTCTTACAGGGGAGCAGGAACAGCAGCCGCTCCTCCAGTCCCAGTGTGAGGATGATGCCACCAGATAAGACGAGCAGCAGAGGTTACTTCTCACCTGATGACCCCACAGGTACTCATGACAACGTTTCAGCAACCACAACCTGATAAGACCATATGACACACTTTGATGTGTCTACAGTAAATTTTCTACATGAGATCCGTAAACAGACAGTGAACCACGTCATGCATGTTCAAAAGGTTTCTCAAACTAAACTCTATGTTGAGTGCAGCATTAAACAATCACTATAACAAACTAACATTACTATTATGTGGAGTGGTCTTCAGTAACATGGGTAGTTCTATGAGTTCTAACATTCTAGTGACTTCATTGGGAAATTCTACAGCATGACCGGGGATGCACTGATTATAGATTATTGATTTATCATTACATATGTATAAAATCACCTGATCATTGTTTGTCTGTGAGTGGATTACATGTCGTTTTGCTGAGCCTGACATTTAATAAATTCTATGAACCAATCATGAAAAATCATCAGGTCTGCCTCAGAGCCAGCTGAAGCCAATAGAAACTGACTTTACTACATTTAGTGTGATAAATAAACTCAAACTGTGAAGAGAGGAAATATTCTGACACTTTTTTCCTTAGTAAACAGAAAAACTCAACTACATCTTCTGAATACAACTTTGTCTATTTTACTGAACTGAGATCAGCTTAACTGTCCTGATAACCCAACGTGAAAAACACTTAATTCAAACACAACAGAAACACAATAAAGCTCTTAGTTAGTCTGTTCAACAATCATTAAATCTGTTTTTTATCAATAGAAATAATCAGTTCACTGAGCGACATGTGGAAATATTCAGGTAAAATTCCTGTTTCTGGTGGCTTTGAGGCACTCAACGTCGATATATCTGCATTTTTACTATTTCAGCCCACATTTCCAGAAGCTATAAGAATACAAGCATTGTGTGAGAGACAACGAAAAATCCTGTCTGTAATAGTCCATGTGCATCAGAGTTTTAAACTGTGCCAAACAGATCAGGTGATGAATGAAAGGTAGATGTCATGCTCAAGAGAAATATGTGAAGGTTGAATTTTCCTGTTAGTCACCCTTTAAACACGCTGCCTGTAACAGCATCAGGCTTGCTGTGCACAGACGTCACATGTAAATCTGTCAGGCTGCCCTGGAGACATTAAGTGTGGAGTTAATGAGTGATTTCCAGCGCTCGTCTGTGGTCAGCTCTGAGCTTGGGGCAGTTCATGCTCTTCCCATGCTGTCATAGCAAAAAAACAAACATTTTCTTCTCTTTTTTTAGACACCAACGGCTCAGACAACTCCATTCCCATGGCCTATCTGACCCTGGATCACCAGCTGCAGGTACACCATCCACCAACAACACTGTTTGTTTCATTGAGTCAGGTGATGTCTCACTGAAACTCCTTCCTCTCAAAGATGAATTGAAGGATGTTGTAAATTGCTACTACCAACCTCATTATGAAGGGATTATCCCTGACAACATGATGCTATCTAAAGACTGGAACGTGCTTATAAATACACATTGGCAGCACCACTGAGGTATTTGGTGTATTATTATCTGGTCAGACTATACTCCCAGCTGATATGAATACATTCTGCAGAGATGCACGAGCACATGGTTTTGAAGACGGATAACATGCGCTGTTTATTTCCAGCCTCTCGCTCCCTGTCCCAACTCCAAAGAGTCCATGGCTGTGTTTGAGCAGCACTGCAAGATGGCCCAGGAATACCTGAAAGTGCAAACGGAGATCGCCCTGCTGATCCAGAGAAAGTAAGTGGAGCTGCACCCAGCTGCTGCTTTTCATCTGCTGCTTACAAATAGTTTGTTTTGGTGTCAGCCAGTGTGATCTGCACAAGACGAGCAAAGTGCTCATCTCGTATTTATAGAACGTGGAGGATTCAGCATGGCACTGCACTGCACAACGGTGTTCGTGATGGATGATGATCATGATATTTAGCTGAAAGGTCAATGGATAGTTTTGGCTGTATGAAGTATGAGCCACAGTCACTGACAGTAGACCGCAGTGAGTGAGCTTCCAGTTTGAAGCAGACAGACAGAAGTCCACTGCTGTGTTCAGGGTCAGCAGGAAAATGTAAAAATAACTCTATCTGTTGGAGTGTACGCTATAGTGAGCAGATTGTTACCTCGCTGTCAGACAGCCTTTTCTTCAACTGTAGAACTTACATATTCCAACAAGCCCAACTGTGCTGTGCACTGTGCATCACGCCACAGGTCAGACAGCGCGGTAAAGCACCGAAAATATGCTCACTACAGCTGCTTATGTTTGTGATTGTTTGATGAGGCACACAAGCCACAACTTGACAAGATGAAATCATGTTAGAATGAAACTCATTTAATTATGAACAGAGCTGTTGGTGGTCCTCATTACACGCTGCGCTGACCCGTCAGTAAACTGAGCTAAGAAATAAAAATGCAGGACACCAGTGAGCAAAGCCGTGTTGAGCGAATCATCAGGACACTGAAGAGGTGTGTGGAAGTGTTCTGGAACTAAATTGATCAGTTACAGGTGTCAACTGTACATCCTCATCTGACTGCTTACTTTACAACACGCTCACACTCAGGAGCCTCGCCACAAGCTCCTCAAAAGGCCCTGACCAATACGATTGCAAGCTTTCTTTCCAACAACATGCAGCATTGTCTTTGAATTAAAATGAGCTTCATGTTTTCAGTCATTCACTGATTCTGCTTCATGTCCTCTGTGTGCAGAAAGGAGCTCATCGCTGAACTGGACCAAGATGAGAAGGACCAGCAGAACACGTCCCGTCTGGTGCAGGAGCACAAAAAGCTGCTGGAGGAGAACAAGAGTCTGTCCACGTACTACCAGAAGTGCAAAAAACAGCTGGAGCTGATCCGGGTCCAGCAACAGAAGAGACAGGGCACATCGTGATGAGACAGAGACACATGAACTGCTACCATCCCCTGCCCTGCCCATCCTGTCCTCAGCACCCTTCCAGCACTATAACACTACCCACTCTCATGCTCTGCACACACACACACACACACACACAGTTCCCAGTCAGCTTTGTAAAGAGACCTGCATTCTACTGTGTCCTGCATGTCGCATTGTAGACCCTGACTTGTCCAGCAGGAACACGACGTCCTCTGTACATACCTTTGCACATCCTCACAGTGTATTCTGTGACCGCAGACCAAACAATCACTGCACCCCCACCCCCATCGCCCCTGTCCCGGCCGCGGCACTCCGGGATGGACGTCTTCTTCGGTGGCGGCGGCGCATCCTCTTGGGTCGTGTGTTCCTCCATGTTCACTCTCAGGGCCTCTGGGATGCCTGGTCAGTGTGTGTCCACCCCCTCAGCGGCCGACAGCCACGCCGTCCTCCAGAATGTGAAAAACATAACACAAAAGGCTTTTTTCAGCGGAAACGTGTGAATTATATGCAGAATTTTTGAGAGCAGTGAGGATGTTTTTAAAAGCTGTTCTTTACAAGGGTGCGCGTGGAATCCCTGTTATGCAAAACACACACCCCTTAAATCAAACGCATTTATCTCTAACCCGTCCCTCCTCTCACCAAGAGCATGAGCCCCTCTACAGACCACTGTACCTGTTTACTTCTTCAAGGTGTTCGATGTATTCAGTTCACAGAGGGATGGACTGCATATGAGAATCACAGTGAAAGGAAGAGCTCGGGACTGTGTGAACCTGATCTGCTCCTCATGCAAGCACGGTGAGCTTGCAGAGCTACGGAGGACCATTAAGGCCAAGTGTGAAAAATTAAGCTGAGGATTTATTTCAAGTTTATTTTTTGTTATAAGTCAGAATTCTTTGTACTTAAAACTCAGATCTTGGACACATTTTGCACACTTGGCCCTGGTCGTCCTCCGTGCAGAGCAGATCCAGGAGCTGTGGATTCCCTTTTCATTTTGACTTCAGTATTGTTTTTTTTTGTTTTTTGTGTGTAGATGTTTCTGTCTTTTCTATTCAGTAGTTTACTTTGTATGATAGTTCTTTGGTCATTTTCGCATTAGGACATATGTTATCTGGTCTTGCCCTTACGGACAAAATAGCGGAGCATGTAGCTCCCTAAACAGTATCTAGTTTGTTTTTAGTTCACATGTTGCCTTAGAAGTTGCCTGCATTTTAAGTGCTTGTTTTATGTGAAATTTAGTGGGGATAAAAGTATAAAAAGAAAAAAAAAGATATTTTTAATGTAATGGACATTGAATGAAGGGGAGTGAGAAGGATGTGTCAGTAAGCTGTAATGTACATCTCGCCCACCAGCTTCAATCCAAGACTGATGACGTGTACTCTAAAAGAAGGAATGGATGTGATTTCTGTTTTTTTTTTTTTTTTTTTTTTTTTTTTTTTTTTTTTTTTTTTTTTTTGGTCTCATATCCCTTGAGTAATTTTGCACAATCACTTTTGTTTTTTTCGTCCACGTACAAATTTTCTTTTAAGCAATTCTGTTTTTAAAAGTGAAAGACTTGACGAGTCTTCCTTTTAAAATGTGTTACTGTACAGGACTGAAGCTCCACTGAGTTTTCTGTTCACTAAGAATTCATTGAGCAAACACACATCACGCTGTTTATTAAGTGTTTCCTAGTCAGTAAATAGGAAGTAAGGTACAGTATACGACAGTGAGCAAGGCATTATGAAATAAACTGAATGGTGAAAAGATGCTTTCATGTGTGTGTGTCGAATGTGTTACCACAATCCCCGTGTCTGTTTTTATTTACCTAGATTTTCCATTTTCTGTAAAATTCTGTGATAGACTATAAGACCTACTTGTGATGAGATGATGCCACAGAGTGTAATATGTTGACTGTCATCAAGTTTAATGTTCATTGGTACAGGGATGGATGGCACGGTGGTGCAGTGGTTAGCACTGTCGTCTCAGGTTTGAACCTCAGCTGGGGTCTTTCTGTGTGGAGTTTACATGTTCTCCCCGTGTCTGTGTGGGTTCTCTGGGTACTCCGTCTTTGTCCCACAGTCCAAAGACATGCAGGTTAATTCCAGGATCCATGAGAGACAACCCCACATCAACTGGGACCTGAGCCACACCAGCTCCACTCAACAAATGTCTTTAGTTTTGCAGGTTTCGGCATGAAATCAATTATTGGACAGTGAAATGTTGACCTGATGGAGCTGAATGAAAAGAGTTCTCACAATCCATCCTGAGGGCAGCATAAATGTCATTATTGAATGTCATGACAACCAATCAAATCTTTGATGAGACCTTCTGCTCAAAATCATAAATGTCACCTCATGATGGCGCTAGTGGGAAATTAATCAGCGGATGTCCAAGGTCATTAGAATTCATCCTGTGGTTGATTTTCACACGAGTCCAGTAGACCTGCAGCAGAGCACCAAGGCCAGGCACATGTGAAACCATGGCTTTCATTGGCTGTGTACAGTGTGGGTGGGGCTAAAGTGGAAGGTAGCTTTAAAATATATTAACTAAAGGTCCACTTTGTTCTAGATTTCAACTGCATCTGATGGTCTTCATTATCAGTGGGATTCAGTTCAGTTTCATTTTATATGATATCGCATGACATTTTTAATATAGAGCAGGTCTAATCCGTATTCTTTCTAATATTATTTACAGACCCAATAATGACCACTATGAGCCAGCACTTGGTGACAGTGGGAAGAACGTTAGCAGAACCAAGCTCGTGGTGGACAGACATCAGCCACGACCGGTTGTATGAACATTGCAGAATTTTGTGGAGTGTTTTGTAGTTGAACTAAAACCACATTACCACCAGGTCCCCTTCCTCTCCTTTTTTTGGAGCTTTCAGCTGCATCTCTTACAGTTTTCTGCCGTGGGTGGAGGTTACTCAGTTGTCATGGCGACATGTCAGCTCAGGAACAATAAATATAGTTTGGAGATGAAAGTAAAGAGAAGTGGAACACTGGTTTATGTTTTCCTTGGGGATCTTCTGCCTGTGTTCCTACAGAGAACCAACGCTGTTTCATCATCTCTCTGGAAACATAAAGAACATGATTAATACCAAATTCACTTTATAGAATTTAACATCAACATATAAAAGAAGCAGTGTCTATATTATCTGGAAATAGTCATACCGTTCTCTTCTCGAGACTTTCTTAAGACCACTTGACCAGGTCTCACAAGCAACTGTATTTTTACTCAGCCTTGTCTTGGTCGCAGACAAAGAGGATTCTGGATTCTGTCCGGTCAGGACCACGACTACAGACATATCACTAATCATACCTTTGATAAGTTGTAAAGTTTCAAATGCAACCAATAACTTTTAAGAAAAACTAATTTCTAATTACAAATGTATGTCGCTGTTTATGGCTGTCATCTGCACTCCAAACATGTGAATGATGGATACAGGAGAGGACGCTGTGGCTGTCAGATGTCAGAAAAACTTTCTGTAATAAAATGTTCTACTTTCTAAACCACAAAGAGTTGATCTGCAAAACATATAAGCTACCTATGTGTAAACTGCCGGGTCCTGGTCCCTGCTCAGCCTATCTCTGCCTTAGTCTTGCTCTTGACTTGGTCTCAACCCCTCAAAGACTTGTCTTGGTCTTGATGGTCTGGTCTCAGTTTTGTTCTCTTTTTATCTCTTATTTGGCGATTTGTATTTTATTTAACATTTAAAGTTTTTTTTATCTGTTTTGTTTTGTGGCTCTGATATATATAAAAAAAAAGTTATACAATCGATCAGTTAATATATAACCAAACCACACTCAGCAGTGCACTGAATTTAGACGACCAAACACATAGAGGTGACCTTCAAACTGAGCCATCAGTCATGTAGAGATTTACTGCCGTTCACTGCATGAAGCCTCTCACGTCAGGATCTGCTGTTTGATCACTGCAAATATGTGGGACACTTATGGACTGTTTGTAACTGTTCTGGTGTCCACATACTTTTGACTGCTTAGCATATTTCCCTTAATTAATTTAAGACAAACCATCATTTTGCATGAACTAAACAGTTCATGTGCTCCGTTGATTTCCATGTTGTTTCATGCCTTCAAGGTTAAAGACTGAGTTGTTTTCAATCCACACAGGCTTATGTCATCATCGTGATGTACGCTCTGTGCTCTCAGAAAACACAGTGAACCTTCATGTGCAGGACACAGTGCCCCACCTGCAGTGTCTCCGCTCAGTCGGCGGGTGGCGCTAAACATCCAGTCTTGGTGGTTAACGTGGAGCCATGGAGGCTGTTTTTCACAGACAAAGAACCATACATCCTCAGTGTATCAATGGCCGGGATCAAAGTGAATCCTGATTATGTCACGCTCCAAGGCCCGGCCCGACCTACTTTATTGATTGTGTGAACAGACTCTCTTTTGAATTGAGCTGATTTGTCTAATATAGAAACAGATTCGGTTACATAAGCTGTGTCTTGCCTTTGATAGTGAGGACCCTCGAATATGACCCGTTTGTCTGTTGGCAGTAAAAGAAGCTCCTGGTTTACATTTCAGCTCCAAATTGTCTTAGCATTCTGCTGACAAAGGCTTCTGTTTTGTGACTGTCTTGTGTTTGAAGTTGACATCTAAATGGGGAACAATGAGTCATTTGAGTGTGGAGAAATGATGTCACCTTCCTTCTCAAGCCAGGTATTGTGTTATGTGCTCCTGCTTGCCCTCAATGAACTGGTGGAAATAAGGAAGACAGCGTATCGTTGCCAGCTTTGTCCTGTGTTCTTTTGTTCTCAGAAGGACATGTAGTGTTTGGCCCGCTGTGGTCAGATAGGAAATTAAGGGCGATGTTCTGTTTGTGTGTGTGAGTGAGGAAGGAAGGCTACTGTCCATTTGTGCTGGTTTGATCGTGTGTGTGTGTGAGAGAGAGAGAGAGAACTTTTATTTTCACACGACAGCCCGGTGACTGCTGAGGTTCTTGTTTCTTTAAATGAGTGTTGAGCAGAGTCAGGTAATTCTTCGAATGAGTCTGTGCATCTGTCCAAACACTACCTGAGCCAAAGACAACACTGACCACGTGATCGGCGTCTGAATAGAATATAGTCTGAAATGTGGAAATGTCTGATCAAAGAATAAACATACATGAGGATGTTTTGTGACACTTTTTGATAGTTCAGCAGCACCAAAACCTAGTAAGAGTGTTTGCTACGACTTATGGGACTTTCTTCCCAAAGGTCAGTGTGTAAAGTAATCTGGATAACTGGATAATCCTACCAATAAAGTGATCAAAATGTTCAATGAAATCTGGAACTGTGTGACCAACGAATGAGTAAACAAGATCTGACGAAGAATTCCAGGTCAGACTTTGATACGGAAACAGCACTGAGGTTCCTAAAAGCTGCTTTCCTCAAAGGCACATCAGCAGCACTGATAAACTCATGTCTGACTCCCCCTTTAAACCTTTAAAAGTGTCTTCCTGTTTTAATACTCCAATGATTAGATGTTGCATGATAACGTCTCCGTCTTCCTTTGTTCCAGTGCACCAATGAATGTGGCTCTGAAATGCCATCCCTCTTCCCTCCTTGCAAGGGGAAGTTGATGTTACACTTGAAAAACCCGTGTGTGCTTTAGATTTTATCTATGGCATGGTAGCCATGGAAACTGGGTGACATAAATAGGCTAGCAGTGGCAGAGAGAGATGTTGCAGTTTTTAATAATGGACAGAATTTGGGTCATAATATCTTGCATGTTGGTCTATAAATTGCACCGTGTGCCAGTTAGGATTCCATTAATCTGCATGAATCCCTGGTCGGTCCTCAAAGTGACTGCGGGGCGATTGTTTGAGAGCTCGACGAGGTCTCCTCTGCAGCGTCAAAGAGCCGTGCGTTCTCGCACCAAATTCTTTGTTTACTCTACTTCATACATTATGTAATTACACACCGCATTTAGCTACAGTAACAGCATAAGTATGCTAATTGGGATCATGAATTAATTTGTTATTTGGAACAGCACTCAACTCCATCATCCTCCATTCATAATTTCACTGCGGGTCTATTTAGAGGGGCACTAATGAGGGTGAGGGGAGGGAGAGTGTGAGCAGCTGCTGCTTTTCTGATGCAAAATTGGGAGCAAACGTTTGACAAATGTATTTTTCTATGATTTCTTTTTTATTTTTTTTTATCAGTAGCCTGCTTCTGTTTGGTGGATTTTACAAGTCATGGATGAGAGGCTGAGTTAACCCTTCTGTGACCTGATAACACGAGGTGAGAAAGGTCAGAGCAGCAGGTAACATTCACACACACTGTGGAGGGCAGAGGGTCACCCACTCACAGAGACACAGTCAGAACCAGCCCCCCGTACTGTAAGTGTGTGACAGAACTTGAAATGGCTGTTCCACTTAAAGGTGCAGTGCGTGATTCTGGAGAAGGATTTTCTAAAGGCTGGAAACAGAGCCAATAGGAGGTGCAGAAGTACAATACAGCTGAAAGGTTACCATGTTATTGTGCCCAGTGGTGCCAAAAAAAAAGTGAGCACTGCCTTTTCCCCGTTTCTTAGTGGACATTTTAACACAGTGATGTCATGGTGTACTGACACGCCCTGGAGTCCATGACTACATCACTGCAGCGAGGCGGGTGAGGTCATAAAAAACAAGATTATTAGCATGTGTTAAGTTGCTCTTTGACAGATATTGAAGAGAAAGTGCTGAAAGGAGTTGAAGCGTCACTTTATTGATGTTATTTCTTTGTTATTTGCTGTCACATGATAACCATTCTTCAACAGGATAATAACTAACTACACAGGAAAACATACAACAGGTAAATGAATGAGATGAATGAGGAGCTGCAGTACCAGGTTACAAGAACACATCTCACTGGAACTCTGTTAGGTCACAGAGTGCTGCTTTGTGTTAGTGAATGAATGAAGTCTGTGGCTTAAAGGAGCAGTGTGTAGGATTTAGTGGCATGTAGCCGTGCAGTTGCTGATTGCAACCCTCCTAGCCTAGAGTTTAGTCTGTCCGTAGAACATGGCGAACCCCGTCATGGAAGTGAATCTGTAGATATAAAAGTCTCATTCTGAGGTAACGAAAACATAAAGATGATTATTATCAGGTGATTATACACTAATAGAAACACATTCATGAATATTACATTCAATTTCTTCTTACACACTGGACCTTTAAAGTATGCACATTTGAACAGGTTTGACACTTTGTTTGAACAGAGGAAGCACACACAAGGAAATCCTGTGGAAGCTGAATTTGGATGTTTTTGACGTTGCTGTATGTGAAAGTAAAAACAAATACTGAGAATACCAAGTAAATGAGTGCACAGCTAAAATGAGCTCACTAATTACCTGCAGTTGTATTACAGTTACGGTCAGTTAATGTGTCGAGTGTTGAACAGCTGACCACAGCAGACAGACAGACAGACAGCCAGACAGACAGACGGACAGACAGACAGCCTGCTGCTGTCTCATGCTGGAAAACACTGCATGAGTAAGAGGTGAGACATCTGTGTGTTAAGGTAAGAGGAGCATCTCCCCAGATGCCCTGAGGTTCAGGATAGAATGAGTGAGTAAGTGATGAGAGCAGCACTATAAAGGAAAATGAAATGCCCATTGCACACAGCAGCAGCAGTCACTCACACCTCACACACCTCTTTCTTTCTCTGTTAGACTCACTCACTCCACCAAATCTGACACTTAATAAGCGATGCATGCAATGAGTGTGTGTCCCTTCTGAAGCTGTTGGATGCTGTGACATTACTATCATTCTCCACTGAGGCCTTAGCTCAGTGACATTGCTGTGCAGTTTAAACCACAGCATCTCTTCAGCAGCAGGTGGAACTGACTGTGGGAGGCAGGCCGTGTGGAGTTCAAACCGACAACAAGCCAGTTTCTTGCCGCGCAAACGAGAAGCCTGCATCAACCCGCACAGTTTTCCACAAGTAAAGGTCCTGGGAGGAGAAGCACAAACAAACAGTCAAATGTCACCAGGGCTTTATTTACTTGCTGGTTTGGCTCAGAGGTTTGCAAAGTCTGGAGGTGTCATTTGTGCAACTCAGAGTGGAAGCTGATGATAACAGGCTCCGTTCACACTGCACAGCGATTCTTATCAAGCAGCACGGACTGTTTTTTGTTTGTTTTGTTTTCGTGAGCTGGCAATTCAACACAGCACATGGTGCACACAGGATGCCTATATACACAGACAGAGATGAGTTTCATTGAAATATTAAGTTGAAGTTAAGTGTGAATTCTGATATGACTGTCACACTCCCACAAATCAATATCATATATATGATTATATATACTCAATATCTGGAACAGATCACACCCGGACATCAGATTTAACAGCACATATGAAGGAGGCCCAGAATCAGAGTTTTAAAATGTCTGCGCATCATTACATAAAATATAATAATATAATCATATTTTGTATGAAAACAGTAAAGCACTGAAAGTAACGTTAAGCATCTCGTCCCAAGTCAGCTGGGATGGGCTCCGGCCCCCCCGACCCTGCTAAGGACAGACAATTACAGAAAATGGATAAATGGATGGAAGTAACATTAATATAGATGAATATCACTTAAAGTAACTTTTTAATTGTGGTTCATGTTTGACAAAGAAACAAGGACTTGAATTGGGAAAATATGATTTGCAGCTTGGGAAGCAGGTTGAATATCTTTTTCAGTGTCAGTGGACTGATTATGTTTTGATCCAGATGGATGGAATATTTTTCAAACTGCAGCTAGTGTCGTTCCAAGAGCATTTCTTTTCCAGAAAAATCAGCATCTTGACACTTCTCTTTTCAAATCTACTGCATTTATTCACTCATTCACGTTTTTTTTGGCCACTTGAGGGCGGTGCAGCGCGCCGTGAACGCAACACTTGACATATTACCACCTTACAGATGTGTTAGCAAACAGCCGCTTATTTACACATCCAGCAGACACAGAGCGACTTTCATTTGGACTCATGTTGGTGTCCACAAACATTAGTCCAATATTTACTCGCCGTTTAGCTGCTGAAGGCTCCACTGTGTTCAGCGGCTAGTCTTTTACTGTGTCTGTCTGCGGTCTGCTGCAGAGCGGCTCGTTTCACAGTTCTTAGAGCTTTTTCACTGAAAACAGCCGCCGGCTGCTGCTGCTGCTGCTGCTGGAAACCAGGTTGGTGAGAGCAGAGTTTGCTAACCTGGAAAACTGTGACCTAAAAGACAATGTTGCTGCAGTTCACTGAGAACGCTGATGAGCAGCTCTCTGTCCAAACAGAAAGAAACCCCTTCCACGCCTCTTCCTCTTTAATTTCATACCAAATGTGTGGCATTTGTAGCTGTTTCAACACTTAGACAACATTTAATGCTTACACCAAGACTAAACAACAGCACAGCTACAAGAGAAAAGAAATCATCCACTTCATTTGTGGAAAAGTCACTGTTACCGGGTCAGGATCTGCCTCAGAACACAGTCTGACAGCTTTGTTGGTGGATGGAAACCTGCTAAAACCAAATCAATGAGGTATCAATTGTAATGTAATGATTCATATTTCTGGTTCCAGTTATTGGTGACGACTTAAACTATCTATAATACAAAGATCAGGACTGTTTTCTGCTTTTGATTCACTGGGAAGGATTTTAAAATGACAGGTGCTATAGTAAGGGGGGGGGGGGTTAAACATCTTGGGACACAAGGGACACATTACAGCTTTAAAGTCATTATTGCAGCTTTAAATCATTCACGTACAAACATTTGAATCATTGTCGATAGCTCTGTGAAGAACTGGTGACCTGTCCAGGCTGTACCCTGCCTGACCCTGATAGGCAGCTATGGAAAATGAATGAATGATGAATCATCGTTGATGTATTTATTGGGGGAAAATGTTACTCTGTATTGTCAGTAGTGGAAGACAGAGTCTGAAAATCTGTTGAATAATCAGCAATAAAAACATCACCATGTGTAGCCTCTGTAATCAGATTCAGGATGCGCAGATTAGATGTGTGTGTGTGTGTGTGTGTGTGTGTGTGTGTGTGTGTGGAAAAGAGCTGCAGAGTGCTGGCGAGTGGGTTTGGAGTGGGACAGTGCGACAGCCTGTTATTACGGCCCATGTGACTGACAGCGTGTGGGCGAGAAGGTAATTGCTGAAGTATGCCTGCGGTGACGAGGGCCTTCAGGGGAGCGGATGTTCAGCAGACTGGGGCACGCAGAGTAACACACACACACACACACACACACACACACACACACACACAGGCACAGCAAGCCCAGAACTGATGACTCATCTCTCACACCCCATTCACTCCTGTTTGTTTACTCCGCTCATCATCTCTAGCCTGAGCTGGGTGACAGACAGAGAACTGTCACCCAATGATCGGCACGTCTTAAAGGATTTCACCTGTTTAGACTTCAACACAAGCAGCTTAGTTAGATCCAGGTTCCACTTCCCGTGTAAACAGCTTCTAGAGCTGGCAGACTGTAATCTTGTGTTTACTGGGCTGAGGAGAGTCAGACAGATGTCTAAATTTACTATGTGCACTCTGAGCAATGCAGGCGCTGCACTGATTGGGATTAGACCGTGACTGTAGACTATATTTACTACGTGTGTTCCTTTAAATGTTTTTAGTTGAGTTAGAGTTTGGGGAGGTGTGTGTAAAATGATGTATTTTAAATATTTCCATTGTTTGATGGAATGGAACAAACATGTAGCTTCACTCAAGAGCTGGAACATGCTGTGTGCAGCTAAACACCCTGCAGAGCTGAGAGAAAGCAGAGCGTGGTGATAATTGTCTGTAGGTTTGTCACCGCCACTGATTCTTTTCCCTCTGTACATCGTCGTTTGATCATTAAATTCATGCAAAAATATTGATGAGAGCAGCTTCAAAAAGGTGGAGAAGAAGAATTCACGACGTGTTCTATGAAAAACGTGCTGTCACTTTTTTGTCGGTTATGACACAAAAACTTTGTGGTATTTGCAGGATATGTGAGAGCCGGATTTAACGGGCGTGGTGAGAACACACATGCTGCCTGTCGACGAGCTCCAGGCTGAAAAACATCACATCAGCATCTGACTTGAAAACGCCTTGAATTTCATGACAGAATCTTCACTTTTAGAGGATATATTTGTTTGTTCAGATTCTCTCCAGAGGTTCAAATTGCAACCTAAGATTTACAGAGCGTTTCCCAAACCACCAGAACAGTAGCCAGCACAGAAAGTCCTCCTCTCTGGAACGTTGTATTTCTGGTTTGTAAGCCCAATTTGCTTGTGGGGGGAGAAGAAAAAAAGAAGATGGTTGTGTTTATGTGCCAACAAACTGGCTTTCCGCCAATCTGCAACTCTCCAACAAACCGCCCACATACATGCATGCCATGCACAAACTCGCACAGTGACAACCTGTCATCTGTGGAGGGTTTGGGCTTTTACCTTTTAATCTCTGAGGTATGAAGAGCGAGCTGCAAACTAGCTCCATCCGTCAGATGGATGAGCCGGAGGCGGAGATTGACCCTGCAGTTCCTTCCACTCAGCCAGCCAAACAGAAGTTCCTCAGAGAACACACACCAGGAGATGGGTTCCTGCACCTGGGTTCATCTGCAACATTCCAATATTTTTTGTCTGTTACCCTCTCTGACCCAGACAAACTCAGCAGTGGGTTCATTATGTTGTACACTCAGAGCTCAAGTTTCCAAAAGATACCAAATATGTACTGAACAATGCATAAAACACAGAATAATTCCACTGTGGTGACTGATGCAGCCAAAAACATCCAAGATTTTAATGTTTTTTGGCAAAAATCACATGAAAGGGTTAACCTCTTCAGCCTCACCAACCCTCACTGTGTGATGAGTCATCACAGTAAGTTTGAAAATTCTTGTGACGATCCAAAAGTTTCCAAACATACTAAATATTTCCATTTAATGGAGTGATGCAGCCAAAAAAGCACCTGCTTTTGAATACATGTAACTTTTTTTTTGTTTTGTTTTTATTTTATAAACTTATTAATCATATTTTTACACGTGAAACCCATCCAGTTGGCACCTGTTGGAACACACATGCACAGGATCACACATAGTGGCAGATGCCTAATACACACAGACTGGAGCCGTGGGACAGTGTTTCACACGAGAGGGGGGTACGCTGTGGCAAGGAGGTGGACTGACACCCCACCAGCTGTCAGTTCACCTTTCTATTTTTCGGGTTATTGGACGACCCACTCTACCACTGAGCCACGGCCAAAGAAGAAGAAGAGTACGAAAGATAGAAAATGTTTTAATAAAAACAAACCAAATTCATAATGAGATGTAAATAACATTAAATGGATGATTAATTAGCCTATTGTTTCGCATTAAAATCTAATCAAAAATATCAAAAACATTGCTTTATGAAGACAGCATCCACACTCTTAATTCTGTATAACTTTAAGCCTTAATATCATTTGAACAGATGAGTTGTATATAAATTCACCCTCAGTACAGTTGTCATGAACGGGGAAATTAGCTACAGAGACCAAAACTGTTTTTGTACCAGGCTGTAAACATGTTTATTTCTGCTGTGAAGTTGGACATTTGAACATGGGGACTTATGGAGACTGACTCACTTCTGGAGCCAGCCTCAAGTGGACGACAAGAGGAACTGCAGTTTTTGGCACTTCTGTGTTGGCTTCACTTCACAGCCATGGAGGTTGCTCCTAGATATTTCCTTGCACATTTATGGAGTCGTCGAATATACTCTGTGACAGAAACTAAACAAACACACTTCTAACATTTTTTTAAAGACTTTTTTTCAAGGTTTATCTTTTTTTTATAGAAACAGCTGAAGAGTTACAGGACTGTGGGGAGAGAGAGATGGGGAATGACATGCAGCAAATGGCTGCAGGTCGGATTGGAACATGGGGCCGATGCTCTATCAACTGAGCTAATTGACACCCCCAGTTCTAACGTTTTGACAGGAAACAACAGAGATGTATTGTGACGTTGGTTAGCATTAGCCTTCAGTATGAGCATCGTATCATTTTAGAGATGTGTTGGAACAGGCCCAGAAATGTCTTTAACACTATAAATTGTATGTTATAACATTTAAGCTGCTGCAGAGACAATGAAAAGGTTAATCAGGGTTCACAGGGTTAAATACCTGAATTTGTGTGTGTGTGTGTGTGTGTGTGTGTGTGTGTGTGTGTGTGTTCATACATGTGTGAATCTGTTGACACACTAATACACGTGTGGGTTTAAAAGGTGCGTTTCTTATGTGCTTTCTTGTGTGTGTGTGTGTGTGTGTGTGTGTGTGTGTGTGTGTGTTTTCGACGAGTTGTCCTGAAGGTAACCTGAGCCTGATAGGTCGGTCTGTGGCAGTCGCTGTTATGAATGGCGGTTAGATCGTTCCCTGAGGCACCGTCAGACTCACAGTAATTGATGTAATCAAAGGCATTTGGCTTTGGGTCACATGCCGCCTCACAACAGCGCTGCATTTACGTCTTTGTGCCTCTGCCTGGACTTGTCGCTCTCCTTAGCCAGAAAATTCATGGAAATTCGTTTTTGGCTGCTGATCCTATCTGGGTGACCGCAAACCCAGATGAATCGCTTGGAAATGAGTCATCCTCGCTCTCGAAGCGATGACTCTTTGACCAACGTGTCTCTCTTCTGAGCAGGGCTTTTTTTTTTTTATCATGCTTTTGGATTTGCTTTGAACACTTTTCCTATGAGTCACTGCTTTGAGCATATGCAGGATTATACATGTGCCTGTTTTGCTCACAGTGCAAATTTACTGAGCTGCTCTGGATACAGACTGAGCTGCTGTTATTGAATGAAAAGTCTCATTAAATCTTCAAACTGTCGAATAAAGAAAGACAGAGTTATTTAAATTTTTCATACACTGTAGTTCCACAATATGCAAATAGCTCTCATGGGTACTTTAATCATGCAGCTTCCTGTGTGCAGACAGACTCCTGGAGAAGCTGGATACATACGCTGTTTTATGTGTGTGTGTGTTTGGGTGCAAATGAACCAAAAAACTGATGTTGTAGATATCACGTTTCATCTAATCCCTTCTAAAGAGCAGTGTGTGTTTACTAATCTGACTTTGTCACTTTGTGCGTCCCACATCACTGCTTCCCAGAGCTGTCTGTCTGCATGGGAAAGTCTGTGGGAAAGTAAATCTGCATGTTTTTGAGTCCTGACAGTCTGATTGTGTAATGATCGAGCACAAATGACTCATATGTGATTGTTTTTAGCATTCAGACACACATTTGTACAGAAAAATAACACAACATCTACATCTGTTATGTAGTTTGTTGGGTTGTGTACTTTTGTTATATCATCCTTAATGTTCAGAAATCTGTCATTTTGTTCAGGTAACGTTTTGTTTCCTTGCTTGGCCTCTGACTGTTCTAACCTCCAGATAAACTCTGTGTACGTCAAAATGTGGGTGAACGTAACTAACGTGAATAAAACTTACATTTCTGCTTGAGTTAGTCAGATAGATTTTCAGCTGTAGTGATTATTTAACAGTGAAGACTCCTATCATCCACCACTACTTCACTTCCCGAGCGGCAGAAATGATGTACATGAAGAAAACAGATAATATAAAGATAAACACATAGAGAATAACATGACTTATTTCCCCACAGTTTGGAGAAATCGGCAGAACAGCAAAAGCTGAACAGAAATCATGTAGAAGTACACATGAATAAAAGTGCAGGACAGTTCTAATGACAGAAATGACAAGCAATGAAAGAAACGCAGTTATCTTACAATATGACACTGAAAGAGTTACATGCAGAGAAATATTGAGTTTAAATACAAAAACACTGTATGAAGTGTATTAAAGATTAGAAACCAGAGAGACCAGCAACCTGCATCTGTCCATGCTGGACTCGGCACGGCGTTGGTTAAAAAGCAGAGACATGCCACATGTATTGTTTGCTTCTCAGAAATGCATACATGACAGGATGCATTTTCTTCTGACACATCTCAACCAAACAATAACATTCCACACGTGTTGCACAATCACCAGCACTGCCTCGTCCGTAACGCTGAGAGTTTTAGAAATTCCACATGGAGCGAACCCCTCCACCCGTCCCTCCACCCCCCTCTGCACGGAGCTTCCTCTCTCTGTCATGGCGGAATGGCAGACGTTTCACATGCTGCTTTTATTAAGTCTAATTAGACTTCCTGACATAAGAACACAGTGTTTGTCCACAGTGTGAGCGCTGGGCGGGAAGTCTGGGCCAATTCCATTGCTCTGTAGACTCTTTCACCTCCCACCACCACCCCATTCATCCCTTCATGCCTTCCCCCTCTTTCCGCCACCCAACTTAACTTCAGTCAGCCGCCTTTTTCTTGAAAAGGCCTCGAGGAGAGGTCATTGAGTGCAGGAATGCCACTGTTCACTGTGTGTGTGTGTGTGTGGGGGGGGGGGGGGGGGGGGGGGGGGTTCTATACTCTGAATTAAATTCTCCTTGTGCATTTAGTGCATTGGGAGCATGAGCGACATGTTGACTGTGAATGTTCCGCATGGAGACAAAGGGGGCTGAGGCTCATCTCACAGCCCCCTTCAGACACGGGGAGCGCTCCTGCCTGCTGAAGGCCCCCCAGCCCAGATTTGAAGATCCACGACTTCGGGTTTCTGAATTAAAAAGCCCTCACATGTCCCAAGGTTTCTGAGCGGATGAATATGAATATGGATACCTTCACTAATCTGGAGGATTAGCTGCTGGATTGTCAAACTGTGTCTATGGACCCCCAACACCCCCCCCCCCCCCCCCCCCCCCGACGGATTGCAATTCTCTCTACTTCTTATTTGGCATTTAGCTCCTTATTTCTAGGCACCTCTGATTTCCCTCTGTCACATTTGACTTTTAAATTATGAGTCATGCATATTAATTTCAAGTTACAGTATGTGCAAGCAAATCTGTGCCTGTCATCTGCGTTCTTAGAAGCAAACGTAAGAAAGTACTCTTTGAATTAAGCAAATGGCTCCACTGTCTGTTCTAAAAGTGGCACGTTTAAAGTCAAACTGTCCTCGCATGGTAACTGTAACCATAATACAGATTTTTAGGATTTTCAGAAGAGGATGAAACATTTTCAGTACATATTTGTTTCACCCTCAGATTCATACTGTAAAATATTGATTACAGTATAGTATAGTAGGTACAGTGACAAGACAATAGGCATTGTGCAAACGTATGTATGGCTATTATTGCATTATGACTTTATGACAGCTAGTCAATCATCTTTAGGGTTATGGCTCTTTCAGACAACACAGCGGCGGCAGATATGTGCTCTTACAGTTTTTGGTTACCTCGACTTGCACTGCACTCCACCAGCGAACCAGTTCAACCAGACTGAACTTTGGGTGATGTCGAACATAAACAAGGCAGCAAGCCAAGTACAGACGGCAAAATGGAAGGAAAACTGATATGATGTGATTTAAAGTATAAAATACAAGTTTGTGTTTGTATGGTGACCTCCAGAGAAAAGTCCTGACTTGGAAACACATTTCAGACATCAGGTGTGTTTTAACAGGTGGCTTGTAGGTAGGCAATATATAAAGCCTATATAACATGGAGCCACTGTGCTCTTACATTTGTAGTCTATAGATGGAAGTAGAAGCTAGTTAGCCTAGCTTACCATGACATCAGCACTGATTTCCAGCAGATGTCACTTTGTGTTGATGTTAGTTCAACGCTGTCACACCACTGGCTCATGCACACTTAATGTTGTGATCATCCTGCATTATCCAAAGGAGGCAGGGCACCCACATGGTGTCAGCTGTCTGTAAAAATTCAAAGCTATCTGGAGTAACAATACAGACACTTAAGTTAAGCCGTATTGTGTTGTTAGGCCATTCACAGACATGACTGACGTAAATGTCAGGACAGGAATTCACTGGAGGATGCCAACAGCATTACTGCAGAAACTAAATAAAATTCAATTTTCTTATATTTTTCTTATATTTTTAGTAAATAAGCAGTCAAAACAAATACTGATATCTGAATCTCAGTTAAATTTGATATCAAAACAACCTCTCAGTGAAATAACTATACTGATTTCTTCATTCTCACACGTTTGAGGATTACAGGAGAATGATACGTGTTCATTGGTGATTATAGATAGGAATTCAATTATAATGACATGAAATTAGTTTTTTTTTCATTGTATTTCATAAGTTGCCCCACTCATCCTCATAAAATGGCATCATCACCTCCCCCTTGCATGCACAATCCTCTGAATATTCTGAATCTCACTCACTTTGATGCTTTCTCCACGCCGATAACAAACGCCTGTTGGTGGTGTTGTTTTGATGTCAGCAGCAGCACCATCTCAAATCAGCACTTTAATGCGTGCAGCAGAACTGGGATCTGCTCTTTGAATGCCACTCATGGAATATCCAGTGAAAAGTGACGGCTGCTGTGAAGAAGGGGCTGTCTGCTGTACTGTGATAATTCATAATTACATGCAAACTCCCCGGGGGTAGTTTTTACATTTGGAATTAAAACATCTCCTGTGAGTGTTTCGGTTGTCCAAATAGGATGTGAGCTCCTTCCAGAACAAAAACCCTGCCTCCCTCCCTCACGTGGCTGATGTTTAAGCTGAACAACGTTCTTCAGCTTACCTCCCTCCTACCACCTCGCTCCGCTCATTTGGCAAGCGTCATGCATTTGCATTTGTTTGTTTGGTCTGAAAACTTAGACATGAGCCCCCTTAAAACTGCTTTTCTTAGTCTGGCCCTCCATCTTACAATATTATACCATTATATGACGTTTCTATATATAAACCCTGGATTGTATGCACAGTGTCCTTCCGAAATGTACTGTACCATACAGTTCCCCATTGGTATCACATCTTTTTCACATGAAGAAATGTGTCTACTTGTCACCAAGTCTGAATTACCTACTGAGCAATCTCAAAACTCATTGGCTATCAGCAGATGAGAATTTAGCTTTTGATATTTGGAAAACAGATAACGGATATCTAGGCTAAGACTTCCTCTGCAGTCGATTATCATCTTGGTATGTGAGAATGATGAGAAAGACACATTTTAGAATCACCGTCAGATCATAGCTGATTGGTTGCCAGATTGCATTTCGGCCCATACAGACTGTTGCAAACAAAACCAAATGAATAGACATGGGTCATGTTTGAGCAACAGAAAACAGAACACTTCAAGTGCCAAAATGCTGGGCCCTTTGCCTGTAGACATCTATTCATAGAGATTATCAACCGGCCAAAATGCATGACTGGGTTTGTTCAGCTGAATTACTGCAAATGTGTTAAGAAACTGGTACAACTAAAATGTAACATCAACTTCAGTCAAAACCTTGTTTATGTTGGTGTATGTGGTACTCACATGGTGCTTATTCCTGAACAAAGTTTAATTGAGTTTAATCAGATTAATCAGAAAAGCTGCAGCCAGGTGGTGTTATTCCTGCATAATATAGAAGGCAACTCATCTCTGGGCAAATAATGAAGTTGTCATGTATTATACAGTTTGATGTTTACACTGTACACAAGCAAATCCCGGAGGCAACAGGATACAGTATGCACAATGTACATGGAGAGTTAATGGAATTTTTGACCCACACCCATCACACGTTACTATGTCTATAAACTGTCAGCAGGTCACCCAGCATGTGATGATGAAGTAAGACAGGTCGGTATCTCATATCAAATGTTTTCTTTTCTTCATCATCGGCGCCCCTCTGATTTGTTTTGCAGCTCCGAGGTTTGGAATCATCTCTTTAATTTTATTCTGTTGCCAGGAAACCAGCTTGGAAGTACCTCTGTTTTCTGTCAGTGGATAAAAATCCAAAAATGTTATGTGAGCAAACGCAGATATCTTCACCGTACAACAAATCAATCAAAATATGTAGACAGAAACAAACTCATCACACAGTAATCTGCATGATAAATGAATTATCGGGACATGGACCAATCACAGCAGCACTGGATTACATTGATACTTCCCACATTCACGCACTCTTCCTTTATGAAAACACAAAAAAACATATATACAGTACATTTATAAGCCATGAATTATGCAAAAAGGAATTGTCATAAAAACTGCAACAAAAGATAAAAACAGCATGTTATAATAATAATAATAATAATAATAATAATAATAATAATAATAATAATAATAATAATAATAATATCTGTAAATTGCATATATTATTTATTTCAATATTTTGAACATTCATGCACAAACTGCATATATCTTTTATATTTCTAAATGTATATTTTTCTATGTATTTCCTGAGTAACAAAACTTTCTTTTTATTTTCTTATTTTCTCTTAATGTGTATATTGTCCCACACCGGGATACTGAGACGTATTTCTTATGTCTGTATGTGATGCCAGTTATCTTTAATAAAATATTTAAAACAAACAACGACAAAAAAAACGTCAACACTGCTTTGGTACACTGTAGAGATTTAATTTGGTTTAATAAAAAAAAAATTAAGTTGGACTAAATTACTGAATATGTTTCTGTGTGCAGCTCGTGAGGGGGACTAGGCCGCCGAACCAGCGAGCGCGAGGGGAGGGCTTTTAAGCTCGCGGCCAGTTCTCGTGCGATTCTCCAAACTCCGCTGCGCACAATCGAGAGAGTACGCGCGCGCTTCCCGCCATCCCCAACGCAAAAAGCCGCCTCGCGCTGACGATGTTGTGAATGAGGGGATAGAGTGACGTCAGCGGCCGAATGTCAACAATGTAGCGACTGAGAGTAGGCGTTCCAGTCGAGTGTAACAAACAGCGGAGACGGAGCGGCACGCCGCGCGCTGGATCACCACACACACACACACACACACACACACACACGCGTGCGCGCTGTCGTATGCACAGCGGCAACAACAGACAGTAGAATCACAGACGCGGTGTGTTTGCGTTGTTTTTTTTTTCTTCTCTGCAAGTGAAAAAAGAACCGAGCTGCAGCTCCGGGAGAAGGAGAAGGAGAAGTGACGGCGCTGCTGCCGGGAGGCTTTGAGGAAACGACAAAGCGAGTCATCATGTGAGAGAACTTATGAGGGAGACGGACAAAGCGCTGGGATACGAGCGGAATAGAAAGTAAAAGGTGAGCAGGCATGCACGCTCCTTCTTCTCCTCCTCTCTTTTCTCTCTCTCTGTCTCTCTGTCCAACATCTCTGAACACCACCACCTCCTCCACCAGCGTTTGTCAATCTCAGCCTATTGTTGATGCTCTCGGAGCCGAGTTGTAAACTTGGAGAAGTCAGTCCTCCCCGTGATATATGGAAAAGTCACTCAGAGAAAACAGAAACCGCACGCACGAATCTTGAAAGCTTGGCGGTGGTGTGAATATTGAAAAAGGGTGTAATGTGTTGGGGTGTGAACGCGGGTTTCTGGAGTGAAACTCAACTCTGTACCACATCCTGTTATGCTTTGAGTCAAATACGCCGTGTGCGCTCCCCCTTTTCTCTCTCTGTGTGTGTGTGTGTGTGTGTTTGTTTGTGTGTGTGTGTGTGTGTGTTTTTAAAGTAGATGCGTGTTGGTGATCCCAGAGGAGGGTCAGGCATGCCGCTGCTGCTTCTGCGAGGGGGGAGAAAAAAAAAAGAAGCTCCATAAAACAAGAAGCTGTGACATGCAGCGTCATTAAACACTCACTGCATGTACAGCCGCCACACAGTCCCTATCAGTAATATTACAATACTTCTCATCATTATTATTATTCTGCAGTGTGCTGCAGCGTTTTTTCCCCGATCTGAAATAACAGTTTATTACATCTCCTCGTTATTAAAAAATCATCACAATATTTGCTGTGTAAGGACGAGCCTTATTCGCTCCGGCAGCCAATGGAATCATCTCAAAGCGCTCGACGGTGCCGTTTACAGAACCCATATTTATCATCATCATTAACCCTTTGTGTGATAGACATCGGGAGTATGTCTGATTCCATCACTTTTTTTTTAATTTTCAGGACAACAAAAGAACATATTTTTTATTTATTTATGCATTTATTTATTATCTGGAGCTGTGAGTGTTTGGAAACAGCTGCTGCGTCTTTACGCGCGGTCTTTGCATTGTCATGTGAATCGGGAAGCGCTGCAGCGGTGGCTTAGTCAGTCCCTGTCAGTCTTATTCTGCAGGAGTCAGTGCTGAATTGTGCTGTGATGCAAGTGAGGCGGAGAGTGCATGTGGCACATGAATAAAAAGACGTTTTATTCATGTTTTTTTTTTTTGATCGTTAGAAATAATTCAGCAGAGCAGTTTGATGCCACATGCTGTCGTGCACGCGACGCACTGACGTCTTAAAGACACATATTAGATATTAAATGTGCCTCGTGTGTTTTTGGAGTTGACAGTGAGATTGAAGCCGTTCACTGGCTTCACTGGAGTCAAACAGAAGCATGTGTGTACAGTTTTGCACGCAGCCAGCTCTCTCTCTCTCTCTCTCTCTCTCTGTGTGTGTTGTTGCGTCTAAAAGCAGATCTAATACATGTTTTATTTGTGGACATTATTGTACTGATGAGCACGTGTTTGGTTTGGGATCATAAGGGAGTGCAGTGATGCTGCCGTTAATGCGGTGATACAGCATTTTGAGGAACAGTGACATCCGCGGCATCACAGCCTCTTTGTCTGTTTGTGCTGATGCAACGCGATGATGGCACTGAGGAGGGGGGTCGTAGCATCACCCTCCACCCTCAACCATTCCTCACGTGACGGGTCGCACTTTTTCATTTTATACCAGTCCAATGATGCGATGTTCTTAGATCCGAGCTGCGGATGATTTTGACTGACAACACAGGGTGACATCGTCATTGTCATGTTAAAGGGGGGCTGACACAAACACACACACACACAAACACACACACGTTCACTGACATCGCTCTGCTTTCACAACACGTGCATGGCGGCAGCACTCATGCGCAGTTTTACGCACGGAGCCTTTTGTTCTGTACAGTAGCCGCGCTGCCCATGCATGCCAATCCACTGCTTATTGTGTTAGAGGAAGGGAGGGGGTCCAAAACTGTAAAGCCCACAGTGACTCAGTCAGGCTTAAATGCCACTTCATCCTGTCTGATATCACACTGTCAGCGCAGACGGAATTCCACTGTCCTTCTTTTCTTTGTCCAGAGCAAAGAGACAAACAGTCAGTGACCCGTTTTAACATCAAACTATAGTCAGATTATTTAATGTTAACACCAGTCATTATTAATATTATGAAAATGTGTTTATATCTTCAGTGTCTTTATATTATCACAGTATGATTCCTCTGAATGTCAATAAACAGCTATGTTGAATTATTGCTAAGTTATTGCATCACACGTTTTGAACGCCCCCTCTCTCTCATCTGCCCCTTCCATTATTGTAAAAGCTACAACTTGACAGACACACATTTATGACAAAAACAACATGTCATATTTAAAAAAAACATTATTAATTATTGGTTCAAACACAAGGCAGTTTGTCCATCATCAGGACAGAAACAGATTTAATAAACCAGAAATATACATAACTGTATCATATGATGGAATGACCAACAACTACCTTTTTTTTTATTTGCTTAAAAGTAGCCCTATAGACTATAATAAGTCTAAAAAAAATAATGCAAGCAGTCATATAAACACTTAACATGATTGGTGTTGCTGCTAATATTCCCATATTCCCTGCAAACTAGCTGTAGTAGTACTTACTACTACACCTCTCTAACAAAAGTCATTTTGGTCAAAGCATCCAAAATATAGAACATTTGGAACATTCCTAAGCGTGGACAGTCTGTCAAACAGGTGCATCTAAATGACTCGGCTGAAGTCCTTTAAAAAGGATAAGGACAAATTGACTGTTATTATATAACACTGTGAGTTGGGCTTGGAAACGTCTCTCAGTCTGTGCGAGCCTGTTTTGGGGATCTCGACATAATGAGTCCCTCAGGGTTCCCAGCCACAGCTGAAATCCCACACGGCAACAGGATCCCTTCATGTGACCCTACTGGTCCCCCCCTCCCTCCTTCGTGCTTTCCATTCTGAACTGTACCGTGCAGGGTGAGCTCTTTGCAGGTTTCCTCTCAGCCTGTATACTAATCATGTTTTTGTGCTGCTGAAAATTAAAGCTAATTCAGATCCCGGTGACAGAAGAAGCTGCTCATGCTCAAAAGTAACCAAGCACTTTATGGGTTAACGATTCATGAAATTGCAGTTGGAGTAGGATATGATGGAGTGATCTCTTTGTGTGACTGTAGATGGATCCCAGCAGCAGCAGCAGCAGCAGCAGCACCCTTAAGGTGCTAAAGCTGCATCGTTTCTGATTCTTATGAAACAATGCAGGAGGTTGGCTTACAGGAAAAGCGGATCATCCATAAAGAAATTAACAAAAAGCTGCAAATCACCCCCACCAACAACACCACCACCACTTTTTTTCTACCCTCTCTCTCTGCATCATTAAAGGATCGTTTGCATCACTGAGGATATTTGAGTAACCCCCACCAGCTCAGCTCAACATCCAAAGCTAGTGTCTTGGCCAGGAAAAAAAGAAGAAAACATGTTCCCATAGCTCTCCCACGTCAGCACAAAGGCATGTTTGACTGGGCTGCTGCCAGTGTGAGGCGTAGATGGAACAGCACTGCTGGGAGAAATCTAAGATCCTGCACTTTACACCAAGGGCTATTGTTTCCTCCCTCTCTCTCTCTCTCTCTCTCTCTCTCTCTCTGTTGTGATCCCTTCCCTCTTTCCCTCTGTCATATTATGGCTGCTCGTTCTTCTTCTTTTTCTTCTTCTTCCTCTCCTTCTCCCGCCGTTCACGGCAGTGATGTGCACCAGCTTTATCTCTCACCAAGTGAAATCAGATTGCATTATCCCAGCAGACCCAGCTCCCATCAGTCTGCGGCTGCAGAGTCAGTGCCTGTCTGTGCGACACTTGCCAAGAAGCTATCAAATCTAAAAACACCACAGGCAGATTTCTGATTGTTCTGTTTTGCTAAGGTTTTTTTTTTTTCTGATGTTGCCTGTAAGATATTATCGAGACGCGTAAATCATCCTGATAGTTGCGTCAAACCTATTTGATGATCTCACAGACTTTGTCACACCGCCTCGAGCGGAGAGCTTCACCGTCTGAACTCTGAGTTAATGCTGCTCTTTTTCCTCCTGTGGTCATCCGTAAGGGTACGACAGTGAACAGCATATTAAGTTAATGAAATGATGCACATCTGGTCCTAATAGCTTTGGAATTAAAACAGTGGAAGAGTGGAAGAGGGGGGCACGAGGTTCTACTACTACTACTACTACTACTACTACTGCTGCTACTACTACTACTACTACTACTACTACTACTGCTACTACTACTACTACTACTACTATTACTACTACTACTACTACTACTACTATTACTACTACTACTGGCAATGGACTGAGGAGGATTGCACAGTTCTGTTTGAACAAGACGTCCTCCCTGAAACACGGCTGTACAAGTTGTTTGTGCAAGCGGCTTATTACAACCAACCTGCACCCTCCATTGCTGTGAAGTGAAGCCGACACAGCAGTGCCAAAAACTGCAGTTCCTCTTGTCGTCCACTTGAGGCTGGCTCCAGAAGTGAGTCAGTCTCCATAAGTCCCCATGTTCAAATGTCCAACTTCACAGCAGAAATAAACATGTTTACAGCCTGGTACAAAAAACTGTTTTGGTCTCTGTAGCTAATTTCCCCGTTCATGACAACTGTACTGAGAGTAAATTTATATACAACTCACCTGTTCAGATTATTTTAAGGTTTATGCAGAATTAGGAGCGTGGTTGCTTAGATTCACAGGTGGGTGCCATCTAGGGTGGCTAGTTTGAGCAACCAGGCTTCATTCAGCCCGCCTCAGGTCCACCCATGCTGCACCTCCAAGTCACGAAGACTGCTTCCGTGTTTTATACAGTCTAAAATCCTGATATTGATGCAATGCATCGATTGCAATGATCCCTCAAACATGGTTATGAAAAACATATGACAATAGAAATGTATTATACTTAACAGATCTACGTTACCCATAGAATTTTTTTTCTATTGGACAACTCCTACGCTGATACCCATTTATCTGTGATAGGCTCTGCAAACATGTTATTCAGTCGTGAAGGTATGAGAACGTGTTGGTTTGAACTTGGACTCACTGAGCTGGAGAGAACTCAGTGCAGATGCTGCTGTAACATCTGGCCTCCTTACATTCAGTGAGCTAAACCTGGCACCGCTGCTGTTTTTGGCAAAGTTAACTCCTCAGTCAAAAGGAACCAGGCTGAAACAATTCTATGGAAGACAGTTAGAGCCAATTCATGAAAAAAAAAAAGATTAGATTAATTGAGTCATGATTAGAGGAATCAAATAAGTATGGTTAGTTATTGACAAAATTTGGATTCTGTCAATAAAGTCAGTGTCAAGTGTCAAGTTTTTTTCTCAATTTCAGCAAAGTTTTCAGTTTATTCTTGCCATAAAAAAAAGAAATGTTTAAATATCTTTAAATTTGTCCTTATTAAAAATCTATCTTTTTTAGATTTCTTATACGATTCTGATAATTTTGGCATTTATAATCTTAAATGTGAGAATTCTGAAATTAAATTTTAAATTGTCACTATTGTCTTCAGAGCAATTACTTTTAAAATTCATTTTTAGTGTTCATCAGATGTCCTTCTTCCTCCAGTAAAATCAGACAATAAATTCAGAATTGGAAAAAATGTGACCTCAGAATTTGAATGATGAGAACTGACCTAAACTAAGACTTATACTAACTTTATTCTTGGAATTTAGTGAAATTCATAATTGAATAAAAGTTTTTTTTTTAAACCTTTTTTAAAATGTATTAATTTCATAAACTGTTTCATTCATGTACATAGATCTAATATTCCACATTAGTCATTCAGATTTCATTTGTTGTTAAAATTTTCACTTATTTTTGGTTCTGAATTAATTAATTATTAATTAATCTTTTAATTGATTAAATTCTTCTTTTTTTAATTCTTCAATTGAGAAGTCTTATTGTATTCTCGTTCTCTAATTTCAATTACGCCTACATTTCTAAGATAAATTGAGAATAAAAGACAAACAAATTTGATTGATTGGCAAAATTATTAAGACGTTTTGTCGATTTTACTTAAATCTGTAATGTCTTTGTTCTCACCATGATTTTTTATGAGATTATTCAGAGAAATCTGACATTCAAATCTTTAATATACATTTCTCATTATTACAAAATTCAATTGATCAAATATAGTCATAACTTCAGAATTCCACTAAGATACATTTAGAACTCTGAGAAAAAGAAAAAATGATCATAGCTGAATGTCTGAATGAGTCACTCACTGCCCTTTATATAATCCATACTTAGTAAATTACTAATCATCATCATTTTGTGTCATCACTGACAGATAAAGCTGCTCAATGAGGAGTTTGGCATCTGTAAAATGTGGAGCATTGCATTGTGGGATAGTGAGTTGAAAGTAGTGTACATGGCACGAGCACTACTTTTTCGACTTTGTCATATTTCTCATTTTGAATGCAGATATTGATTTTGGAATTCTCATTTTGTTTTCAGAATCCATTTTAGGACTCACATTGTATCTTTTTATTCATGTGGCTCTTGTTGTCTTTTTTTCTGCTGACAATTGTACAGTTGAGTTGTCACTGGGACACTTACCTGGATAAAAATAGCTCTGAAACTTTAGCATGTGTTACGCTTGTTTCCGAGCGCGCTCCTGAGCAGCCAGCGCTGTGTGAAACACACACCTCCTCCATATTTAAGCAAGTGCTTTCATGAAGCATTTGCATCCTGTTCTAAATTCCACTGACTTGTGTGTGTGGTCTTTTCTTTTATTAATACCAGCATCACAGTAAATGATAATGTGTGTTTCTCCCACAGAGCCCACTGGGAAAATGGCAGCCAAAGAGCCTTATCAAGTGTTTTCACTGTGTCTAGATACTCACCCTGGTAACAGTAACAGAGCAATTATCAGAGCATCAAGCTAGGCCAGCTTCTCCATATATTCATGTTGGATTTTCTAAGGGTTGCTGAGGTTATTCATAGTAAACACTGTTGTCTGTGTGCTCCCCTGAGCCCACCCCCCTGCTGCCACCATAGAAATGATATGCATACCATATCAAATTAGAGCAGTTTGCTGTGAAAACGAGGTGGTGTAAACAGAGTGTGTCTCCAGGGTTTGGCCTCCTCTGGTGTTTGCAGCTCCTCTCCTCTCTGTGTCCTCCTGGGGAACACTGAAGCGTATAGTAGTCCTAGATCCAATTTAGAGTCCTCCTCTTCTTTGTCAGCAGTTTTCTCTCTGCAGCTGCTGAGTCACATAAAGTTGGAGCTCCCGCTGACCAGAGAACAGCCACTGCTGCACAAATACACAAAGTCCTTTTTTTTACCTTTCTGTTTATGAGAATTCTCCCATTAGAGTAGTTTATATCAAATATATTTATGTATTTATGATATAGTTATGCTTCATCTGCATGATGACCATTATGTGATATGACTGAGAGCTCCAGAACTGAATGAACTTTGAAACATTTTTTCAATATTAGCATCACACAGAGACAGATGTATGAAGGTATGAATTTTTTTTATGATAATACAAAACAGAAATAAGTGGCAGTTTGGTCACCATAAAAATATGAATAGTAAATGTTACAATAAATATAAATTAGAAAGCCCTAAAAGAAAGCTGCTCATGAGGTTGGAATAATATTGTCTTTAGACACGTTCTCTTTTCTCTTTTTATTCCTTTTTTCAGGTTAATTGTGGTCTAATTGTTACTGTGATATGTTTGATTGATCAATAAAGTTTTGAGAAAATATACTTTATCCACCATCTATCTTTGATCTGTTCTGCTGATAATAAAAAACAAACGGCCAAAAATGCCAAAAAGAAATTATTGGAGGAAGTATTAAATTTAAATTAATTTGCCAAACAAGTAGCATCAATAACAAATATCAACTTTTTGCTTCAAAATGAATTAATTTGCACACATAGTAAGAATGTATTAGAGTAAAAGTAAATATGAATGAGCTGTAAATATACAAGTTTGATGATTTATTCATTTCCAGATGGGAAATTCAGGTTACAGCAGACAAAATAAAATATTAAATTAAAATTAAATTATACAAACCTGAACATTTAAATAATCTCAACCAGTTTTTCTCAACCAGAAAAATTGTGAAGCTTCAACAGGCAGCTACAAGTCAACTGACAGATTTCATCTTTTTACATGGACTGAAAACAGCAACGTGTTTCAATCAGATAACATACTAACTTTACTTCATCTGCTTTTGACAAAAAAACACGTGCTGCAGGGTTTTGGTTGTTGGTCACAGCCTCTTTTGGTTTCTTAATATAAAGACGTGTGTGTAAATGACGTTCATTAAAAAGTGTTCGTTTCGACACGGATCTCCCCCTCGTGCACAAGCAGACAATGTGCTTCTTCCTCTGAAGTTTGAGGTCATATCCTTATATGTGACACCCTTTTGTTCTTGTTCTGTGACACTGAAGCGCACACTGCAACAGTGAGAAGCTCAGTGTGGCTGCTGCCATCACCGCCCTCTGAGTTATTACAGTTAAACAGTTAATACTGTGTGGCTGAGGAAAAGGATTCTTGTCTGTGAAACAAGTGATTATTTATGGTTTCTGTTTGTAGCCATAACCCCGGCAGACTCCTGTATGCAGCAGGAAGGGTTGGGTGTCATAGTCACTCTGATAAATGAGATATCAAAGTACATTTAAGGCCATTTGTGAGCTCGGCTCAATGGAATTCTGTCATCTAAATACATGCTGGAGTGATATCCCATCGTCTCATCTCTCTTTTCCTCAAAAAACAGATACAGATCCAGTCCAGGTATTTTTCTGGAGAGTTCAATAACAGCACAGCGATAAGCTCAGAGTTTTTACTGATAATGGATTATATCAGATATATCAGTGATGGTATCTATGTTGGCGGATACTCAACAGATTTTGCAAGGCGGTAAACTGTCCTGAAAAAGAGAGAAAGCAGAGCTTTAGTGGAGATTGTTGCGTCAAACTGCTGTTTTGGATGAACGGTCCTCAAGTTTGTTAACTTGTGTTTATTACAGTTGGGATTTATTTGACATTTTTAGAATTTTTTTTTGTTAATTTATCGCAGCTGGCAATTCTTTCTTGGAGAAATATGTATGTTTTTCTTATCTAGGAAGATATAAGATATGTCAAAAAACAAACAAGAAAAACACATAATAAGGAGTTATCATGAGTCTGAGCAGAAGTTTGACTAATATTGATAATCACAAATGACAAATTCGTCTTCCTTATATATAGGCAAGTCAAAAAGATTTGATTCCAGTGGTTTTTATTACTCAGGATGTAAGATGATGTCATCTTATACCCGCTGTTACTGCCATCTTTGATATTATCTTTATTACAAAATGTTTACAGGATGACCTTATGAAAAACAAGAATATTATGCAATATATTGTTTGGGAATTTTTTTAGTCTTCACAAGTATTAATGCTGACTTCACTGCCAAATATCACCCTCGGTGTTTTCTCAGTGTTACTGAGTTAAATTGGTTTTGTCCCTCACTGTAACTGAAAGCATTTGTTGTAAGGGTCCAGGTGAAGGCAGTTCCCATCTTGCTAGAGGGCTTGACATTTCCTGCCAAGGTAATTTTGCTCTCTCTCTCTCTCTCTCTCTCTCTCTCTCTCTCTCTCTCTCTCTCTCTCTGTCCTCCGGGTCGATGGGAAAAAGAAGCGGCGCTCAGTCAAGCATAGTGGAAGGTATTTCAAACAATCAGCGGATTCCTGGTACAGGGAATGAGATCATCGTTTTGCTGAAGGAGGGCGGGCCGGGCCGGCTGGGATGACCCCTGTGGCAGGACGTTTTTGTCCGTCCACCAGAGCCGCTCAGTGATCACTGTGAACTTGGAGGTGAAAGCGGCCGTGGCAGAGGTCAGAACTCGTGAGACAACCTGCAAAAACACTAAACATCCCATTGTGTATGTGTGTGTGTGTGACGCATGTTCACATGGAGCTCAGACATCTGTGGCTGATGAACACAGCGTTAAGAGAAAATAATTAAAGCTTACGTTTAGAGTAAATAAAGTGTCAGGGAAGAAGTATTGATCATTCTATACACACAACAATTTGATCTCCTGCTTGTTTTGTGAGCTCACGTATCAGAGATGACGATGATGAGAAATGCTTTCATTTCATGTATCATCATAGCTGATGATCATAAACGTGACAATAACACAAGATCATGAAGTTAAACTGCATTTTTAAAGTGACAGTTTCTCCACTTCACCCTCGTGCTATCTAGCCATGCAGATAGTGTAGTCTCTAAAGTTTTCTGCTTAAACCTCAATACAATAAAGTATAGTGGATCGATTCATTGTTTTTATATTGAAATCACAATTCAAATCACATGGGACACAGACTGAATGAAGTAATAACTGTTGCCAGTTGTGGTCACTGATTATACAACAGTTAGTTTAGACCAAGTCGTCTGACTGGACAGTTAAACCTGAGCACATCATGTTATTAACCGCATGACACTTCAATTGCTTTGAATTAAGACCTGCAGTATTTCAGTATTTGGGGTGGTGATGCATTTCTCTAGCGAAGCTAAAAGAAGATAAGACTGAAACTTTAAACAGATGTTATTAACTGCAGTTTGTCATTATTATAGATAATATTTTTAAGAGGACAGTGAAGCTGTTATGAATAGGCCACTAATGTAAAATGTGAGCAAATTTTCCTGTAAGGTCATTTACACTTACTTATATACTGTGTATATATATATATATATATAAATATATATATATATATATATATATATATATATGTACACACATTTTAACTTTTTACTTAAATTGTTGAAGGCACAAGTGGAATTTTGTTTTTGTCACAGAAGTGAACAATAACTATCAACGGCAGCACCTTTCCAGAAACAGTGTTGTTATTATTATGAATAATCAACAGACCGTAAACCTCTGCACGGAGTCATTCCGATGAAAAAGTTGACTGCTCGTGGTTAAATAAAACCAAAACTATCTACATGACTTGATACCAGCAGAGACTTTTTTTTCTCTTCCTGGTGCCCCGACCTCTTAATGTCTGCGTGCGTTGTGAGGCAGTTTACAGTAAACCGAATCATATCTTCATTGACGTTGTTGAAGCAGTGGAGTGTAAAACAACAAAGTGTGCTCAGTGTGCGGTTTGGTGAAGAGGCACAGCTGTAAAGGAGTTTGTGTGAAGGAGGAGAAGAAGTGTTGTGGAGGTGGTGGAGGGGGGGGGGCATCCTGTGAGACCAGCACAGGTGGTTGGGAGGAGGTTGGTGTACTGGTGGGAGGGGAGGTTGTGGGCGTGGAAGTGCAAGTAATGTGCCCACTTCCTGCACCGAGCCCCCGTGCTGTACTGTAAACCAGTAAGCCTACAACGAGATCAGCAGGATTTGCTGGCGGTGGCTTCCTGCCATTTCACAGCAGGCAGCCATAGGTGAAGATCCTGTCTGTGCGCCCTAGTGGCCCACAGTGCCTCGTTCTTTTCCTCGTGGTCATGGCACAGAAAAAAAGGCAGCAAGTGAAGGATCATTAATTCTACAGAAAGTAAAAGCTGTGGCTTGAAAGCATAAAAAGTGAGAGTATGACGTTTGCCCCGATCGCTTTTCCATTTGTTGCACGCAGATGTGGAATGGAAAACATGAAAGTCAGTGTGTTGGGTTGAATCCATGTATACAGGCCTTCCTGTGGGGGAGTAATCTGTACGTGGATACTTCTCAGCCAAGTTGATTTCATGTGAATGAACCTATAAAAACATAATGCTCACAAGTCCTCTCAGGGCATGTTCACATCATACTTTGGTTTGGCTCCACTGGTGAGATGAGAACGATGACGTTTGAACCTGCGGCACCAAAGAAACCCTGTCATCCTCCATGTCAGCCTTATTTTGTGTTGTTACACGCGTCAATAGACCAGTTATTGTTTTACTGATGTTTGAATTGTCAAAAAGTTGTGCAGATTCTGTCAGTGATGATTGCTTCAGTAATAATCTTACTTTTCTGCTTAAAGACACCAGACCAACTCAAGCTGAAATATTTCATATCTTTGATAATGTGACATTTGAGATGAAATTATACTATATTAAGTAGTGTGGAATGCTTGAATGTGGGTATAATCTGAAATGGACTCACACCTGCTTCTGTTTATAACATTTGGTGCCCGCATGCATCAATGTTTTCACACGTTTGTCAGCACATACCATCTGTGCCTACCGTCGCCCTCGTGAAAATAGGCAGATGACGCCATTCATGCTATGCGGATACGTGGACGTGGAAAGTACCATTTGGATTTTAGGCTGGAATTATGGTTCACCAGAGACAAATACGACAATGCATCACGTGCTCCTCAGCCTTGAGCAAGCTGCCTGGTTTATCCAAGTCCATCTGGGAAGCAAGTTCAAATCATGGAAGTATAAAAGAAACTGCGTGTTTTGTTCTAGAAGCACACTCCACCCTTTAGTGTGGAACTCATTTCAGACTGAGTTAAGTTTACATCAGTTTGTGTTGGACGGCTACAAGCTGATAACAAGCTACAAGAGACTGAAAATCTGACAGAGACAGCACTCTACTATATACTATACTACATACATTATACTATATATAGTTTATAGTATAATGTATGAGTAGTGGTTTTATAATAAATGAGTAGCCCTTCACAAAGATGACAAGAAAAAACAACAACAAAAAACATTAACAGACATTAAAAGAAGACAACCTGTCAAACACAAAGAACAAAAAAAGGTTTTAATGCAGTATATTTTTCAGTTCGGCTCTCTTTCTTTCTTCATCACTTGTTCGTTTTTATTAAAGCGATACATATCAGAAATATGAACTTCCAGATCCCATCATTTTAGCCCTAGTTAGGGCAGAGAATGTAACTCGAGGAAATGACCCGGGAGCACAGAGTTTTATGGGCGTAAGAAGACGGATGTTGACATCTGATAGCCGGCAGTTACTCATTCTTGCAAAACCTCAAGTAATAAAAGGTGTTTTTAATGGTGTGACATCCAGAAAAAGTCAATTATGGCAAAAGAAAAACAAAAAAAACACACACAGAGCCCTGGTGATTTTGTAGTCAGGAAGTGTGAACCTAAAAGACCCAAATAAAGTGTAAAGCAGCACAGGAAAGAAAGAGTCGTGTGATGTGGGTTCATGGTCAGTTCAGTTGGTGTCCACCTGTGTCTCTCTGCCCTGCAGTGAGTAAGCAGGCTCAGTTTGCATACCTGCAGCGGTCACATGCCGCACATGTGCAGTCCAACGGCCACGCCGCGTCATTAAGGACAGATGGTGAGAGGTTGTGTATGATCCACTGTCCATACTGAGTCAAAAGACCTGCGTTAGTAAAGCATGGTAAAACAACGCAGTGAACCTGCTACCTACCTCTGACCTGTCAACCACTCACTCATTTTTGACTTTATTTTCTTTTCTATGTGGACATGCTGCTCTGTGTGTGTGTGTGTGTGTGTGTGTGTGTGTGTGTGTGTGTGTGTGTGTGTGTGTGTGTGGGTGTACAGTATGTGTGTGTCTCTTTTTCTTTGCTCTGTTAGTTCATTCGCCTTCTACTTTGTCACTTCAGCACATGAAGCATTTTGTACATTGTTTCATTGAGAGCTTTTATTACATATTTGTTATTTATCAGTTACTATTGTTCAGGTTAGGTTCTATGGATATCTCTGAATAGATAATGGATGTAATCGATGGTTGTAGTTCTGTTCTGTGAAGCATTTTGTGTCTGCTTTGTAAAGGTTTTGAATAAATTCATATTTTTAATATATCAGAGAAAGATGGTATTTTCAGCCAACTTCAATTTACTGTAAAATACTGTTTTTTAGATTAACTTCAATTTTTTTTCTTTAATCACGAAATAGGGATGTCACAATATTGTTTTTTGTTTCACTACATGGCTATCATGGCCAAAACAATTCATAATGGTATTATCATCATATCTATCAAATATGGAAAAAAAATGCCATCAGTAAAATTCATCTTTAACTTTTTTTTCTTTTTTTTTCGAGTGCAGTTACAATTAGTAAGTGTAAGCCACAAAGAGACAGAAATGATTTAGGAGCAGCTAGATTATGTAAACAATATTATCATGTTGATTAACATGAAATTAATATTTCTTTTTATAAATACCACGGTCGTCCTCAATATCGATATATTGCGACACCACTTTTATAGAACAAAACCAAGACTTTTTTAAAACTATTTCCTTTTTTTATTTTTAATATTAATATGTTATTATTATTATTCTACTTTTTTGGCTTTTGAGTCTAAATTCTACAAAATCTTTTCAATTAACAAACGTAACATGTTGCCTAAATAAAAACAGCAATGCACGAAGGCTGACACAGTCAGAGCAGGAAACATCTGATGAAAGAAGTCAGCACGATTTAGATCTAGTGTTAGCTTTTAAACGTGCAGTGTGTAGGGTTCAGTGACATCTCGCGGTGTAGTTGCACATTCTGTCATGGTTTGTGAAGTAGAAACTAAAAATGTGAAAAATCTAGAGCCAGAGTTCAGTTGGTCTCTTCTGGGCTACTGTAGAAACATGGCTGCTCAAAATGGTGGACACCATAGAAGAGGAAGTGCTACATCTCTAGATATGAAGACAAAAACACAAATAAAAACACAGTTATGAATTATATATTATATATATAATATATATATAGATAGAATATTATATATATATATAATATATATATATATATGGACCTTTAAGACTTTTCTACAGAAGGCAGAGAAGAAGAAAGGCTAAAAGACAAAGGCAGACACAGGCGGACAGAGTTAGTGAGAGTGAGGATCAATAGTGGTGGATGCATTGAAGGCTATTTAGATGAATTACAGTAGCAGTCCCTTTCATCTCACTCAATGAGTGTGTCTGGAGGGGGGGAAGCAAACTGCTTCTCATCATGGTTAACAAGTGCTGCTCAGTCTCATTCTGATAGGCCAGACCCTTTGAACGCCGCAATGTATAATCCTTCAGGAAGATGAACATTTATGCTGCTCTTCACGCCAACTATCACTGCCATCTTCTCCTCCAAGAGCACAGTGACAAACCACAAACAGGCTAATCTATCATCCTCTGCTCATCAACAACGCTCCAACCATCACGATGCCTCTGTCACAAACACGCAGCCGTGAGCGTGCGTTCAGGTCGAGCTGTTTGATTGTTATCGGTTGACGCCGGTGGCAGAGTGAGATGAAGAGGGAAAGAGAAGGAGATGTCACAGCTGATTTGAATATGAATGTGAAAGATTTCTTTAACCAGCAGCACAGACAGAGACACTGTGTTCTGAAACAGCCTGAACTGCTCCATGAGAGCTGTGAGGTGACTCTGGTTAGTCTGTACTGTACATGTAGTAAAGACATATCAAGCAGAGTTAGCTTTTTTCAGCAGTAACTGTTGAATGAATGGACGAGACAGATTACCACATTAATATCTGACTGATTTTTTATGGGAAACTGAGATCATTTTACATTGTGAGAAAATACCATTTTAGAAATAAAAAAACAACACAATGTGACCTCATATCTGTGGCTGCAGTTCATAATATTCTTTTAATTATTGATTCATCTTTTTTGAATGACTACATTAGTTGGCCTTAGAAACAGCTGTTTCAATCTCAACTCAAGGTCCATCTGCAAGCTCATCTCATCTTCATCAGTGTATAAAGTTGTCATGACAACAAAGCAAACTATTTTCACTGTCAAGATAAAACTGACTATGAGATGCAATTAAAACCTCTTTTTGCCTCTCATTTAGCTTTTTGAAAAATGGTCATAATACATACATAGGTTCTGATGTGTGACTGAAACTAAGCAGCAAATCCTAATTTTTCAGAACTTAAATGTGAATAATTCATTATCAAGTTACTGTGATGTTCTCAGCACCCGCTTTTTGAATGTATTGAAGAGCAAACACAGCCTTTAACAGCAGTGTTGTGAAGGGTTTAGGTAAAGCAGCAGGAAATAAAGTGGGTAGAGTTTGGTTACCATGGAGATTTGAAAACCAAGGGGGGGGAAAATAGTATGTTTTTGGACTGAATCACAAATTATATATGTAAAATATGAAAAACTAGGAAATAAAAATGTAATTTGACTAAAATACCAAAAAAAGAATTTGTCATTTGATCAATTGATGGATTTATCATGTGTTTAGTCTTCAGGTAAGCCTGTGAGATACAGCTAGCAGTTACGTGAGGAACTACTGAGTAGATCTTGAATTGTTTTTTTTTTCTATTTAGAATAAAAGCTTCATATCTTCTGTTATATCATAACTTTAAAGTCTCGGTAAAATCGAAATACTGTTTCCTCTCTATAAGTGGATTCATCTTTCTTTTTCCATTTTTCTGATTTCTTGTTTCCATTTTTCTGTTTCTTGATTATTTAACTGCTGCTAATACTGAGACAAGTAAACAAAAGGAGCATATTGTCATTGAAGTACATTCATTTTTTATTGGTTCTTCTAAACCTGAATTCAAACAAACATTTTGAGTATGTTCTTAAAACGTTCTTGTGTATTTCCTGCATGTGTTCTATCTGACACCTTAAGACATTTTCTTGAAAAGAACAGATCATCTCACAGATTCCATCCTAATCATCTCGGACTCGTCTTGAGTTCTAGTCACAGTCTTGTGAGTCTTTCCATGTAAAGGTACATGAATCCACTGCTACAGTATGTGCACAGCATGTGTTTGTGTTTGCGATTGGATGAGTAATTGTGGATGATAGGAGGGTTTGTCTTCACGCTACAGGGACGCCCTCCCCGCTCAGCACCGACCTGCCAATCATGACCTCTTTCTGACTGATAGTGATGTAGATGTGTGACCGTGCGCTGCTCGTGGATAAATGATCACTAATCACCACCAGAAGATGAAGGACAAGTCTGTAAGTAGCACTAATCCTCTTCATACTTGTTTTTATGTGTCAAATCGTTATTTTCTGTTGGCAGGAAGGCTGTTTCTGTTTGTATTTTTTCCTGTTGTGGTTAGACTGCGTGAAGCCGAGGCAAACATTTATCACAGTGACACACAAACAAAAATTCAGATGCTGCTGTAGTCTGATTCTTTTCATTTATAATCTATGTTTATCTAGATTTGATATATGATTTATAATCCCAGCAGTACGCAGACTTGTTTATTTACTTTACTGTAAAATAATTCATGGATTCTTTTTTTTTCTGTTTTGAACTTAAAAAACGTAAAAGTGACATTTCTCCATGAAAACGATCATTGGAAGACTCTTGGAGAGTGAAAATATTGCTGTGTTCTCAAACAAGAGAAAAACCACACGCTTCGAAACTAATAAATTCTTGACAAAGTGCGCATTTCCATTTATAACTAAGTGTTGCAAAGGAAATAAAGCTTCCTTCTCTGACTTCCTTTGCAGGTGCTAGAATAGGGGCAGTAGTAGACTTAATATTCAGTGATAATTAATCCAGCAGCGACGGTTCTTTCCTATGCTAGTGTAAGTCTTTTAACAAGCCTCTTAACTATTAACAACCCCAGTGATTGACTCACAAAATAAATAAAGGAAACTGACATTTTTAACCCCTTCACCTCTAATAATAGACTTTTTCCTATTCAATATGTGCTTTAAAAAGGGGAAACTGTAGCTCAAAAAGTGACAGGCTGCCCACAAATCTCTTGCCAGCTCTCACGTGTATAAAGTCAGTCAATTCTTATCCCTGCTTTTCTCCGTAATCTACGAGCAAACACAAGGCGTTCTTTGTCCTAGAGCTGTTAGTCTCATAGCCAGAGTTTGTGGTGTAGTGTATGTAGTGGAGTTAAAGCCGCTGTAGTAGGAGTACAAGATGTCAGACTACTTAGCTCCAGACCACGTGGAGTGCTGGCATCTGTGTGTCGCGCCCTGAGACCAGCTCAGCGTGGATACTTTTACTTCTGGTGGATGTGGCGTGCTGCTCTGGCCTTGTGCGAGTCCTGGACCTCCCACTCTAAAATATATACTAGTTATAAATCTTAAAGCTTACAGCTGAAATTCTCTTTTGCTGAGAGATCAATACATTTATATACTATATGTTTGTTTTTTACTTGTGAACTCCTTTGGTTAACATTGTAATTACCAAAAAGAAGACATTTAATTATCATTTATTTCTCAGGGACACCACCCTCTTACTGTTCTGCAGCTGGCATGAAGTTTGGCCCCGGCTGGTGATGTCGGTACTGTAATCTGATTGTAGAATCTGTCTGGATGGGCACTAAAAATAAACATTAGTTGAATCTCAACAGCTTAATAGTCCAGTCAGACTCCTTACTCCATAACATACTGAGTGCTGAGGTCAGAGGACTACTTTTTGATGTGAGCAACATCTGGATCCATGAAAGAGAGACAGCTAACACTAGCTACCCCCCCTCCTGTCTACAATGCCGGAAAACACAGCTCTTACCCAGCAGGTGTCTGAATCTAAGTTCCATTTACTGGGAATCAGTTCCCACTCTGAGTGGAATGCAAACAGAACAGCACAATAGCTCTTTCCAAAAGTTGAGGCTTGTAAATGGACAGATTTCAATGATGGTATGTAGAAAAGAGGGAAAAGCTCCTTGCGTCACATCCAGTATGATGCTGACAGCTGATGTTTCCACACATATGTACAGTATTTGTCCAAATATGTCCAATAATAGTTGTTGTATCAGCATAGTTTCAAATATTTCAAATCAATCAAATCAACTGAAATAAGTCTTTTCTTTTATCAGTGAGACTAACTGGAACATCTTTGAGGAATTACATAAACATTTTGAATATTTTAGTTGTTTAATATTTTTTAATTATGCTGCCCAGAGGTATCAAAAAATATATATCTCAAACAGGAAGCTCCAAATCCTGAATGACTTCCTGTTTCCTGTTCCTGCTCAGGTCAATTGAATCGCGTGGTTACTAAAACAATGTCTGGCAAAAAAAAAATAAAAAAAAAAATGAAAGAAAGCTGTAAAGAGGAGGGGGAATAAAAAAAAAATACATTTCCAGTCAAAGCAATTAAGAATATCAGGATATGAACAGCATCCTCAACATGCTTTTATTTTGTTTTTCAGGAAAGTGGTCACTTTTTCTTTATTTTGTTGTTGAGGATGTTGCACGATATAAATGTTTCAAAATAAATCCTTATTTTTTTGAGAATATTTGTGAAGGCACTGACTTCAGTTAGACATTTTAGGAGAAGTAGGAAGGCATTCTTCAGATGATTTAAAATGCTTCATGTGCCTGAGCAATGTTTGGTTATGACATACATGAAAACTATGAGGTTATTAAACTTGTTGTGAAACATTTGGCAGTATCTAGATGTCCATCCTTCAAACGTCAGAAACAGACACATAAAATCAGGAGCTGTACGAGGCGTGTGATCAGCGTGCCCTCGATTGCACGCCGGGCGTCTCGGCGCCGAGAGCGTTTTTACAAAGCATGAGTAATCCGAGCACATAATTCACACATGGCCCATATCTGGATGTTTAAGTGCCACTGCTTGTTGCCTGGGTTGTGGGAGGCCTCCCTGAAGTATCCGTGCTCAACTGTACGAGACTGTCCGCCTGTCTGCTTCCCATGATGCACCTCCCCATCTCCAGCCTGGCGAAGGCAGTGAAAGAAGCCATTGTTCCTGTCACTCTGAGGCATGTTGCATGCACTTATGACAAAGAGTGGGAGAAATGATTCCCATTATACCTCTGGAATGTCTTTGAATCAATCAGTTCTATGTGAATAAATGCTGTCTTTTAGTCACAAATGTGCTTGTTTACACGTTTAGGAAGAGAGCGAAACAAAGTGTACAGTACAAAACATTTAATAAAGGTTAAATACAAGAAAATACATTTTCAAATCAAAGGCAACACCTTGCTTTATGCTAATTTCCTTCCTCATTGAGGCATTTTTCATTTTTTAGCCTGACCTGGAGTAAAGACCACCTCCAGAGCCTGATTCAGATGTCTGATCCTCTGAAACAAGCGCTCTGTTAACACTTTTCAGGAAAACAAGTGGCTTTCAGGACCTCTCTCCCCCTAATTCCTTTCTTTTCTCACTGAGCTTTGATTGATGTGCAGCAAACCACAGTTGGAAAAGCTCACAGCTCCTCTCATGGATTTTTCCTGCATGATGTAATGTTTTGATGATCCTCTATGTAGTATGCCATGTGCAGTGACATCAAAACAAAAGAAATATCCTCCCCCTGAAAAGGTGGACTTCTCTGTCTTCTCAGGCAGATCATTTATGCTTCACATACCATGAGACCCTTTGAATCCCCCTAAACAGGACGTTCTTTGCTTTGACATGCGTGAGAACGTTTGATTCTCTCTGTTCTCAAGTTCCAGGCCGCATAAAATCCTAATAGAAGCGAGCACAATCCTATTTCTGCATCTATAAGTGGTGCAAAAAAAAAAAAAAAGAAGCCTATCCTTGTTGTTTGTTTTTAAATCCTGAGCTGAGTCTCAGCCACAGCTAGTCAGGGTGTAAACCAAGAGCACTATGCAGAGGTCATGAAACACTGCCCTATCCGTCAGCACTGGGTCTATTTTTAACCCTGCTGTATCATGTATCACCTCTTGCCATATTGTTGTTCTTTTGTTTCGCCGTGGAGGGATATTTCGGGACACTCTCGGGTAGCGTGAGAGGCGGGGCGAGGCGGAACCTCCCTGACAATTGATCTTCCCTTCTGCTTCGTGCGTGTGTGAGGTGAGGTGAAGCCCATTCCTGCCACTGACCTGTTGCAAAGGGGGTTGAAAATGTGCTCTTCCCATTCATTAGACTGGGCGGCCCGCACTGCTACCAAGCGCTTTCACTACATCTGTATGTGGTCTCTGATAGGATCCAGATGGCAGTCTGGAACACCCGTGCAGACCTCGTACGAGCTTCACATATGGCGAACAGTAAAGGAATATTTAAAGGAGCCCTGCACCCAAGGACTCTGGTCCGTGCATTAGCAGTTCATTTCAAATCTACAGCATCCCATGAGCGGGATTTAGATTCTGGATAGGATTACTAGTTCATACAAAGTGTCATCAGGACACTTCTCAGGCTAAAGTGACTTGATCTGAACGGCTGCAAAATGAAAGTGAAGTGAAAATCCAGCCATCATAGACAGCTGGACGGTGAACACAGTCTCATTCATGGAGTGCTGGGTTGTACACCCAGAAAAACTTATCTGTTCACACTTTGCAAATTACCATCCATTGTTGGGTTGTAAGATGTGACAGAACAGGTTTCAATTGCTGTTTGACAATCTGACCAGCATTTATTTGAAAGCATAGTCAGAACTCATCATTGTAATCTGTTTCAAAAAACTCATTCTTCTTGGAGTCATAGCTCAGTTAAATCGCAACAGAAAGACATCATGCACATGCTGCTGGAATCAGTCAAAAGGTCTTTGTAGTGATGACAATATCTAGATGTCAATTGGTGATTAACCTCCTTAAATCCACTTCAGATTCTATAAAAATACACCAGACCTCATCATCAAATTCAGACTTTTCATAGTGAAGTAAACCAGGTCTGTACATCAAGGTTGCAGAGCAAACAGTAGCTACTACTATTACTTTTCATGGGGCAGATTCCATCCCAGAAAAAGAAGCTGTGGACATACTGTACTAGCAGAAAATCCCAACAAATTGTTTAAGTAAGTTCTACTATTTTAGGTGGCTTAACTAATTCTTTAAATAATAATATATGACATGTCTAGCTGGCTGTACTGTGAGCCAAAAAATATAAAGTAAAAACTGTGTTCAAAGGGTTAAAGGGTGAAAGATAGATAAAAAGCTGCCAAATGATGCAGCAGTAAAGCAGACATTTGGAAAGTGCCAATGTTATTGAGTTCAGAGGTTTAGTGAGTGATCAAGACAGGACTTAATCTCCTTGAGAGAAGGCTCGTCTGTTGCTGTATTTGTTTGGGTTGGGTTATGATCCTCCTTTCCAGTCGGCTGCTGCTGCTGCTCTGTTTTGCTCTGATTTTTTGCTGCTATGAATGTGGCGGGGGAATGTGTGTGGGGTGGGGTTGCAGAGAGAGAGAAGGGGGGTGCAGTGCAGGAATTCCCACTCACTTGGCTCATCTTGCATTTGCTCTACCCCTTTGCCGAATCTCCCCCGCCACACATGGAAAAAGGGATGTTTTGTTTGTGAAACACAGTGCTCTCAGGGCCGTGCACGCCATCCTTGTCTTTCAGGCATCAGGGACCCAGAGACGGCTGCACGATGTGGCGGCTCGGTTAGCAGGAGGAGCACCACTGAGTTCATTCATTGGCCTGTCAAGGGCCCCTTTTTGCTTTTATTTTTAGCCAAAATCCATCAGGTCTGACAAGTGGGGCAATTTGAGCCAAGTCGAGGGCAACGCTCCAGGTCCCTTCCACAAAGTCAATCTTCTCCTCCCCTCTTGGGAAAAAGCTCCGCACAGCCCTACTCCAGGCCTGGGGTTTTGTTGAGTCATGTGAGATCATGTACACAGAAACACAGGAGAGGTGGGGGGCTGAAGGTGGCGTGGGCTGTGGGGTAAATGAGGCGGGTGGGGTTAAGGCCAGGGGCAGCGGGTCAGCTAAAATCTGCTCACAGGCCAGCAGACAGCAGAAGCGTGCTGGTGCTAGCCTTGTATAAGGTAATGTCTAGTGAGCATGTCGGGGTGGGACGTGTGCACAGATTTATTTTAATACACTGCAGGTCTTGCCAGTGGGGGGAGGGATGTCGAGCCTGCCAGCTCGTCCCAGGACCACTGTCACACTTCGGACAGGACAGGACTTTTTAGTAGACAAACCCTCTACAGGCGAATAAAAAAACACTGAAAAGAGGCAAGTTTCAGTCCACATTTGACCTTTTAACATGCATGATCGGACTGGATTGTTTTTCCATCCCCTGAATGCTGTTTGAACTGGTTGTTTTCCTCATGCTGTATTCACACGGCTGGACGAGCTCCTCTCACAGATGCATGTTTCCAGTTAATTGCCCTGCAGGGAGGTCTGGATTTGGCATGTCAGTCTTGTATTTAGCATTGCAGTGATAAAGTATGAGTAGTTGCCTAAAGGTAATTATGTTACACAGAGGTGGGGGGTCTGCTGTAGCTTCATACCTGCAAGAATACATCAATGCATCACGTCTCATCTCAGAGAATGAAAGATTTCTAACGATCGCTGCAACTAATGATTTATTTTAATCGAACTATTAATCATTTTTCAAATAAACTTAACAATTCAGTTTACAAAATGTTGGAAAATAGTGGAAAAATCACAATCATGGAAAATAGAAATGCAACAAATCTTGCAAATATTTTGCTTGTTTGCCTGAAGAGAATGTGAAAACACATTCTTGCAGTTGAAAGTCCAGTTTTTGTCAAACAAAAATAGGTTTTGATTGTTTTTCTGTCTATGACTGTTGTTGCGGCACCATACTGTAATTAGACAGCTGCTTTACCTACAAAACCAATAAAAAGCTGTGAGCATAAAGGGTTGAGCATCAGCACAGAGAAGGATTTGATGGATGGTTGAGGATGGTTTTGTGGTGCCAGTGTCGATTTACTTTTGACTTTTTTTCCCCCCTTTTGGTTTAGCCATGCTGGCAGCGCGTGGCTCGAGTCATAGCAGTGTCGGTCGGTCCGTCCACAGCTTCTGACTGAAATATCTCAGCAACTATTGGAAAGAATTGACATGAATGGTGAAGACATTCATGGTGCCCACAGGATGAATTGTAATCATTTCGGTAAACCACTGACTTTTTATTGTGCACCATGATCGGGTCAAATTTTTGATTTATGACTCAACAATCCAGTCAGCCTCAGCTGCGCTTTATTTACTGCTAATTAATAAATGTTAGCATGCTAACATGCAAACTAAGATGATAAACATTATCAACTAAACATCACTGCGTTAGCATTGTGATGTTAGCATACAGATATGTACAGTATGTATGTTACAGTCCCACAGAGGTGTTTGTGTGGATGTAGACTCTCAGCCTTGTTGCGCAACTAAAGACAGAGAGAGAAAGCATGTCTATCTGCCATCAATAATTGAATCTGAGCTAATTTTGGAGTTGGACAGACATGGGATGCTACTATCAGGTTCAGTGTTGACTTGATGGGTGGAAACCAGTGGTAGTGATGCCTAATGAGTGCTGCTTATTTATTCTTTTCATTTCCTGAACTTCCTTTAGCAATATTTTGCAGGATATTCTGCTTTACGTGGCAGATGGTTTCCGTTGAGGAATTAAAGTGTTTAGAGGACATTCAGCGGGTTAATAGTGTTTATAGCCTATAAAAAGCACTGACACTCTCACTGGACATAAATCAGCACAGTCTGTCTTTGCACGGTGTTCTTAAGCGTGTTGGAAACAAGGCTGTACACTGCAGTGGCAACCCCTTCAACACCACCTTGAGTGATGAAGGTCACACAAGAGGAGAGTTAATGACCAAGCACACAGGGCAACTTTAATGAGCCAGCACAAGTGTTATTTAGATTCCATTATAGCTTGTCTTCGCACTCTAGTTAGAGCTGTCAGAGGTTGTATATCCTCCGTCTGTGCATGTGAGACTTTTGTTTCTGCGCTTCTATGCTGACATGTATGTACATGGGGGGATGGGACATACATGTGACAATGTATACAAAGATAATATGTATGTATTAAAAAAAAAAAACCCATCAAAACCAGAACAGTTATGTTATTATTCATATCTTGTACTGTACAGTAGCACTTGTGCGTAATGTGAAAGTGTTCATTGTGTCAGCTGAGTCCAAAAAAACGAATATGATCACAGTTAGGGGCAGTCGTCAGCAGAGTTCAAGATTTAATCAGCCAACAAGCGAACAGTTAGGGGACAAGTGCTAGCATGCTACCAGCTGGCTAGTGTGTTATGAGCCATTCACGCATTTAGACCAAGCAGAAACCCCCCATGTCTGTGAAGTGAAGCCAAAAACTGCAGGTCCTTGAACGGCCACTTGAGGCTGGCTCTAGAACAAATTAGTCTCCATAAGACCCCATGTTAAGGCTGAATTTTTATAGAAATCACCTGTTCAAATTATATTAAGACTTAAAGTTATGCATAATCAAGAGCATGGCCGCTTTGATTGACAGGTTGATCCTTTCACAGATGGCTTGTTTCAGCAACCAGGCTTTAGCTCCACCCACGCACCACCTCTTTGCCCATTTTTTAGATTAATGGGGTGAAGGCAGCACCAGAGCCAACAAACTTTCAGTTTCAAAATGGCTCTTTAGAAACCTGTAAACTACAGAGATTCCAAAGGTGCCAAGGACCGCAATTCCAATCTTGACTAAGACCATTTGGCTGTTTAAACTGCATCAAAACTGCTTCAACAACATTGCCCACGGTTGCAAAAGCAATTGATAGGGCCATTGATAGCAAACAAAGTTATTCTGTACTCTGGAACTGTGCAACAGGAAGTGAACAGCTTCCTTGTTGTTTAGTATGGCGGCTTCATCAGAAGAGTCAGAGTATGTAAATTACCTGCCCAACTCAGCACACCCACACAACTACAGCTCTCCGAGAGGCCAGAGACTGCCAACTATTTTCTATGTGTGTGTGTGTGTGCTGGAGTGGTTAGCTCTTCAGCTACAGTAGTTTCCCAAGTAACCTTGCAAGTAGTTTCAAATTAAAAGCCAGTGGTCAGTGGCTGTTATTGTAAAACATTTACATTTAGATACTGTGAAAAACCTGCATACTGGTCTGGTCTTTGGCCTAATATTGAACAAAATGTTTACATCAGCCCAACCCTGATGCTATCCATTCATCAGTGGTCACCGTTTCCACAAGCTGAGTCGTACTAACTTCGATGAATAATCCTCATGTGTAAAATTGGTTTCAGACCTACTCACTTAGTGTCAGTGTCATCTTTTCCTCCTGACTGATGTGTCATTTTAACCAAACTCTTGAGCCTTGACTCAGTTTATTGTCCTCTCAGTATGTGATGTTGTGTGTCATCTCGCCTTTGTCGCCCATGACCGGGGGGGGTCTGTAAGATACCACCCCCAGCTGTCAGCACTATATAGAGCCTTCAACCAAGGAAGGAATGAAATGTGGGTGCCAAAGCTATGCCTTTGTATGGCACATGTCAGTATGGTGCTCAGAACTTACCCATGTTTCCCTCCTTCAGTATGACATCACACACTTGCTAGGCATCCACCAACCTCCAGCTTTTCTCCAAAGAATGCTTTCCTCTGTTCTCTTTCTGTTATACTACGCTGTGGGTCGTTGAGTTTCATATTAATTACATTCAATTAATTTAAAATTGCAGGTTAATGAAAAGGCTTCATAAATAGGTTGTAGAGTCGGTAGAGTGCTGCTTCAAATCAGTAAATCCTCAGTTATTTTACTCCTGCTGAAATCTAAATGACCCTTCTAAAGGCTTGTGGTTCTGTATTCTGTTAAGGATGCTGTTTTCTTCCAAGCTATTGATGCATGTAAATTCCTACTGTGTTGTCAAGAGCATAGGCTGAAAGGATGCCCCTGGAAAAAAACAAGCTTTAGGAAGTTTGGGGCTGTAGTCATGGATCATGGGAACAGCAGAGATGGAAACGGAACATGGACAAAAGCGGATTTTCTTTTCTGTAAATCGTAGTTTATTTACCTTCTGACACAGAGCGGAAAAAGGAGCCCGCTGAAAAATGTTCCGTAACGTGGTGGAAGTTGGGGTCATTGTTCTGCCGGTTCATTTCTGTACTGCAGCCCTGGATCCGAGGACCCATCACCATGGAAACCATTATGTGGGGCAATTGGCGTCGGAGCACTTTAGAAATCTCCCAGGAATATATTAGTAGCTGCAAAGGCCCCACTCTCCTCACCTTCAACCTCTTGCCATTGTCTCGGAGCTAGTTTACTTCAGGCGCTGTTCTCAGGATTTCAGGCCTTGGCTCAGGAATGTTCGACCTATAGCCCGTCTCCGCACAGAGACGTAAAAACAACCCAGCTGCTGTCGGCCGAGGTTTGAAATCTCATATAAACAGGCTGAAACCCGCAAACCTGCCAACAGTGAAGATCCCGACTCTCACATCATCTGCTTTAATGGAGGAGGAATCCAATGAAAAAGATTCACTTCACTGGCTCATCCCGGCCGTAGCAATGCAGAACGTCAATTTCGACTTTAATCAGAGTAATGAAACGATTTGCAGCGCAGAGCTAAATATCCACATGCTGTTTTTTCCTGATGTGGCAAAAACCCAAAGACTTCATATGGAGCAGATGTGCTGAGACTCAAATTTCACTGAGAAAGTGCCGCTGATTCAGAATGCTCATTGAATTGTCAAGCTGTGTGCATATGTGGTCATTAACTCAGCCCTACCTACTGAACAGACTATGTACCGCTCTGAATATGAATTTTTTTTTCACCCTTTCACAGCGATATTACCTTTTTGCCCTTCACAGACATTTCCCTGTGGTATTTTGTCGGCAGGTATATGTTCTTAAACCTGTAACGCTCAGCATTCTCGTAGCCTGTCGCCTGGGACTGCTCAAAGGCAAAAATTAGAGTGACCACTTTTCCTTTTCAAAAACAACACAGTGGTGATTTTTGTTTCCAGCCCGATGTGGAACATTTTTATTGAGCAGGAAAACAAGCTTCCTAAAAGATCTGCTAACCCATCTGGCTGAGGTGATTAGCAAAAGCCGAGGCAGATGGCGCCATGGCCAGATTCTGCACTGCTTCAGGGGTGTATTAATCTGCATATACAAGTGACAGCCATGTTTGGCTGTGAGAAAATTTTTTGTGTTTTTACATGACTGAATGGTGAGTGTGAAAGTCAGTCTTTTCCAGCAGCGTGTGGGGTTTATGGCGGAACTGGCTCATTTACCACGACGAGCCGATTGACTGGGACCCTCGGGATGTTTTTGTTGGGGGAATGGGGGGTGGGGACGGGCGGTATGCGGACCTTCCTCTCTTCATCTGTAGCAAACACGTTAAAAGCGAATGAGCCACGCAGCAGCCCCCCCTTTTCCTTTCAGTGCTGGCATCGTGGTCTGGAAATGTTGACACACGGAGCGGAGAGCAGCCCCAGAAACCCCAGGAATCCCCCCGAGAAGACGATGGGCGGGAGGGTGAGGTGGAGCCTTGGAATGCACTCAGTGGAGTCAGTCACTTATTTACTAGCTGAACTCGGTGAACCCTGCCTGAGTCAGCCACTTCCACCGCGGCCAGTCTGTCCCACCTCTCCCTCCCACTTTCCTCTCTGTTTTTGTTCTTTAACCTACCCTAATGCTGCTCGTTTGCTCGCCCCTCCCCTCATCTCCTTACTTACAGACACTCAGCTTCTTGCCTTCTTATTGGCCCCGGCGTCTTCACTCATGCACCAAAGCGACCTAATCCAACCCCCTCCTGACCCCTGTCACCCTGTTGCTCACCCTGGAGCTGCAAATGTTGAGGTCATAAGCTCATGATGAGAGCAAAACAAATGTCAGTGGGAATGTGAGTCAAGCTGGGCAGTGTGTGGAGTGCAGCCAGGGTACAGGAAGCACCACACACATTTTGGCTCCTGTGATAAATACTCATTAGTCTGTGGAGTGAATCTGACCTGACCCTTCCTGCAGGCCCACTTCAAACAGGTTAATCTGCTGGTTGACCTTTTCAACAGTACATATCTATTCTAAGCAGGAGTTTTAAGATGAATGGCTATTGTGAACACAGACATACTATAATAATGATGATGAAAACGTCTTCATCATACAGCATTTTCCTGCGTGTGTGAATGTGCCATGAGCCTTATTATGTCATTTTATGATTAAGTCATATTTTATTGGAGACAGAGATGAAGTGAATCTAGAGTTTTACAGTAATTATGTTATTTATGAGTGTTTAACAATTTAACATTTAATGTTCACATAACCTTATCTCAACAGTATGCGGTATAGTTCATTGCATTTATCTACACAAGGGTTATAAATACATTTTAAAGTATACATATTTTTCTTCAATATTTCTATTTTTAGCAACGTTTAACAAACATCATTTCCCACAATCTTCCGTGTTTATAAAATGCCACGCAGGCTGTTTTCTATTTGTTACTTAAACATTTTTTAAAACATCTTCCTTCTGTGTTGATTCTAGCGGCCCCTGTGGACAAAAGTGGTAGTGTTTCCAGCACCTTGTTTTGTGTGTTTCAAGGGGAATCTGACCAAATCTGACCCACATAACGTCATGGAAATAGCCAGTCTTCTCTCTGATGGTCTTGTTTGTTTTTACCTGTTATCCAAAATCCTTGTAGTACATTTAAATTCCATTGAGATTTCAAGGCACAGAATTTAGAAGCTGGTGGAGCAGCAGGTAACTCAGGTGTGAATTCAGGACTTTAGGTCATAGACTCTTTTCCATAACATATCCAGTGTTCTGAATTGAATGAGATATTTTTAGCAAAAAGAACAGAGCACACAGTTGTTAAGGAGTTCTTTCATTCTTATTGGCATGTCATGTGTCATGCCCCTAGCAGGCGTGCAAATAGAACATTAAAAAAACAGCCAAGAAAACCACATTAACTGAAAGATAAATACATCTTAAATTTACATTCATGCTTGCAGTGTGAATATGCAGTGACATGATTTACATCCAACACACGAGTGTAGCAGCCTGATGTCTTATTTTTAACTATCACACTGAATACAATTTATTCTAGCAGAGTTGATTTGTGGTAACTAGTGAGAAGTGTGCATCATCACAGAAAGCAGCAGCACGCGTGTTCCTTGTGTGGACATGTGAAAGGGAAGCACCACGAGACAAGGTGTAATGATGAATAGCTGTCTCAGTCTTTCTCTCTGACCACTGATCTGATGAGAGAACAATAATCCATGACTCTGTGGGAATCCAGCACTGTCTTGTCAGTGATACTCTCTGCATGTCAATTACTACTGCTGGGAAATGTCAACGGACTTCATCTGAATGCAGCGCTGCAGATGCTGGAACTTTGACAGCTAAATGACTCATTTATTCTCATTAAGAGATAAAAAAAAGTGCAAAAGTAATATTTAATGAAGGCAGAGAAATGAATGGCTGTGTGTTCTGGCCTTTGTCTGCTTTTGTGCTCTGTTGGTTTGTGTGTGTGTGGTCTACGGGAGGATCACCTGACTGTGGATATTGAATGATTCAGTCAGAAGACAGCAATGAACAAGCTGTTCTCACGTCAGCAGCAGCCAGCACGGATGTGTTCAGTGGGGTCCCTGCTCACTTTATCACCTTCATCTTGCTGCTGGACTGATCCGTGTCACCGGCTGACACATTATAGCGGCAGCCTCTGTACGCTTACATGAGCCTCGTCTGTATTCGTCTGCCTCCAGATAGGACAACACATTTGTTTGTACGTTCATTAGCAGGACATGTCAAACGTTTTCAGAGAAATAGGATTGGTATTTGGGGGTAAAACTGGATCCAAGTGCACCTGTGGGATTTAAAATAATAATTAACAGCCCAATTTCTCATTAATTTAATATACAGTATGTATCCCATGATTGCCTATGTATCACTTTTTTGACCCAAATCCAGAAACTGATCGTGCCTTGGTAACGTGCAGTTACGACCCAATTGAGTTAAAATGATTTGTTCTGGTCTTTTGTAGATCACTGGTTCTCAAACTGTAGTGGTACTTAGAGGAACCTATGAAATCATTTGTGAAAATGACATTAACTTAATTATTCATTTAAGAATACAATACTATCAAAATACTGTGCTGGAATGAAATTTAAGAAGAGTTTTTATTTCCTGTAATATTCATTCAGTCATTATCAGCCTGACATGTAGTCACATTCAGGCAGGTAGCAGGTAGCATGTAGCATGTAATAAACATACATCCATGATTACCCGGTAGTTACAAGCTAAAACGTGACAGATAATAGAGATAGTAGAAGATAATAAGTGGAGGTCAAATGAATAGTTCAAAAACACGACAATTTCAGCTCCAAGCAGAAAATATTAGTATGCCTTTTCACCAAATGAGCAAAAAATGGAATAAATGACCTCTGCTTCCAGACCCGGCTCTGTTCAGCAATACTGATAACGAGTAATTTTCTTATTAGGAGTAAATGTGACTGCTGTGTGAACTGTCTGTAGTTGGACTATAGTGCTGTCTAACATCTGTCATAATGGTGATATTTGGAGAGATTAATATTTTCTGAGGTGGAAAATGTTTGAGACAAATGATGACACGGGGGAACCAACAACAAACAGGTTTGGGATCATTAATTTTCACTGAAATAAATCTCGCTTTGAGCCCAAGGAATCGCAGCTCGTCTGCACAGTGTACAGTAATATTTGAGTTTGGTTTTGGTTTATCATCATAGTGTTTTTTGCACCTGTCAGCCAAACAGTATGCCTTTCCCCTTGCACTTTCTGTTTGTGCAGGTGGAACGCTTTTCTCTTTCTGTTCATTCATGGTGGTTCATTCACTGTTAAAGTGAAAAGTTATTTGTGTTGCTAGCCCTCGTGGGTTAGGGTTAGGGTTAGCAGCACCACGTCCTGTGGTGTGTAGTAAAATGTGAAAATAGTTTGGTAGTAAATGGCTGGTAAAGTTGTGAGCAGGTGTGTCCAGGTTGTGTGTCTCTCAGCCAGATGTTTCATGACCCGGAGAAAGTGGCTTTAAGGCTGGCTGTGAAACTGAACCTGCCTCAAGGCTAACTCACACCGGACGCGGAACGGAAGCGGAACGGAAGCGGAACGGCACCGCCGCGGTCACCGTAGCAAATAGAATCCAGTCTAGTCAATGAGAGCACTCACACCGGGCGCGGATCAGACGCGGATCAGCAGCGTCCCAGAAGCGGCTCTCCGCGCCACGGCGCGAGCTTTCCGCAGGATTTCTATTTCTTCCGCGAGCCGCGGCTGAACCTCGTAAATTTCAACAGAGCACTGCGCACCAGACAGGAAACCGGGCCTTGAATCAACGTAATAAACTTCCGCCCCCTTTCAAAATAAAACACAATACTCAGTTCATGTAGCTTTTTACAACTTCACATCAACGTTACGTCATGACCGGTGGCACCAGGTGATCAAAGATCGATCAAAGGGTCTCAACGACAGACTAATTGTTGAAGTGGAACAACACACAATCATTTATGACACAACAGATGCTTTTTATAATCTCCTCCACGTCGGAGAAGCAAAGTCAGCTGTTTGTTGTTGTTGTTTTCTTTATACACTGTTTATCGCGGGGTCTCGGGTATGTCCAGGATTCTCGCGTGATCTCGTGATCTCGCGTGAATACGGCCGGCTCGCTCCGCTGCCGATCCGCGGCTGATCCGCGTCCGGTGTGAGTTGACGCCGGGCAAAGTACCGTTCCGCTTCCGTTCCGCTTCCGTTCGGCGTTCGGTCCCGTGTCAGGCACAGGCAAGGTATCAGTCAGAACAAGATGACAGAGTTGGGCCTCAGTTCCAGGGGTTGATGGGAAAGGTGTGGGTACACATGAAACAGACAGATACTAGTCTTTGAAATAGTGACTGAGATCTTGGTTCAAATCAAACTGTTTGCTTAAAAAAGATCATTTTGTGTGCTGTTCCACTAGTCACTTTCATTCTGGATCTGGTTTCTGTTCCCAGATATCCTAAGCTAATGTCAAACTCAAACTTTTTTCCTGCTTCTTCCTGTTTTTATTAGCTTGAGAGCACCACATGACATTTGAACTTTTGAGGAGCGCTCCCCCAAGACATTCGACAAAGCCTTCTTTCCAAATCCACCAGCGACTGAGTGCGCCTTTTGTTTTTGCACTTTTTGTTTTGACTCTCCACATCCCAGCAGAAAGTAGGTCACAGGCTGACCGAGGTAAAGTATGAGGCAGCAGTTTGCTGGCCCCGGCCCCCGATGAGGCTGATCGTGTCTTCAGGAAGCTTGTTGCGGAGAGAGACGTTAAACACACAAGTTCCTGTTTGACATCTGTTTCCAGCGAGCCTTGCAGACTGGCCTCTCCCTCGCGCTCAGAGGCCTCGTTCACCTAGCCGCTCCATCAGCCAGGTTTGTCGGTTTAACTGCTCTGTGACCCCTTCCTCCCCTCCCTTCCTAGTAACCAAAAAAATGTACGATGACGCGCCTAACATTGATTCTGTGCCCAGAATAACGAAATCTTGAGAGATAAAATCAGGAAAGACAGGTCCTTACACAGGCAGCTACTCTGCTAGACTGCAGACCCTCAGGGCTGTGAATAATTAACCAGGTGTATATTTGGCAACGCTGTGTGTGTAGGTGCTTGTGTGTGTGTGGAGTACATTTGCTTGATGTCAGTGATCACATCCTGCCATTTTACACTCAGAAATCTTCCAATTGCAGCTTAAACCAAGCCGTGCTCTGAAAGAGAAAACCACTCAAGGAATTCTCCAAGTGAGCCGTCAAAGTGACAGCTCCATTGGCACACTTTGGGGTTTGTTGTTTCCCCGGGCTGCTCCGAGGTGGCTCTAATTTGTTTTTCCGTCATCAATAAACCGGTTGTAATCCTCCGCCGGCCCTCCGCGGGCTTCCCTCCGCAACGTATGAAGGCGGACACACGAGGGGTGTATTTATAGCTCCGGGAGATACTGTGACCCATCAGACATCACAGGACAAATTATCCTTCTACTACACCTTGCTTCATGTGAAACCCAAGATAGGCTGAACCGGAGTTAGACAGCGACCCGGCCTCGGTGAGCAGCGCTGATGTCAAAGGAGAGGCTGAAAGGCAACACGAGTAAGTGACAGAGTGCAGGCAGAGGGCCAGTAGAGGACAGGAAGAGCCAGGGCACAGGTTCCAGTGTCACACAGTGAAAGGTGTCACTGCTGCTCCCACCTGGACTCTGTTCTCCTCTGAGCTCCCGTTGTCCTCGACGGCTGCCAAGAAATCACTTTCCTAACAAGTCACTGAGGCTACTATTCAATCCAAAAATGACTTTTTATTAAAAGAAGCTTAGCAAAAACTCAGTGTTTCAGGAACTTCAAAGAATCAAGCAGTTGGTAGGAGAATTTAGTATCTGACTTTGAGTAGAAATAGCAATGAAGCAATGTGAAAATGCTCCTTTAGATGTAAAAATCCTGCATTTGAATGTTTATTAATGTATTACTACACTAGTACTGTCATCATCGAATCAAACTGGAGAAAACAGCAGAGCTCATCTGCAGCTGCTACATGGACCACGGAACCTTTGTGCATCTGTGTGGACATCAAATCAAATCAAATCAATCTTATTTGTATAGCCCAAAGTCACAAAGTACATTTGCCTCAGAGGGCTTTACAATCTGTACAGGGAGTGACACCCTCTGTCCTTAGACCATTAGACATCATGCAGCTCTTAAAATGGGGCGGCTGTGGCTCAAGAGTGACCATAGGTTTGATCCCCGGCTCCTCCAGTCTGCATCTTGAAGTGTCCTTGGGCAAGATACTGAACCCCAAACTGCTCCTGAAGGCTGCTCCATCAGTGTGTGAATGTGTGTAAATGGTTAGATCCTCAAACTGATGAGCAGTTGGCACCTTGCATGTACACAAGCATGTTGCACAGTACAGTTCATTTGGCATGTGTTTGTTTTTCACATTAAAATGAATCAATGTGTATTCATCCTCTGGTAGTTACAGTTGATGTAGCCTGTACTTAACCCTGCAGAACCCTTTTTACATTAAGCAAAACTCAATATGCACATGTGAAGCGGCACATGCACCAATCTGATCAATGACTCTGGTGGTTTCAGCGTTACCCGGAGCATTAACATTAATTAGTGTTGCCTCAGAGTCTCATAATGTATCAAAAGATGCATTCACTCAGTTACTCATCAGCCCACTTCCCTCCTCAGTGGAGGTTGATTTCTGCAGTCAGGGATGTGATAGCCTGATTGTATGAATATGTTAAAACCTCTGTATATTTTCCTGTGTGGAAACAATGAGGGTAGTGGGTGCAACCTACATTTCCACTTTTTTTTTTTGAAAGCGTTACAGTGGGTGATTCACTTTTTCCACTTACTGTAAAGCTCCTGGCAGCTGAGGGTTCACTGTGAGTAACTTGTTAGCTGTTAGCATGATGCGCCAGCTTTCTGCACGGAGTAACATCTCTGTAATAAGTGACGTCAGTTGAGTCAGTTTAGATGCTGTCATATAGAAACAGATAAACACTGTGTTCTCATCGAGGTTTATTCTGCTTTCACAGATCTCAGTGCGTGGTGACAGCAGCTGCTTTATGAGCACCACACCATGTCTTCTTAATGATCGCTTTGCTGCAAACCCAATTTAGCCACAAGGGATGAAAAGGTTCTACTCATCCTGTGTGATTGCACACTTCGGGATTTCAGTATCGCATCGATGCAGTGCTGATCGATAAACCATGAATGGAGGGTGCAGGAGACCCGGGGTGGAGAATCGGTCAGAGTATGTGGGAGTCAGTGGACTGAGATGTGGAAAAGAGAGAGGAGAAAAAAGAGCTCTGTTTGTTGTTGCTCCCCAGCACTCCAGGCTGAGATCAGACTAATCAATAGCAGGGATAATGTGGAGATGAGTAGTATGACATCAATATTAGGCACAGAGGCCCAGCAACACCATTGTGCTGCTCTCCAGCGTGCCCTGTGCTGAGTAAACAGTGGCTCCCCAGGGAGAAAGGAACTCATTGATGGGTCGCCTCTGTGCATTGTTGGGCCTCCCACACAGACGGGGGGGGGGGGGGGGGGGGGGGGGGGGGGTGACTCTACCTGCTGGCCTACAGAGGACAAGGAGACCTGGTCGATCAGCGGTTAAATATGACGATGCCTTAGTGGTTTGCGACATTGATGGACATCCTCCCCAACTCCTCTGCTCTTGCGGCCAGCATTTTTATTGGATTGTGAAATAAATCACTGAGGTTCAGTTCGATTCATGTGGGTGATTGAGTGGTCTTCCTTGTGTACAGTTAGGGTTTCATTGAGGCCTGATGATTTTACAAGAGCTTTCATTTCATTCATTTCAGGAAGTGTGCAAAGAGTTTGGTTACAAGATGAAATATGCACAGGAAAAAAGCATGAAGGAAAAAAGTGACACCGTTCTTAGAAACACATCACAAATGTATTGCACATGTCATGGATTCCATAAACTGTGTGCTGTGTGGTGTTCATGTATGCACAGAAGTTTTTCCCATTTTTAGTCAGAGTAGTATTGAACAATCATGGTTCAGCATGCTTTGGTAGCATTGCAGGTAAACAGTCTATGCGAGCAAAAGAGACATCTGAGAACCAATTGCTTACGTCTGACAAGCTTATATCTGCATTCATATGTAGACATCTGTCGACTAGAATATCAACATTTCCATTTTAGGCACAAGAGCAATCTGATAGCTCAGACCACTGCTATGCCACAGTATAGCCGCACAGAGCATGTCTATAGACGCTTAGTCTTGATGGAAATATTCTTTATACTGCTGATCTGTAATGATAAAAAGCCTTATGTAAGAGTAGAAAAACAAATAGATGCTCTTTTATATCAAGATCATTTTTAATATGAACTTAATGAAGAGTCTGTGGAAATACTGAACAGGGAAACCTCAGCAGACTCAAACATCTGGTGTTAAAAGCATTTGAGCCATGCATTTGCTGTTTTTACTTTGGATTATTTAAAGAATATAGAGATCTGTCTTTTCAAATAGCTGCCATAAAATTCCTGATTCCATATGAGGCAGATGTAATGCATCTCTTTTACTTTTCCATGTTTTTTGGGGGGAGTTTTTTTCTCCCCGCGCTCACTGCACACTCATTGACGGGTAAATAGCCTGACCAAGTTGGCTCTGCTTCAAACGGTGGGGCTCTTCCAGGAGCTGCCCAGAAAGTTGATGAATAGCTACAATTCCTTTGTGGTTTACACAGCAGCACAATTCTTAGAAATGTTAGGAATCATCCTCCTTCTCGCTGTAAGGAAACGAAACGGGAGGCATGTGTGAGCAAGGCCACTGCCATCATATAGTTGCCAGTCATCTCTATACAGTAGATGAACGTGTGAGCTGACGCCCTCTGGGCAATGCTTCAAACTCTTTCATCTCAGGAGAAAGAGAAGTGGCAGTTTTAATCTCGCCACTGCAATTAAAATACTTAGTGAGTGATCTGCTGACGAAGCCTCTTATGTCTCTGAAGAACTTCAGTTTTGCACTGATGAGCACATTTTTCTGAATTGCACAGAGTTCGAGGACATTCTCTTGAGCCCTGTTTTGTTTTGATAGCTGTGATGTGGTAATTCATTATGTGTCATCTGCTGGCGAGCCGGTGTTTTGACAGTAAACTGTCACTTTGAATTAGGCGTCCAGGATTATGGATAAACCAACGTAACAATTTACATCCAGCTCTCATGTTCTGTGCAGGTGTAGCAAAGGGGAAAATGCGTAGGACGGTCGTGTGGTCCAAATCTGACTTTCACTTTTCACTTTCCGTGTTCTGTCACAATCCAGCAGTTAATATTTACCTCTTTGAAACTGTAACCACAATATTTATGAAGTGCTTTAGTTAGACGCACATATATTGTGTCCAAAAAGAAGCTTCTACACTGCAGTGCAGTTGAAAATCTTAGTGACGGTGTAAATGAGTCATGTTTTCTCATGTGTAAGGTGGAGTGCAAGTGGGGCGGGCTGAGCTTGAATTGATAACTACCCAGGATCCTCCTCTTCACCTTCCATCCCCCTACCCCACAGCGAACCTCACTCCTTTTCAATGGAGCGGGGATACCCGACCAGTAATTGGTGGAGCTTTGATGTGACGCTGCTCCGCTAAGCCTCTCAATTCCGCACTTAGCACTTAACAATGCACGTCTCCTTCATCTGCAAAGCCAATTAATTTGTGGCGTGGAGTAGAATTTCAAAGAGCAGCCGCAGAGAGGGGCCGTATATATATTCTACAGATTTTTCAGTGTTGCGTTACCACAGACAATGCATGAGCTTTGCATTTCAAGTCTGTGCACAAATGAGTTCCACTGTCAGAGGCGGTGACACAGGCAGAGAAAAGCAGGTGACGTTTTCTCACTGCAGTATATTGCGAGGTCAGTGTTTATCCGTAGTAGTTTTTATTGGACGAAGACGTGTCACCAGACAGCGAGTTCAGTCACTGAAGTTATTTATTGTGTCAAGAGACAAACAGCCCCTCAGAGTAATTCATGCAGCACTGAGATGTACTATTAGCCTTGTGGAACATTTTCTGACTCATTCCTGGCTTCCTCCTTCATATTATGACTCAGAGACACAGGGTGAAAAAAAGTTTCAGACTTCAGAGCATTCTTCTGCGTGTGTGTGTGTGTGTGCAGGAGTGAGAGACATAGAGCTAATGCAAGCCGTCAGTGCTTGTATTTATAAAATCATGTAATCGGATTACAAATGTAAAAGTAGTTTTTTGTGGCTTTTCCAAGAAATCACTGTACATGTGGATCATGTGACTTATTAATTTGAACGTTTGGAGATTAAATTCATGAAATACAGATTTGTATTTATTAATACTAACAATGATGACTTCAATTCATATAGTACTTTTTATCTTAGATACTCAAAGTGCTTACAGTGAAGGTGGAAACTCACCTCTAATGTGTAGCACCCACCTGTTTGTAGATTTATGACAAGCCATGCATTTATAAAAAGTATTAACCCTATCACCACCACTCAAAGCTTTAAAGGAGGCTGAGAAACTTTAAAATGTAAATCTTCGGTTCCGTCTTATCTCCTTTAGTCTGACTGATCTTATTTCAGCTGTGTGCTTCTACCTACAGTTTGTGAGTCCTGAACGTGTTGGACGAAAAGAATCTGTTAGAATGGTGGGATGAAGAGATGAAGGCGCTCCTGTTATTTAACAGACCTTTTTCACGGCAGACATTCTGACTTGTCATAGCAGGAGAAACACAGGTGCACTCCTAACATTAATGATAGACTCCATTCCAGTACGTCATGCCACTGAGCAAACCTGCACGAGAGCAGAGAGCGTCCAACGTTATTGTTATTAACCATGATAAGCCAACATGTTTATAATGAGATAAGTCATAAGGCAAGATTACAGTTACTAGGTCATAATTCATGTAAATCAACATATCAAATCAGGTAGGAAGGCAGACTCAGAATATTACAAATATACAGCAGAGGTGATAATATTGAAGGAAATATTGCCATCATAAAGTGAAGTGCATCCATAACATAATGCTTGTCAAGATTTGAAGTATTTTGGAGATTCTGTTCAAATGTGACTGTTTTTTTATGATGCGTGTGCCTGGCAACTAAATTGTGGTTGTGAAATATAAACTCTGGTGTTTCGGGTTAAGCAGCTAAAACACTTGGTTAAAATTAGGGGAAGAGTGTGGTTAGAGTTAACCCTCATCTTACCAACATGTTCAGCACACTGCTGCTGCCTGGAGGCTTTTTTCTCTCCAGACATCATTAGTTACACCTTTAACGTCATCTGAGAAAACAAAACAAAGCAAACTGAATGCAACATAAACATCTGATGTGATGAAACATTTTATTATGAGTTGGGGTGTTTCATTTCTGACCTTGAACGTGATCTTACATCAGAGGAGCAGTATTTAGAGGATGAGGAAATCTGCGTCTGTCTCCTTCAAAATGACTGCAGACAGAGTTACACCACCCTGACCTCCACACCCTTACTGTCCTCCTCACGCTGCATTCCAATACGGACAGCTCCAAGCTCTACTGATATGACATATCACACAAACTGATACATCAACACTGAAGCAGGAAGTCAAAACACTGGAAGGAGATAGCAGACGTAATGAATGGGCACCTTCACAAAGTGCAGTATACCTACCAGTCTTAAATACATTAGTAAACATCATTTATAGAATTAAGCTCAGTGTTGGACTCAGTAAGACAAAAACTACCTGATAAGTTTGAGATTTATGCAGTTATTGATTTGAAATGTTGAGGAAGTGAAACTCAAACACGTCTGACAGGCCTCCTCAGTGCCAAACAGACCAGTTCACTCACACTGAGCAATCCTCCCAACACAGTATGGACATTTCACACGGCTGCATAAACGTGTGTGGCCCTGCACTGCTCTATATCTGTGGGAATGGGGAAGTGAAACAGAGTCCAAATGCCCCCACCACCTCCACTTCCATCAGTGCAATTTGTGTGTGTGTGTGTGTGTGTGTGTGTGTGTATGTCTGTGAAGAATGGGAGGGGATGCATGTCCTGCGGCAACCCCGGTGCTTTGTGAGCTGTTTACAAGCCCTTTCCACTGCCTCAGCTCCTCCCCCCCCCCCCCCCCCCCCCCCCCCCACCCCCCGCCATAACAGGGTTTGTTGTGATGAGCCAGAGCTACTGTCAGAAGCAACATTAGGACAGTCACACAGGATGTGAAAGAGTTCAGAATAAGTCAGCTTGTTGCACATACCACCAAATAATATCTTGTCGGGCCATGTTTACATTACCCAGCTTGACTGTGATTGTCAATTCCTAGAACACAAGCAAAGAGGCCACACAACTGTCAGGGAGGCTCAACACAAGTCAGCACTCAGCTCAGATGACGTCAGCTATTCCGTCAAGTAACCTTCAGTCAGCAGGAGGAGGGCTTGATGAATGGACCATTACTCACTGTGAGCTGTTGCCCTGACAGGTGAAGTCTGGACTGGGACTTTTTTGCAAGCTGAAAAAAGTTCCAGGACCAGAGGCGCTGCTGAGCCACGCTAGTAAACTGCTCATGCTGAAGCTTGTGTGCAAGGAGTGAGACACCTGAGATACTGCCTCAAAACAAAATGCAGAGGTGTCACACTTTCACTTCGACTCCATGACCGATGCATTATAAGTCAGAACAAGTACTGATGGAGTGCAGTTTAAAGACATCTGCGTGATGGTTACAGTTACAGGATAGCTGTGGAACTTTTGTGGTATTATTGCAATAAGATAACATTCAGTATATAGACTTTTACAGTTTTTAAAAAGAGCTATGTCTAGGATATCTAGATGTACAGTGGAATCTTTTTTTCAACACAAATCTCTCCTGTTTTAACTACTCTAACTAAAAACGAGAAATGGGAAGATCTACAAGACTTCTTCATCTATAACTTGTTTGTGTTTCCAAGCAGCAAAGAACAAAACTCCACTTTTACAATTTCCTGTTCTTACTAAATGATGTTATCCGGTTATAATGCAATAAAAAGTGAAGGTTTTTTTTTCAATTTACAATCATTTTTTTCAAAAGTAGTTACATAATTACCAACGATTTCAACACCCATCTGGCAGAGAATGTTTTTAAGACTTCTGGACTGAGTCCAAGTGAAGTATGTCGTCTCTGAGGGCAAGTCCAAACAAATCTTAGTCTTGAGTTAAGTCTCAAAGTCTCACAACTCAAGTCCAATTCTCACGTCTAAAGTCCTCCTCTGCATTAAATCATTTTTTACTCCAAAGCTTATGTCACACCCAAATTCAGGATACAGTTTTTTAAAACAACACATTTCATGTGTGAGGGGGCAGTGAATTGTTTGACTTAAACACTACTCAACAGCAGAGAATATGGCAGCATCCATGTGTAAATTAGTCCACCTTTCCTTAAGTTGGATACAGTTCCAGACTAGTTTGCCAGTTTGCTGCCAGGAGCCAGATGTGGAAATGTTTTGCTCACCGCGCTGAGGAAAACAGACAAACCAAAACCCCCAAAACCAATACAAGATGTTCCAAGTCAGCTGTGGTCACACATAATTGCATGATTGATGAATTTTCCCGTTTGCTTTAGTAACCAGAACTATCCTCATTTAAGGTGTTAAACATATAAAATGTTTCAAAGTCAGAAGAAGTGAGGTGAGACTTGGATCCTAGAATTTCAGACCAGATCCTGATGGATGATCCTGATCAATGCCTCGGCTAGGATGAGAAGTAAACTAGATCACGTCCACAGTCTATGCAGCCGTGTGTGTCCACACAGTTATTGAGCTCACGTATGCTCCGAGTCGATGGCCGGCTTTACATTAGAACATATCGAGCAGCAGAGCTGGGCTCTGCACATGGAAAGTGGGACATGAGTTTGGACTTCGCTGTGGACAGAGGACAGAGAGAACAGCTGCTTAGGGTTGAATGCCTACCTCTGACATGCGGAACAGCACCCATTCATCAACGGGTGGAAAATAAATCACCTGCTATCACATCATCCCAGAGTGCATGCTCTTATCTCAGCGTAGTGTGGAGAGTTCAGCTCTGCATCACACAAACATTCTATTTCCTCTGTTTGCCTCCTCCTGTGCTGTACACAGGTCTGCCCGTTCATCTGCAGAGACTTAGCCGTTATTGTCAGAGTCGTACACCCCCTGGTTTTCCCTTTAGGTGACGGTGCTTGTGTGAAGCTTTTTTGCTTCTTCTGTTACATTAAACAGACTCAGAAATGTCAAATCATTATGACTCAGCACGTTAACCGCTGAGATCAACATTAAAAACAGAATTTCTGCCTCAGCTTTGACTCACTGTATTTGTGTGAACACAGTTTTCTTGTGCCCATTACTGCATTACAGGTGACTCACTTTTAGTTTGTGTTCCAAATAAAGTGGTTTAGACCATCTGAACGTTGTGTAGAAATGAGTATATCTGTGATTTAGCCCCCCGAGTTTCTGAATGTAACCCCACTGAGGTAACATGGACAGCTGTATACACTGTATATAGCTGTAGCTGTGTATATATATTTCTCATGATCAAAAAATAGCAAGTTGCCCTTTTCCTATCCACCAAACAAGAAGCAAGGTCACCAACACAAGACTAAAAGTCAATTCCAGATTTAAAGCTCCTGTTCTGGCATGACACCTGGCTCTGCTCCCTGTCTGCATCCCTACATGGCCTGAAACCTTCTCCTGAAACCTCCTCTTGCCAGTAGAAGTCAGTGTAGCATGAAAAAGTTTTTAAATCTGTTATTTTATGGTAGAAAAGAAGCAGAAAAACTTTGACTGTTGGCTTGTTTACAATCCAACAATGTTGCCGTCTCAAAAAATCACTATATTATCTAAAGTCCTGCTTTCTTCTATAGCATTAATGCCTGCATAATTTAGCTGTGGGGCTGTGGTGGTCGTACAGATGAACTTATACACTGAGAAAACTCGTCATCCACTGTGTGTAAATGTTCAAAACAACAACGTGCATCATGTGTTTTTGTTGTGGATTTTTTAGAGTTCCCATTTGGCCCACGGTGCATCGGTGCAGCCAGCCAAGCAAGATGGAATGATGGATAATGATGGGAAACGGGGCCCAGGTCCCAGTGTGATGCTTTAAAGCTATTACAGGGCGAGAGGTCGAGGCCCAGCCAAGCCTCTTTATGTAAATATCTGCAGGATCCTAGTTAGAAGAGTTTGTTCCTGACTTTAAAAAAAAAGCCTGAGAGGGGAGTTCATGCAGCCTGTGTGTGGTCATGTCTGTCCCCACTCACCTCAGAGATTAGCTGCATGGTTAATGCTTAGCCGAGCAGAATGTCCCGGCTCTGTGTGAGACATGTCCAGCAGTTGTGAAAGAAATGAATCAGATGGTCACCATGAAGAACCTGCTGAACCTCTGCAGGCTGTGATTCATCATACATAATCATCATGGTAACTGTCCCAGAAATGCTCTCATGTTCCATAATAAGGCTAACATATACAGTATGTGAATCATATAGTATACATATATATCACTTTTCATAACCATGACTGCATGATGCACGATTTCATAATGGAAATTTAAAGGGCAAAACTAATAACAGATCAGACATAAACCCAGTATACTCTATAACATGATGCTTATTTTTGTCATCTGGCCAGTCTGGGCCATTATGAATCCATTGAAGGATTAGGCAGCTAAAAATAGCCTCTTACGACAGGGGACTTGGTGCAGTCTGAACCATAAACAAACAAATGGCAATTTCTCTGCGGCCCTGTCTGCCAGCGTTTCAGGGAGTAATTTGTGGTGTGCAGAATGGTTGACCTCAGTCAGGAAACAGCGGCAGGATAAAGAAAGGCCATTTAGCCCTGTTTGGAGCTTAAGAGTGGCCTTCTTGCAGGCCGCGTCCACTGTGTGGCAGCTGCACGGCCACAGACGAGCTAAAATGCTTTCGGACACTCAAGCGGAGATGTGCATCAATCATGACTTCCAAGAACTGTGTGCCACTAGAAAAGCCAAAGTCCTCCCGCAGACCGTCATCCAACGTGTCATTTCAGCCAACGCCGTGTCTCATCTGCAAATAGCTGCAGCTTGCGTCTGCGTTTTTTTTTTCTCTCTTTTTCCCCAGAGGTCTCCACAGGGCTGATCTGAGAGGATGGCTGGCCTCCTCCGTCAGTCAGTGTAATGTTTGCTCTGCACTTGACTTTAGGTTGAGTGAGCAGCAGTGGAGGATGACCTTTGAGACACTGTGCAGGGCAGCAGAACTCTGGATCTATCTGCTACCTGTTCAACTGAAAAGTGTGAAGCAGTATTAAATTGTTGGCAGATGATTATTTTTATTATCAATTAATCTGATTCTTTTTAGTAATTGAGTTAACCAAAGGCCAACAGCAGCACAGACAACCAATAAAATCAACAATATAGACATATAATAAAACAAATGAAATCATTCAAATAATCAAATATCATCAAAACTGTTGGGCTGGAGTCAGTTTTATGTCTGACTGAAATAGTTCCTTGTCAGAAGAAGCTACAAACAAGACTATGAAGTCAGGTAACATAAAATGACTTCTAGCTAACAGCTAAAAAAAACACCAAAATATATAAAAAATAAAAATATTTTGTACGTCTGTAACTACTTCATTGCATCGCATCAATCCAACTCCAGATTTAAGAAAGAATAACTTGCATTAGCATCTAAAGTACTAAACACTGAATAATATTAACAAACAGAAACCTGATTTTATCAACCAGAAATTCAAGGTAAATGATCTGTGAAGTGCAGAAAATGTAAATATATCAGGGGTGTGGTGGGGGTAAACCCAAGTAAACTCACTTCATCCACCTCTTTGAAATGAGGCTGAGAGCTTACTCACCTCGTGTATCAATCCACGAGGGAAAAACTAGTTTACCCACATCTGTATATGATTACAGCAGTGGGCAACTCAGTCTCTCCAGGTGGACTGGTAGCTGGAGAGGTGCCACTTCACCTCCTGGGCCCTGCCAAGGTGCCCTTGAGCAAGTCACCGAACCCTCCCCAACTGCTCTCAGGGAGCCGCTCTGTGTGGCTGCCCATCACTCCACCATCTCTCTCCACATTTGCATGTCTGTGAGCCCTATGTATGTGTGTGTGTGTATGTGTGTGTGTGTGTGTGGTTGTATTTCGGGGAAAAATGCAAAAAAAACTTGAAAAAAAGAATTTCCCCTCATTAATGTATATTTTCTATTCTACGCCTTTGGTGATAAAGACCAGTAAAGCCCCTATCATTCCGTTTTGTGTTCATGTATTGTTTAAAATACATGATTTACATGATTTCATTTGAAAACTAAAACAGACATGCCACATTACTCCCCTTAAATGAGCCAAATTGATCGCTTGGGTGTTAAGTTTGAATGCTGTTTGGCTCTGACTGCCAGTCATTTTGCCATGTTGTCATTTGGGAGACTCTCGGATATTCTAGAAATCTCTGACTGGTTTTTCCCACTCGACTGCTCATAATTACAGTCTGAACGATATGACATGCGGAGGTGCAATTATGTGTAGGTTCATCTCTGAGGGTAAGTCTTTTTACATTACACAGAGACATTTGATCCAGTGATACAATGAAAACATATTTATAAGCACAGCTTTAAAGGAAAAACAGAACAACCCTCTGACCCTGGCTTCAACAGTGACTGGTGGGAAACCATGTTCCAAATCTGAACCACTTGCACTTAAAATAAATCATTTGCATATGAGTAAGATTAATTCCCCTTTGATTGACTGGTGAATAAAACAGACCTCAAAAAATTCCCTCAGTCTTTTCATGTTTGCCCTGAAAGGGAAATTTACCACGAGAAAAGGACTTTTAGCAGGTGAATACTAAACAGCCTCTGTCATATGGAGATACTCCTGTTTTGATATGGATTTGTGTATTCATCTTTAGAAGCACTGATATTCATCAGTCAGCCTTGCTGCTCTCTCTCAGCCATAATGACACTAACAAATGGCAGAACAGGCTTCTCTGCATTCACAAGCTATAGTCATTGAAAAGGTCAGACTGCAGTGGATGAATGACTATTTTTATCTCAAATCAGATATTTGAGACAGCATTGAGCGTTTCCGTTGAAGTCATCGCTCTGAATGATCTCTTGATTTGAGGCTTTTTTTTTAAATGAGGGAAAAAATAAATCAGAAGAGGATCGATACATGAAAACAAATAGTCCAGCTCTGACTTACAGTGTGTCGCCTATAGATACGGTGCTTTCAACTGATTATTGGATTAGTCATTTCCAGCCGTGATGGAAAAATCAATCATGCATCGCTCAGAAAAATGTCATCCACACCACAGTATATACCATCAGTGTCTGTACTGTGCTGGACTGAGGTCAGTGTTGGTGTGAGCTCAGGTTTCTGCGTGGAGTGACTTATCCAAAAAAAACACCCGTCTGCTTTTGCACTCAGCTCTGTTTCTCCTTGAACTTGTTACAATTCAGTGTTTTAATCAAGAAGAAATCAATACCCCCAGAGATAAATATTGATCTCTCAAGAGCCAAGACTGTAACCGAGTTATTTGAACGGTGGTGGCACCTTTGGAGCTGCACACAATGGCTTTGTGTAAGGTGTTCGTGCTGTCAGGGTGTAAATGGATATGGCGTAAAGCACTTTGTTGAATTTAGTTTTTCTGGCAACAATTTACAGCAGGGTCCACACAATTTTGAGTATTTATTTAGGATCCAGTAAGAAAGAACATCCCAAACCAACTAATTATTAATGACGCACTTTCTTAATAAATCCTTAAAGGTATTTCCAAACCGAGTCGCACCAAGCCAAGTAGGGAGTTCAATCCTTGTTACTTGCGCGCCAAAAATGTAATTTTGTCTGGGGACATGGTTCTTCTGAAATTACATCAGTTTGAAATGTTTAATTACAAGATTGAAAGAGAGGCAACGCATGAGTATCTCCATCTAACAAACATTTTGTCGAAGATGAGACGCGTTGTTTGAGTAGTGCATGTTAGAGGTGATAGCAGGTATTTTGAACTTTGGATAAAGCCAAGCTAGCTGTTTCCCCCTGCTTCCAGTCTTTATGCTAAGCTAGGCTAACCACATCCTGCCACTCCAGCAATGTATTTATTACACAAACATGTGACATGTCATATCTTTCTTCCTTACTCTCAAAAAGCCTCAACCTCAACCATTTCTTTGAAATACCAACAAGTACCAAGCATCACATGATGTTTCATTTAGATCTGTTTTTTTTTTACACATGAATAAATACTTAAAATATTATGCACCAGATGTACAGATCTATATGTGTTTGCACATGTCACGATGCAGACTGTGTGCTGTCATCGTGTGAAAGTGCACAGCAGACATTAATAATTAGATTGCGACACTGCGTTTCACAGATTGCTCTAATGGCTGCATGACACAGCTGGCCCACCCATGTGTAATAAATCATCGGTTAGATTCAAACACAATAATTACTCTTTATGACTGCTTTGTTTTCTCCATCAGCCTCTGACTGAAAATGTTGATTTTGCCAGACAGCATCACTGCAGATTGACACACCTTGAATACATTTAGAAATGCATTGACCCAGTTTATGGCGTGTTTTATTCACAGTCGGAACCAAGTGATCAAAACCAAACGCCTCAAACATTTGACTCACTGTTGACGGGTGATACAGTTCCTCCTCACTCACTGTGAATATTTCCACTGTGAGTGCAATGCTTGGGCGTGCAGAGAGGTCCAATCAATAAGCACAGCTTTCTCTTCTCAGGTTGAGTCATCAAGACTTTTGCCCAAAAGCCACTAACCGCACTGTGTCACTTCTGCGCACACTTGAAACCATAACCTTTCATTCTGTGCCCTCACACTTGATTTGAGGCAGTCAGAGTTTGTGCTGACGTACTTTTGACAGCTCTGACTGACCTATGATACGTGACGCTGATGCTTTACAGTGCATAATGTGATATATATCTATATTACCTATTCAATTCTTACAGTTTACATGACATGTATGACACAATGCTGGTCTCCTTTTGTCATGTTGCTTTGTGCTTCTCAGTCATGTCAGGCCAAGATGTACCTGCATTCAAATCACCTGAAATCAGCTGACTAATGAATGCTCCGTATGAAACCTGCAAACTCTTGCACATGATTCAGACGTCTGTGCTGTAAAATGAGCACAGTGGTTACAGAAACCACTGAGATTAGAGAGATTACAGAGAGACATGTAGAAGCAGCTACAGCGGTTGCATGCACTAGGGTCACTGATACTGCAATATATCTCAGTACATTACCGGTCAGTGCCTGGACTCCGGCAGATGAGTCTGCTGCCAGCTTTTGGCAATTTTGAGGCTGTGTTGCACAAATATGATGAGGGATGAAATAAAAATCAAGGTCAAGTGTGAATTTTTGAGCTCAGTCTGCAAAGTATTGCATATTTTCACCAATATTGTGTTTCCATCATTATTAGAGCTGCATATTCTTTCATTTTTCTGATACAGGTACAGAGTTACAGAGTTTTAATGTGATTCATAATCTTATGATAAAGATTGTAAACGTGTTTTATAACTTCCATAACTTCCAAGCTCACAGCACATGTTTAGACTTTGTCTAAAGACGAGGAAACATTTGATCAAAGATTAAAGAATCAAGAGTTTTGAACAGTAATACAATCAATACTCAATTCTGCAGACATATTTCAATAATTGAAGTGTAACATATCACGCGTCAGCCCTCTATGCTTGTAAATACATTCATCTTGTACTTAATTTCTTTCCTGAAGGGGTCGTTGGGTGAAACCTGTATTCCATTCATTTGCAGTCCAAAATGTGTGACATTCCTCGGCTGTAGAGAAGGAGGATGGAGTGGATGGTGCTGGTGGTGTGTGTACAAAAACACGCCAGAGACCGAGCTTCCTGTGCTTCATCGCATACGTCATTAGGTTTAGGCTACACTTGGTCTAGATGAGTGAGGTCTTTTTCAATATTGTTGTAGTTGACAAAAGATGATCCTGCACACATGAATCATGCTTCAGCTGCTCTTTTCTATGAATTGTAGGAGAGGGGTGCATGGTTCAAGTTTCTCAAAGCCAGAGTTCCCGTGTGTGTGTTGTGCTTGTGTGTATATTTATATTTTCACCCTCACATCACTTCCCAAATTAGCTCCCTCACACTGAGTGGCTGCTGCTGCCAGTGGGTCATCTAACCCGGTATGGCCATTCTCTGGCTGGGTAATGTGAGTGAGCTTCTAGCTCAGCTACAAGTGTTGGAACATGTAAATGTGTTCTCCTCCTCCCTCATGCCCCTCTCACCCTGGCATAGGGTAAACTGACAGCGACGCCTGTTCAGCAGATACCTGACCGTGCACTGCCGGAGGTTTTTATGTGACCTGTCTGATTACCTAGAGCAGGCAAGCCAACGAGGTGAGAGTCAGCAAGGTAGTTAGACCCTCTTTAGACTGTGATGGATCACTCTGTTAACACTCAGAGGCACGAGGTGGAGATCATAAGCACAGATTCATTTGGAGGTTTCATGCATGAGATGACAAATTAACTTTATTCATGATTAGATGTTTCCATGAAACAACAGCCTCCAGTTTGCCTGAAATTTTGGCAATCATAAAACACTGTAATATGTACCGTCAGCCTCAGGTCTCTGGTCTGTGTGTCAGTACCTGAATGGATCCAAGCACATTCAGTCGCTTTCAGTCTTTTTTTTTTTTTTTACCACAGCTGCTTTTTCAGTTTTGCCGCATCACGCTGCAGCCACATGTTGTCTTCAGGTGGAGCACACTTTGGAAGATTGTGTCTCGGGTGACTTTTTCCACAGGTCCATTTCAGATCGAGTGCAAAGTTTTGTCAGCTCAGAGCACAACCAGAACTCAAGAACAAAAAAAATGACATTTTTAAAGAGATTACATGATTAACATGAATAAAATGACTGAACAGTGGAAAAATAGCTCTGTGCTTCATCATGCAGACACTGTGCATGGCCTTTCCATTTAGAACAACAGCTGAACAACACTGATGAATTCAAGCCTAAGAAGTTGGCTCAGCCCTTTTAGTCACTGGTCATGTATTTAAATTCTAATGTGTGTATGTATATCTTAACTGGAGACTGTAGCTTTTGTGCAGTGTGTTATATCTGCATTATATCTGTTGTTGCAACTAAGGTGCTTCTCTTCCAAGAGCCTCATTCACTGAGTGCCACATGTCCCACATGTTAGATTTTGAGGAATTGCTGGTGTCATTGTCAAGCATCCAGTATGATAGCACCTTTTTTTTTTTTTCAAGAACTGCATAGCACACTATTAAACAATCGTGTTTGTGAATGGTTTGGAAGAGAACCACGAACGCGGCCCGCCGGTCTCACATGTGTGGTGTCTCACGGCAGCTAGAGCTCCATGCCGAGTCGTGACAAACAGAAAATAAACAGGGAAGAACTGGATGTGAAAAAAGCAGCGGCCTGGTGTCCATGCTGGACGTCCCATTGTGCTCGTTAAGGGTATATTACAATAAGTCACACCAGTAGATGTTGTCTTTCATCTCCCTCGTAGCCCGGCTCCGTGGCCCTTTGATCTCAGCTGGATACGTACACCATTGCTCCAGTTTTGCACATTTATGCATGTTACTACAACAACGGGCAGCATTTGTATGTATTCTTAAAACCTGAGATGTCGCACATGAGAGAGCGATGTGTGAAAAAGTGCTTTTCTTTGCCTCGTCAACAGACTTGTACCTCCCAGCCCACTCACACATCATCACACGTGCGCGCACACTTTTGGCTTTGCACACACACACACACACACACACCCACACACACACTTACACGCGTACAGACGTGGCTTTTGAAGGTTTTGACGTGGGCGATGCCTCTGTGTCAATTCTTTCCTGTGGGGAGACTTTCCACTTGCCTTTTTTCCATGAGTGCTCTGAGTTTTTTTTTTTTTTTTTTTTGTCAAAATTGACGGTTGAATTCTTCTCCACTTCATGCAAGCGATGAATTTATTGTTTCAAATAAAGGCCCCCCCTTACTCCATCCGCTTCCACAGGGCCCCCATTAATAATGCAGCACATAATCCAGTCTTGGGCACACTCATGCTAGAAGCCCCTCAGCCTGCCAATCACCAGCCTTAATTAGCTCCTTCTCTGGCTGCTGCAGGAAAACACTCCATGTATCCTAATCTAATCCCTCAAAGGCCGCTCTCCCTCTGGGTGCTGATGGTTTTGGGGTGCTTTCACTTCCGTCGTGAGGTGGCTTTCTGTACTTGCAGATGGAGGTTTTCTGCGAACACCAAGCTTGTTTCCTTGTTGATTCAGCCAATTGCACAGGAAGAGGTTCAGACAAACAGATTATTGTGTGTGCAGGTGTACCTTGTCACTTGTCTCTCTCCAGATTCTCAAAGACTGTGTTTGTTCTCTTGTGTGTTGTGTACAGTAATGTATGGCTGCTGTGAAATTCACACCTGAGTCTGAAGCTGTCAAATGTAAACCAAAATGGGGTTGAGTCGTGTTGAGTCAGTTGAATCAAATTCACAAACAGTATTTGTTGTCAGACGTATCAGAGATGAAATTAAACAAAAGACAAATGAGATCTAACATCGTCTAAAGACCAAGACAGAGCTGAGACACAGCAGCAGCGAGACCAGTCTATAGATAACCCCAGTGTTTCTATCACATGTGCACTGTGTTACCATATAAGACAGCAATATGACTCACCCTGCTCACTGACCTACTATGTGGGAAGTCATGATTCATGCAAGCTGCATTTAAGCAGGCAGGGCCCAAAAATACTCTGGCATGCCATCACACAAACACATACACACACACACACACACACACACACACACACACACACACACTCACTCACTCACTCACTCACACACACACATACCTCACTTGCTCAGTCATACTCACCACCCACTGACACTGATAGGCTCAGATGCTGTCGGTAACATACAGTGAGAGACATTAGAAAGTTGACAGAGCAAAGACTGGAATAACAAGATGACTGGATCTGCGCTGTTGATGCCTTTTTGAGGTAATGCCAACGTCCACTAGCAGCTCACGCTTTCAAGGCTGCTCTGTTTTTGTTTTTTTTAGATATCTGTGACTTTGAATAGATGGAAAAGATTATTCTTGAGGTATAAAATTCATCCTATGCAACAGGTGGCTTGAGTGACACTGATTTCATTGAATTTCGGTGGTGCAGAGAAATTGCTCGATAGCATGCGTGTCTTTGTTTAAGTAAAGCTGGGTGAACTGACATTGTTCTACGATGTGCACAGGTATTTCAAGAGCGATTAGTCAGCAAGACACTAGCTATTAATATCTTCTTGAGTGTTGTTGTTGTGATAGATAGCATACACAACAGAGTGACACTGATTCTTAGAAACCTGCCTGTCTATCTGTTTAGACATTCTGCTAAATTTAGTTGTTCTCCTGATGTCTAATGTCTCCTGAAGACATAAGCCTCAAAGCATTTTAATACAGATAATAATGACGTTCTTTGTGTTTAATCCGTCTTTGATGCTTTCCATGCAGCTAATTGTTTCTTTTAAAAGGTAAACCTCTGCAGTGGTTGGAGTATTGATTCACATGGTTGAGGTCACTGCCTGGACCTTCCCATCGCAGGGAGATGAAGTAGGTCTGGTGTTAATTAGGCCGATTGCAGATAGATGCGGGTTTGCGCAGCACTCCAAATGCATTCTGGGGGCCGCGCAGCCAGATGCACGCTCTCTCTCTCTCTCACAGCCAGTCACATTTATCAGTGTCAGCAGCAGGAGCACTGCAGGACGGTCAGCAGCTCAGCGACACCCTGGGGCTGCCTCAACCCTAACCTGAGGTACCCCTAGTCACCTGACCACATTATACATGGTGGTGCAACATGACAGGACCCCAGAGAAGGTCCTTCCACAGGCCGGACATTAAAATTAGATCAAGGACAACATTTGTAGAGACTAGTTCAACCTTGTGCATGAATATGGTATCAAGCTTTCTTGCTCAGGAATTGATGTTGTGCTGTCATTGCTCAGTCCCTCCGATCGAAGTGCAGGGAGACAGTATTGATTTCAATCTGGAGTGAAAAGCACTTGATTCATTTCTAGATGGCCTGTAGCCTGAGATGACTCTGTGTCCTCCACGGTAGGTTTACCTTGAACTTGCTTGAACGTCTATTGTAAAAACCTTAACTGTCACATCTTGCATACACAGATTGTAAGTTACCTTGTCTTATTCTTTTATTTAATAGATTTCACATGTGTTTCATGAGAACAGCTATGAGAAATGACACACATGTACGTCAGTGTGATCAAACATGGCAAAGAAACACTCTCATTATGCTTCCACATTCCTCAGTATGTAATCAGCAGCAGCCTGGCTAGCATCAGCAGTCTGTGTCAGACGTGGTTGTCTTGCATATATTATCTCAGGATCAATATCAGCAACCCGGTGACCTTCTGAAAGGCTGTTTACCTTATCAGCAGTGTGGAGAATAAGGAGCTTTAGCCATGGATGTTGGTGAACTTTCTGTGTGGTTGGACTGGAAAGCCCCAAAAAAAACTGCTCGCCTTCAATCTTGTCTTGCAATCTTAAGCAGAAGAATTTACTTCAGAGATGGTGTTATGTTGTTTGTTTTGATGCAACATACCACAGACATTCTGTATTTCAATGTACACTCACCACTCTCTTCTTCAAGGTGTGATTTAAGAAAATTCACAGGTTTAGTTTTTCTGTTTCAAGCCACTTCAGATTTTGAATTCATTACTCGGTTACTTCCTAAGTTACCATTTGCTTGTTGCTGTTCAGAGATGAGTCAGCCTTCCTTCCACTTACTAAGAATGGCCTTGCCTTTAGAAGTGATTTATTTGGCTGAATACTGGCAGCAAGATGGAAGCATTTCTGCTGAATTGAGCATGCTTTCTGTGTGCAACACCGTCTGTTGCAGATGAAAAACACATTGAGTAATAATAAAATGTCTTTTCGGGAACTAACAAACTCAGCCTTGATGACAGTGCACATTTAATGGTATTCAATGGGTTTTGCAATGGTGTCATAAGCCACAGAGGTCGGAGAGTTGTTTCGACACACAGACTACAGTGTAATCCCGCTGAAGATGCAACACAGATATGAGAGACATCACTGGTAAAGGGAAACGTTGCAGCAAGTTTTTGCGTGACCAATTCTGGACAATAACTGACCTGCTAGCCGATGGGTCTGGGTCTAAAAGTCAGCAGATATCGATAACACGGTCATGGATTTAAGTAAATTAACCTACTGACATTTAGAGCAGAGTCTTCAGCAATGAGAGTGAAGTAAGGAAACAGAGGGTATGGGGGAGAGGAGCCATTTGAAAAGTCCATCCTCATTAACATTTTCTATTATAGCCCAGATAGAGCAATCCCTGTTTAATCAATCCCTGTGCCTGACGTCCAATTCTGATGCTCCTAATGAACAATCAACACATTTCTGATGAGCTCTGCAGTTTGTCCTGTAGAGAAGCACCATCCTGGGTATGATTAGCACCACCTTTATATAAATATTAAAGGAGGCTGCATGCGGTGCATTAAATGTATGATGTACCATATGTCTAGATATGCACATGTTTCAAGATTCTGGTATCAGCTTAAGTATGAACTGAAATGTTGTTTCAACCTTGTAAACTGGAAATCTCATGAATTTAAATGGAGTTCATCCATTTTGCAGCAGGTCAGAGGGTTCCCTCAGCCTGGAGACTACACAGAACGGATAGGCAGTGAAGCTTTCAAGAAAATATGCTGCTAGTTGCACTATGGGAAATGCAGGATCTCATGTTTCTAGAGCTTGACCTGTAGACTGCAACCCAATCAACCCCAATTCTGTACTGCCAAGTTTGAGACGTAAGCCTGACCCAAAACCCACGGTATATATTTGCTTTATTTCATCATTGCTGATCATTAGCTTAATAAGCTAGTGCAAGACTCTGTTTATTTGATGCAATCTTTTGCTCTTGCCTATCTGCTGTACTTGCAACACACAACACTGACAGGTGCTGATGACTGGAATTATCTGAAAGAAAAAGAAAGGCATTTCCTAACATTTTACCACCATCAACATTTTGAAATGACCAAACCCAATCTAAGTTTTATTCTAATACCTGAGCTATCGGGTAGAAGATCTCTACTAAAAGTCAGTAGATGACGATGTTCTTGTCACTGATGTAAAAGGAGAAGTTCTGTTTAGATAAAAAGATAAAGAGAGAATGCAATCACCAAAGTTATTAAGAATCATCTTCTGGGGAACACGTCTTGCTCTTCCTAACCAAAGGCAGTACAAGCTGTCAGGCAGACTGATGGATAGATATACTACAACACTGACCAAAACTGCCACAAAAAATAATCTGAAGGTATGAGGAAGCAGATAGTTTCAATTGAGGAAATGAAACCTCTCCAAAAATACAATCTGCACGTTACATTCAAAGTGTATTCATACATTATTTTGTGGCATTTATGTGGCGTGCGGACACTTTCATGAAGCTTCCCTTTATGCAATTCTCATTTGAACTTCACGTAGGCGAGATTAGGGCTTTCATTTACCTACCCATCATCATCATCACCTTCCATGTTGATATTTGCCGCCTTGTACAGCTCCAAGGGCATTTGTTGTCGTGGACTAATTTGATAATTCCAATTAAAACCATGTTCATCCTCAGTGTAATTACAGTCATCTGGCAGGAGTCCTGCCCCCTAATTGTGCACAGTGACACACTGTTCATGGTAGTCTCACTCTAACTGTACCGGCTCAGTGGATAATGTTATTAGACTGTGGCAGCAGCAGTTGAGACTAACCTTGTTTTATTACAAGGAGCCACAGGGTGCATTTGTATTTTGTCCCAATCATGCCATGTATATTTTCCACTGGATAAAATCATCCCAATAACTCATGAGATTTTTAAATTACAAAGTAGGTCTCGCTTTAGACCTCCTGTGTGTAACTTTGTTATTTGTAATAACTCATCACTTGCAGCAGGTGTTCATATATATGCCCGTGGGCCTCATTCTGCTATGCTAATTCATTGTTCCAGGCACTAATCTGTCAGGAAATGATGGAAAACATGATCAGATATGTTAAATGTACTACAAGGAGAGCCTCAGTTTAATACTGATGCCTCTGTGTGCCCTACATAAACAAACAAGACCATCAGCGAGAAGACTGCCGTACATTTGTCCACAGGGACCACCAGAATCACCAAAAAGCTAAAGTTCCTTGTAATATATTGAGAACAAATCTAATGAAAATGAAATCTGTTCATTTACATAGAAATGTCTTTGACTCAAATGTGAGAATGTAGCTGTTTCTACCTTCTGTTAAAGTATAGTATTATACAACTCGGTTGTTATTTTTGCTATTTATGTGTCAGTTGGTACTAATGTGCACGCCAGGTTAATCCCTGAGATCCGAGAATATGGCGATATTGCTACTATTGCTATTGCTGCTAAGTCCAAAGGAGTTCAACTAAACCAAAGCTGAACAGTGAAGTGTTGTAATAATCCATCACAGTCGTGTGTTTGAGTTTTCCTGCATATTAAGAGATTATGTTTAACAATGATATGATTGTTGTCCCGTCAGGCTTCTTTTAAATGTCTCTGCATTCCAAGATCTCTGCATTGACAGGGGGGAGTACTGAGTGTTATCGTGGCTAATGGAAATGATGCTACAAATTATGAAACTAAAACCCAAGTCATTCTCCACTCATGGTCCACTGATTCACTTGCTCTGGAGCGTTTCAGCAGATGAAGATGAAACTGTAGATGATGATAAGTGAGATTTGAACCATGAAAACTGAACAAGACTTTACACTTAAGTCGAAAGCCCTTTGACAAGTCAGTAAGTGAACCTTGAGTGAAGATTGTCATCTGCTGCTCCCAAGGTCAAGAATGAACAGTCAAGCTCAAGCTGTAATAAACTGTCATCATCCTTTAGTGCATTGCTTTTTTTTTTTTTTTTGGGCCTGTCACTGTGCTGTAGATGTACATTGGATAAGCGCTGAAGAGCATCCAAGAAGCATTTGAATGTCCGCCCTCCTTCATGTATGTCATTCCTTCATGATCCAGACCGCCTCTTTTTTCTACACGCCCTGCACATCATTCTGCAGCGAGGACACACATCACAGAGCACATTATGACACACTGTCACACTTTATCACCCCACCCTCCCACCCCTCCCACTTAAAAGTCCACAACCTAAAACAACGTCATACTGGTACAGTCAGCCAAAGCTGACTCAAACATCAGATCACTGATTAATACGTAAATCCCCCCCGACCCCTCCCCACCCCCAAATACTAGTGTTTTCTTCGTTTGAGGTAGTCCAGCCTTAGCTTTTCTCTTCTTATGAAGTGATGCATAAAAATAGTATCACAGCTGTGTTTCCATGGTGATAATCAGAGCCACCTGTGACCCGCTGATAATCGACAAAGAAAAGGAGAAATTGTTTCATGTATGCTTCTGTTACACTGAACCGTCTCCTTGAGCCTGTTAAACTCTTCCAGCAGGGAGAAGTTCTCGTCATAGCTTGACGTGACATTAATTAATTAACAACAATCCAGATAATGAAAGTCATTTATCAAGCAAAAGAGCCAAATTAGCTTGTTCCGGCTTCTCTAATGTGATTAGGATTTTCTGTTTGAGATTTTACAAAATTATATTCATGATTAATATCATTAGAATTACAGTTATGGAGAAGCAGAGCAGTTTGTGCTGTGGGGAGTTGTGCTGGGCATTTTTCACATGTTTTTTTTTTTTTTAGGATTACATCTTTCATTTACCAAGAATGCAAATGTGTTTATGTGCTTGTTCGTCAGAGTGAGGTGAGAAGACTGATATCATTCTCAAGTGTGTGTGTGTGTTTAATAGGGAGCTGGAGTCAGGATGTGGTTAGCTTAGCTTAGCATAAAAAACCCCACAAATTGTTGCTATACTGTTTGTGTAGAGATGAAAACAAATGACATGACATGTTCATCGGTGAGCTTCAGAGGTGTTAGCAGGTGCATTTTCTTTTCTTTTTTTTTACTTTAGACAGAGCCAGACGAGCTGTTTCTACCTGCTTCCCATCTTTATACTAAGCCAGGCTCACCACGTCCTAACACGGAGACGTGAGACTGGTATTGATCGTCTCATCTCTCACAGAGAGAGTAAGATTTGTGACAGTTTTGTGTCAGCAGTAGATTGAATAGATGGAATAGATCTGAGCGTGTCTGTCTGACTCCAGAGAGAGAGAACTTTTCTGTAGTGTGACTGAGTACATCAGCCGTGTGGCTGTATAGTGATGAAACCTCGTGTTAGTAAGCAATCAGTCTGACCAAGAACAATGGTCAAGCAGGTCTGAAGGCAGGTGAACATAATGAAAGCATTGTTTAGTACAGTACAGAATGTTACCTGCAGCTCCTTTCTTATTCACCTTCAGTGCAGTGTGGCAGTGTGTGGGCTGCTCTGCACGTACGCTTTAAGCAGCACACCGTGGCTCCAGGAGCATAATTGCTGTAATGTGTAGTGCAGAGCTAACGGGTCTCTAGCCACATTAGTCTTCATCAGCCTCCCCTCAGATGTGCAGGCTCGCTCCAAGAGCAGCCAGCGGTATGCCCTGAAGTCAGCTCTGACCGCTGCTGGAGCCTACTCATCACCGTCCCGCTGTGCTTTTAATCTACAGGGTAATGTTAGCAACTCACAGGAGAATGGTGGCAGCATCTGTATTAGTGTGGCAGAAAGAGCTGCCGTCAACAGCTGACCCTGGAACTCCAAAAAAAAAAAAAAAAAAAAAAAAAAAAAAAAAAGAAAAGAAATGAAAAGGAAATCTTTTGCATCCATCAGCACTCCCAATCAGAATTCTGCCACAACCTGCTATTTTGTGGTGTGTGTGTGTGTCTGGGTATGTGTCTGTCTGTACGAGTATGTGCGTTTGTGAATATGCTTGCACTGTATTTTTATGTGTGTGTGCCTTGTGTTTGTGTCATCCTTGCATTTTCCTCCCACTGCAACAAACCATCTGAAGTCCAAGTGAAGCAAATGTGCATTCCAGGGTAGAAATAAAATGTTTGGATTGTTGTGAACCTCGCAACCGCATCTGGAAACATTATTCTTGGAAGACCAGAGGAAGCCAACTGAGAAATGTTTTGGTGGAAATAAGCAAACTATACAACAGTTGGACCAGCCAGAACCACAGGAGAGTCTGGACTGACAGAGTTGTTCCACAACAGCACCCACACTGGACTATTTGTTGTAGCAGTAGATTGTTCCAGTCCGATCTATGTCGAGGACTCTGTCGCAGGTAAACAACTGAACCTACGAGTGGCCTGATATTTAAAGACTCCATTTGACTCTTTAAATATGAGGCCACTAGGTTCAGTTGTTTACCTGTGACAGGGTCCTAGTCATAGATAGATTCATGGCTCAGTGAAGGCCTCACAAAGCCAGCCCACATTTTTCACTCCCCCCACTGGGCTCTGGCCTCAGGACGCATTTGCTGGTGCGAGACGTCATTTCTAGTGGGCTGATAGTAAATGATTGACAGGGCGAGACATCAACACGACCTCTTCTTGCACCTGACTGAGCAAAAAGCTCCACTCACTGGGCTGTGATAAGTCTTTGCTTCTTCTTTTTTCAAAGATGCTGATTGTGCGAACCGCTGTCAACTGCCTGAATCAGTTTCTTCATAAACTTGAGGTCAAAAATGGGTCAGTGAATTCGCTGAGTCATTTGCATATTTCATCTGCATTACCTGGCCCATATAGACAGTGTTGACAGTTCAGAACACTGTACTACTACAGTGTGCTTAGTTGATTGTCAGTGGGTGTTGTCCAGATGTTTTCCAGACTCTCACTGCAAACTTTAAACCAGTTATGTGAGGCTAGGATTCCTGCACGTCTCAGGTAGAATGAATTCACCAATTAAGAGATGCCACAACCTTTAGAAACTGGTCTCTGGACATGAATGCATAATTTGACAGGGAAAGGACCACCTTTTATTGTTATCTGCATTCATATGCAGGGATCTGCTGATAGAGGTGAGCAGAAATGTATCTTTCTCGTCATTCGCACATATCGAGTTGCTATTTGGGATTGGGGTTTATGGATTAAAAAAAGCTTTTATGTAAATGCTTCTACCAGCTAGTTCATATTCTATATCTCAGACTCCCATTCTGTACAGTAACTCTTGAAATTGTTGCTTCAGGACAAAAGAACAGCAATGCGATGAAAGCTGCAATGCTGTCCGGCTGCTCGCCTCATCCAATGATTTTATTCAGCACTCCGATATGTTTTTGTGGGAACTGTCAAATGGATCGATTGCCTTCAGAGGGGAAAAGCATTTGCCCATGTAAACACAGTCAGAGATCAGAGTCTCAGTGTGCAGTGTTGAGAGCTCTCCTTCACTGCGTTTCCACGCCATCTCTTTCCATTTACACGGTGAGGGCTCCTGTTTTCACAAGATGAGAGCTGGTTCTATTTGCAAGGTGAAGACGCGTCTCAGTCTCCATTTTCACACTTGGAGTAGTAGCGACACTCATACCATTCCACACAAACACACTTTCCTGGAGTGTGTGTGTGTGTGAGGGGGGTAGCAGATCCGCTGGCTCTGAGAATCCTGGATGATGGGGGGAATTATTGTGTTATACAAGTGATGGCACTCACCACTGCGTAGAACTGTATTTATGCAATGTACTTGAAGGATGTTAGCTGTGCTTCCTCATTTTCAGTGGCACTTCTCCTCTTGCTAAGCGTTTTTCAGACACAAGATCATGAGTCAGTGAGAGCTTCCTTTGCTTAACCTGGTTATATATGCTAACACCAGGAAGTTATGGTGAAATAGAAGAAGAAGAATATCTTTATTGTCATTGTCACCTGTACAACGAAATTAAAAGTGCCATCCAGTCAGTGCAAAGATTTCACCAAGTGCAAAATGTGTTTTCTCTTTATTCAAACATGGATTAAAAAAGACATCAGGTTCCATATATCCAGATATCATGTATACCTCGCTGAAATGCTGCCAGCCTTACACTGAGTTTGTATTTGAGTTACATTTATATTTAGACAGAAAAGTGTTTGAGAGGTGTGCCTAATTAAAATGAATTGTATTTTGTTCATGTCTGTCACGTATTCTACAAATACAGACACTGAAACCATGGTGAAAGTGTAATGTTGCTGTTATAATGTGGATGTAACAGATCATTTTCACCGTATATCTTTGGCGAGAACCGCACGTGTCACTCATGAAAACTAGGTGGTATCCAATCTGCTGATGATGTGCCACTGCAGCCGCCCCTGAGCCACGCTTGCTCACACTCGCTCGCTGCGTGTCTCCTCTAACCTGTTAACATGGGCGCCGACGTGACGGCAAGAAGAGGGTCTGAGATGCACGCCTGCTTTTGTATGTGTGTGTCCCGAGAAGCCCCTATGACCCGTGGGCTGTCAGTCCAATGTCAAGTTCAGCACCCACTATTTTATTTTCTCTCCTATTCACAAGAAGCATTTATTAGAACCATTCAGAATGAGGGCTTTGCTGAATGTAATCATATTTACTAGACGTCAACTTTTGTCTCATAGCTTGCTTGCCAACTAAAAAAAACTGAAGGGAACTTGTCTGATGAAATCTAATTTGTAGCAGTGTGTAAAACTAGGGCAAAAGGACAAAGTCACCTCATGTCAAAGCACTGATTCTGACAGAAATTGTAATTCTCTTCAATGAAATAGAACACATTAACTCAAGTTCACAATTACTATTCACTACTCTTATTGAGGGTCCTTTAACTCATATTCAGCCAAGACCTCCACCAGACACCGAGGGCGGCACACGTAACAAACATCTGCCAGATTGCATAAATGATTGTGTTGTTGTGTCAGCAGATGACAGAGAATAGCAGATTTAATTTCAGTCAGTTATGTTATGGAAAGTTATGTTAAGTTATGTAAAAGTAAAAGTGCGTGTGTGTATGTGTCTGGTGGCTTCTCTGAGGGAAGATAGCTGTGCGTCTGTCATCACAGGGTGAGCAGGACGGAACGTTTGGCAGGAAAATCAGGAGCCCGTGCTGTTAATGTTCCCTCCGTGGGGTTTGTGTTTTGATGGAAGTGTGGAGTTACGCTGACTTACCGTGACTCCAGCTAGGCAATAAAAACAAACCAGAGTAGGTCAGGACACCTTTTTGAAAATTATTTATTGTGATACACCACATAATGCAAAAGCAGTGGGGTAGATGCTCAGACACCAGTATTCCTGCAAGTCTGTGGATTGGATCATGAACTGGGCTCAGCAGTCGGCTGTCCTGATGCAACCTGATGGTCTGGGGTTATAGGGACAGATGCCCACTCTGCCTCCAGGTCGTCTGTGTGGTCATTTGATTACATGCAAAATGAAAACACAATAAAAGCTTGAATCTTCAGCTAGCTCCTGCATCCTCACCTATCTTGTAGTCCCGTCTCATCTATTTAATACCTTTAAAGGAATAGTTTGAAATTTTGAGCTATATGCAAAGTCACTCTCGAAGCTGCAGACACACACCTGTATTAATCATCTTTAAGTGTTTCCATTGTCGTGGCTCATTCGCCCTCTCCGCTGTCCTTTAAGTTGTTTTCCTGTGAAGCTGCTGCTGCACTTATATTCTCAGCCGTCTGCAGCTGATGTTCTCTTGCGGAGTGCGTCCAAGCAGCTCGGCATACCTTTACAGTGAGTCCTTCTTAGATTACAAACACATGTGGACCTCTAAAGCAGAAAAGTGCAGCACGCTCTACTCTGGACTCTCATGTCTACCGTTAATTTAAATGTAATCAGCTTTTGAATAAAGGCTGCTCTACATGTTTTGTTCATGTAATTACCTGGAGGTTTTTTTGTGCATGTGATGTGAATGTGCAGTGTGTACGTGGAAATGTGTGCACTGCTCTCTTTTGTGATTTGTGTATGGATGTTTTTGTGTGGCTCCACACTTAACAGGGCCATGCACAACAACATTTTGGTGGCTTTTAAATGTTAAAGTGGTGGTGATCATGTGAAGGGAGCAGCAGTCAGTCAGTATGTGTTGAATCATGAGGCTGGCTGCAGCAGACCGCCAGGGGCTGATGTCAGCCCTGCGGTATGCGCCCGCTGGGTTCGGCTGTAAGTTGACCCCCCTCTGTTGTTGCTTCTATTTCCAGGGCGTGAGCGGAATGTCCGTGGATGAGAAGCCTGAAGCCCCCATGTATGTGTATGAGTCGACGGTTCATTGTACCAATATCCTCCTCTGCCTCAACGACCAGCGGAAGCAGGATATCCTGTGCGATGTGACTGTCCTGGTGGAGGGCAAGGAGTTCCGTGGGCACCGGGCCGTGCTGGCCGCCTGTAGCGAGTATTTCCTCCAGGCACTGGTGGGCCAGGCGGAGAATGGCTTGGTCGTTAGCCTTCCGGAAGAGGTACGTCCATCAAACACACTGTTTCCATGACAATTTTCTCTTGCAGGGGTGGAAGTGCTATAGACTTTCAGACAATGCAACACTGAAACTCCCCACTGACACTAGTACAAAAGCAAGAGTAACCAGGCTCTTTGCACCTTCCCCTAGCATTCATAACCACACACACACACACACACACACACACACACACACACACTGACCTTCACCCTCCACCTAAAGCAAAAAGCTTAGAATGCAACCTTTGTCCAGCAGTAAAGCATTATCTGATATCTACTGTAGCAGGACTGACCAGTGGTTCTGGTTGCATAATCCAGGTCCAACTTGCAAAGTAACATTAACATCTGTCAGACGAAGTGCGATCACATGAATCATCACACCCTCAGTCTGATGATACCTGGTGTCCCCAGCAGCTGCAGTTTACAGGAGGCGAGATGAATTCTAATGAAGCTGCGTCGTCAGAGCAGTGTTTCAGTAACCACCGATGATTGTCATATTTATTTTCATGGAAGAATCTTTCAAATCTCTAAGGGCTCTGTCTCAGCTGTGGTTCAGATTATTTGGTCCGGACCAAATCACTTTTAGTTCTGGTCTGGTTTGTGTTCAAGAAGGATAAACATGAAGTTATGTGGACTGACAGGAAACTCATCCACCAGACGGTTTTTGGTGACTGTCATCTTGCATCATCAGCATTACATGGACCCACAGGCCAAATCAAATCCTAGTGACTGACAGCACATGCTGCACCTCATGAGAATATTGATCTACCCTGGTGTCACAAAAAGTGAGGCATCATGAGCATTTGTTATTAGTTGGGTGACTGTGATGGACCGCTTATATCATTAATACAGACAACAAAGCTGCATGTTGTGCTGTGATATTACACTGTGGTTGCCCAGGGAAAACCCATGCACTCATGCTTTACTAGAAAAACACTTTAATACACTTGAAGAGTCAGATTAGTGTGAAAATGAGCTTCATGTGCTGCCTGAACACACACAGCAGTCAAACATGACCGTTTAGTTGAATGTCTCTATAGAGTGCAGTGTGGATTTGTTGTATTAGAGCCAATAATAACTTGAAATGGTGAGCTCATCGGGGCATTTTGTGTTTGAGAGAATTTCAGGGGTGTTGGGAAGATTTCTACTGATTTACAAGCATTTATTTTTATAGATATTTTTTGCGACTCAATCAGAATTGAGTTTGTTGCTAATTCTGTAGTCATTGTTTCAAATGCAAGGATTTTGCTGTATTATATTGGTGCTTAACACGAAAATAAAAAATATCAATAAAGATGAAAGCAAGTCCTGCAAGAAGCATAAATTACCAATAACACATGAAACACATGAAAAAATAGGCTGTGTATGACATTAATTATATAAAGAGCTGTACAGTTTGTGCAGGAATGTGCATAATGTTCACATATATACATATTATGTTTGAAGAATATTGAAGTAATAGATATATATAATTTCATTTAGGCCCGCTCTGGGGGCCTAGAGGACCCTGTAGGTTTCCCACTGGCACCACATCATTCCTAAAACTCTCACCATAACTCCATCTGCTCCCTTTTCAATATATTATCACCTCTCAGCTTTAAGTTCACAGCTGTCTTTTTGATTTTTCTTTTCTTTTCTCCACGCAGTGGCTTTTTTTCCCTCCGCCATGAGAGTGGGTGGTAGCAAAACAGTGTTTTAATTTGATCTGTTGTTCGCCGGAGGATAAAGTCTCAGTGAAAGGTGTGAGAAAGTGCATTATTGAGCCTATAGGGCTGTGATTGCCAATTAGCACCTGTCAGATGTCGCCGTAGCATTTCGTGGCGAGATTAACGCCACCTTGGGCTTGTAGCGCTCATCAGGTTTAGCAACACTCTGCTCAATTACTCACCTCAGCTCTCACACTGTCACTTTCGACTGATCCCCGTCAGAGCGTCTCCACTGAACACATGATGAAAGTAACCCTCTGACGTATTGATGTTACACACCCACACTCACACATAATGCCTACATACACATACATGTGCTGCTGTGAAAACTGGGGCATATCTCACATGTGCTGTGCAGTTGCAGCCCCTCACTGGGGCCAGCACGCATTAATAAAGTAACGGCTGTCAAATGACTTTGTCGTAGTACTCATTGAAAAAGAAGTGAGAGTCAGACTGTCGTCTAATGTAAAATGAGCATCATGCTTTTTTTTCCTCCTTAACTCAAAGGATGACTGCAGGGAACGGCTGCCTGGATGCTCAAAGCAGCATCCCTTTCATTCACTCACTGCACACATGAATAATGGATGAGCTGCTGTGTGTTTCAGGTGTGAGATGGAGTGTGGAAGGCAACATCTTTCGCTGACTGTCTCTTTAATGCGCCAGAGAGAGAGAGTTACTCCCAATGAGGTTTTCACCGAGCCTTCCTCCCTTTGTCCATCTACATTCATCTTTTTATCTAAATGGCAAAACAACATCAATATTTTGGCTTTATTCTGTCACATGGACACATGAGATGAGCTACAGTACACGCTAATGTGATGTGCTGGGGAGAAATGCAAAAATTCAGATTCTTGCATTTCAAAATAGTTATTTTCATTCTAATATAATCTAATCGATGTCAGTGTCATAGCCAGGAAATAGTGAATAATGCACTTTGACAAGATCCAAAGTGACTTAGATGATTAATATATGATCAGACCAGCTGTTTTCAGTGGGAGAAGCTGTACTCATGTACCACAATGTAAAAATACTTATTCAAAATATTAAAAGTACACAAAAGTACTGTTAGTGTTATCAGAAGAATGTGCTTTAACTAAAAGTATTATGCAGAATGTGTCATATAGAGAGAGTTATACAGTGTATATATACTTTGGATTATTATTACGGATTCATTCACATGTAAAAGGAATTTAAATGTTGTAGCCAGTGAAGATGAGATCAATTTAACTTGTGTTTACTATTTCATATATCTATATATTCCATCCATTACCTGTAACCGCTCATCCTTATCAGGGTCATGGTGGGGCTGGAGAATATCCCAGCTGACTTAGGGTGAGAGGCGGGGTACACCCTGGACAAGTCACCAGTTTATCACAGGATACATACACATAGAGACAAACCACCATTCACACTCACACTTACACCTACGGACAATTTAGAGTCACCAGTGAACCTAGGCCGGTGCAAGCGGACACAGCAAGAACATGCAAACTCAACACAGTTTGAAGCAGGAACCTTCTTGCTGTGAGGCATCAGGGCGAACCACTGCACCCCTGTACCACCTCCAATGTATATATTATGGATTTAAAATCTCATATTTTATCTTGAACATGTCAAAGAAAAAGATTATGCAAAAAAAAGAAAAGAGAATAATAAAAATGAAATGAATTCTAAACCTACATACAAGTTCAAGCTCAAACACAATTATTTATTCCTTCCCCTTCGTAAATAGTAAATACAGCTGTGATATAAATGTGGTGTATAGTGGAGTAGAGGTTTACAGTGGCATAAAAAGGAAATACTCAGGTTCAAAGGTAACAACATAGAAACATAAGTTACTGAGCTAATGGCTCTTTTTTTGTTACCATGTTTTTCTATTTAAGGTGGAATTTTCCAGGTAGTACATCTCTCTCTGTGACTGTCTAGACAAGTCACAGCCGCATCATGGAGGAATGTCAGATCACTGATGTGGCCAGTTTTTTAAGGTCCCCTGTCACCCTTTGCTTTTACGGTCAGTGACTGCAGCATGCTGACACATCCCTGCTCTCCGGGTCTGCTCAGCCCCCGCTGATATGTGTCAGCTCGGAGTAGCAGCCTTAAGCTGCACTAGGTTAGCAACACTTCACTGACCCTCTGTGTCTGCCTCTGCTCGTGGACAGTATTCCTTCAGCAGTTACTGAAGACTGCCACCTATGTGAAACAAAGGGCAAGTTAGGCTGCTAGTCGAGGAGGAAAAGAGGGGGAGGTTGGTGGAGATGAAATGTGAAACAAAAGACCACCTCCCCCACCACCTTCATCACTCCTCTCTCATGGCCTCGCTGCCCTTGGAGTAGCTGGGGCTGGCGCGGGTGAGTGACATCATCTATATCTAATGTGATTGTGGGCTTGCAGAGGGGCAGCCAGTTTCATCAAGGGGCTTTGTTGGCCATAACATCATGGGAACAAAAACAATCCCGCTTTATCTTCGGCGATGCTATCCTCCGGGCCAGCCGGCAGGGGGAAGGAACAGAAGAGCACCACGTCCAAGTTGGGACGATGGAGGCTTCACACATACAAACACACAGTGTTTTCTCTACATCATATTTCTTGTGAGCGTCAGAACAAAGGGGGATTTATAAGAATCAGCGTGCCACAAATACGAGCCAGGCAGAGGAATTTCAAAGAGAGCCCTCCACTGGAGAGGAGCAGTCATCGTTGTGACCAACTGAATGACCTCCGTATTGTGGAACTGTGTGCAAAGATGTGCTTCAGTCCTCACTGTCGTGATCACAGCAGAGTGCTGACAGCTAGTTACTAGTGCAGCATGTTGCCTGTGTGCTCAGTACAAGAGGCTGAAATGTAGAATCAGATGATTGTCACTACTGTACATTAGAATGTTGCAGCAGAAACGTAATTTATTGAAGTAATTAGATCGATCAGATTCAATTTCGTTGATTTGACTGAATCAAATAATCATTCACAGAGTCAGTGATTGACTACTGCATCGTCCACCATCCAGTGTGGGAATGCTCTGACAGGCTGAATGATGGCGGTGGATCATCAGTCTTACCGTTTTTTTTTGTTGTTGTTTTTTTTGCCCTCTCTTGATTTTTATTCTGGAAAAACTGAGAGGGCAGCGCTGTGATTCAGCAGAGTGCTGCTTCACAGACCTCAAACCACCTCCTGTTTGTCAGTTCTTTCCTTGCTCATGAGCCAGGGAACACTGCACATTTTTCATCTCCAAAAGAAAACACACACACACACACACACACAAAATGTGCACCCTGTTTTTTAAAAGGAAAGTGTATCCACCTGCCGTGCTGTAAACGATTTGCTGTGATTTAATTTAACAAGACAAGTCTAGAATGCTGCTTTCAGCCCTTAAAATTCACACCACACACACAGAATTTGAAAATGTTGGATGAAAGACTCGAGACTTTGTTATCAGTAGTGACATAAAAGTAGCATTAGTAACAAAAACGTAGTTTGTCCTCATAACATATAAGGTTAGACTGTATTCAGACCAAATCCAGTGTTATTCAAGCTCATTCATTTAAATGAGAACAGAATCAACATTTGGAGAAATGTGGCTGAGTGAGATAGAGAGTGAAGTGTACATTTACCCGACTATCAACCTCATGTGGCTGCATGAATAATGACCGTACTCGCATGGAAGCAAAGGTGAAAGTAGCAGGACATTGTTACACCATCCAAAAACCTTTGGGTGGATGGTTGAGTCAGCATAGAATCAGACTTTAACCCAGTATTTCAAGTGACCTACATTTAAGTTTGACCATAGAGGTGGCAGATGAGGGAACACTCACATAGATAGACAGACAGACAGACAGACAGACAGACAGACAGACAGACAGACAGACAGACAGACAGACAGACAGACAGACAGACAGAGAAAGTAAACCTTTGCACAGGATTTAAATATGTACAGAGTCATTAAAAATGTGCAGAGGAAAAGAAACGTATAATGAAACATTTGCATTGAAGTTAAATATATAACAGTGTTAAGTTAACTCGTGTTAAACATCTATACAAAAACGATATAAAAAATAGAAAGTAACTGTAGAAAATGTTATATACAAATAGAAAACTATATAAAAAAATAGAAAGTGACCATAGAAAATGTTATATACAAATAGAAAACTATATAAAAAAATAGAAAGTGACCATAGAAAATGTTATATACAAATAGAAAACTATATAAAAAAAAATAGAAAGTGGCTGTAGAAATAAAAAAAAAAAAATATATATATATATATGAGAACAAGAACTACAAATGGGAATAAAGGACTGTGTATGATTAAATTATGCTGTAAACAGGTGAATGAATGAATTGACAGAGAGTGACAGAGAGTCCAGAAAGAGTTCTTAAGTCTGTTTGGGTCAGCTGGAATCCAAAAGACCTGTTTTGAACTTGTGAACTAAAAGGTCCCGCTGCTTTGAGTTCGACCAGAGAGACAGTAATGCTTGTGATGGTTCAGGAGGGTTGATGGTGACATCCATCCACCGCCTCATGGTCAAACAGCCGATCAGGACTCAACCTGCACAGTGCTGGCTAATCTGAGGGGGCATCAGTGCCTGGCCAGGACACTATCACACAAATACAGCCTATTAGACAGATGGTGGGAGCCAGGAGACAGGACAGTGCCCTGCCTTCTTTAAAGATGGGGGTTGGGTGATAGAAGATGAGAGTAAGCGGTATGGAGACGAGTGATGCACCACGGTGGGAGTACTGGCACTAATACCCAACCCCCTTGGTCCGGCAGGGGGTCTCTCTTTCTCTGCCAACACAAGGACGCAGCTCATGTCATAAGCTGACAGAGAAGATACAGGCTCTTTGTCTGAGTGTAAGAGGCTGGGTGGAGGAGCACCTTGAGCAGCCGGCCTGCCGGGTGGCAGCCGGCCTGGCGGGCGGCAGCCTGCCGTGTGATCCCTGTGTTTATGCTCTTTGTATTTAACCTCCAAACCCAGCACGGTTAAGCAGTGAACATCCCCCTTAATGAAAGGAACACACAGACTTTCATCAGTCTGGGTTGAAGAATCTGTCGTGTACGCATAGTGAACAAAGAAATGCTGGACACAGCCCTGGCACATGTTGACTGATATACTTGGATAAATTCAATGTTTTCAGATTTTATAGTAAACAAACACAGTGTTGAATCCTTAGCTCGCTGTTTAGGTGGGGTCATGTCCTCCCCACTGTCTGGCTTGTACAGTAAGCTGCACTGGGAGAGGATTAGGACATACACTATCTGATTTAATCCACGTTCAGGGGGAGGTTTACTTACCCACAGTTCAACACCAGAAAGGTCTGAGCTTCTGCTGTCAGTGAGGACGACACTTTCCTTACATTACCTGTTCTGTCAGCATCCATGTGAAGATTCAGTCACTGTGCTTAGTACATCTTTTCACTGTTAGCTGTTAAGCCTGATACTAGAACCTCACTGATACAGCAGCAAGCCCATATTGGCTAGTTTTTACAGGCTGTATTATATTCGGAACGTTTTTTTATTCAATGTATATGGTTGTAATGTTAGGTTGAGCAGTTAGGGATATTTCTTAAACTTTATTATTATATATTTTCTATGAATCTTTTTAATGACTAAACTCTGACTCAGAATATCCCATCATTTTAGTTAACAGTTCAGTTGTTATTTTTCCTGCCTCAATACACAGTTTTCACTGAAAACATGTCTGTCATATATTCAGTTCTGTTCTGTTTCATTTATTTTTATTCATGGCACCAAATCTCAATAATGGGTAATCACAGCGAGCAACAAGCCTGATTTCATGTTTGTAAAAGTTGTGTTGTTGCTTGGTAACACAGTGCAGTCCCTTCAAACAAGTCAGTAATAAAACTTTGAGCAACAACAGAAGTGTCCGTGATTTAGAATTTTGACTCACTGACAGTTCATTTGTATAGCAGACAGACAGAAAGAAAGGTTGGAAGGTAACCAAGGAAACCAGTCGGAGAATCTTAAATACCATTGTATGTTTTGAAAATCGTTGCAAAAATTGGGTTTGTGAATGAAGTGAATGTGCAGAATCTCTTTTCCACTGTGTTTTTACCAGATTTATATCCAGATAATGACACAGCATGTCACCTGTTTCTCAGTGTGATGTACAGTATTCCTGCTTGTAGGACCGATAGAAGCTGTCTGGTTCGTAAGTCACTGTGTGTCTGCTCTAGCTGCCTTTAGAGAAGATTTTCCATTGGCCCAAGAGCTTTTCTGCTCTGCAGCAGGCCTTTGTCCCTGCACATTTCCTGCCATCTCCTCCAGCATAACAGCTTAACCCACAATGGCGTCATGACAGCGTACAGTAGCAGCGGCTGTTTCATTTCCATTAGCGCTGTGACTCAGGCTCCTTATTGTTTGTCTGCAAGCAGCAGAGGTTAATGTCAGGTTACTCAGCAGATCTGATGTTAAAGCATCCACTGCTCCCTCCAATGGAGATGGAGTGTTTTCCTCTGCATGGGGAAGCGCTCCATTGTCATACCATGCCATGTCCTCATTAGCATGCATGACATGCAGGAATCCACTGGAGAACATTTGCATGAATTAGCCTTCTCTTCTACGGAGGCGAAAGGGCGATGTAAGGGAGAAGTACTGGGCGAGAGAGAAGAGTGAGAGTGATTTAGGAAGGAGAGGGGAGGATGGTGTAGCATTGCCCAGCCTGTTTATGAAAGGATATTTGGCAGGCTTCCTAAAAATGTCATGCGAATTGTGATTTGCCACTGCCTGTGATTTCCTGCCCTGTAATGGTATCGCCTATCCAGTCCAGACGCAGAGCAGGGCTGTGTTCGCCTAAAATGGCCCCAATCTGTCACGTTGATGAATTTGTCTCTTTGTCTTAACTCACACACTTAGAGCTGCTAACAGCTGAAATGCTTCAGACATCATGGCAGTGGGCTAATGACCAGGAAACACTCTGTGTATCCTCCCTGGCCTCCTCTCCTTCCTTTAACAGTTTGTTTCCTACATTGTGACCGTCTCCCTTCCTCTCTCATTTTCCTCTGCACTCCGTCCATCCTCCCTCAGTATTTACCCCCACCTCCCGCACTCCCTCCCTTCATCCTGTGTTGCTCCCTTAACGCTTTCCTTCATTAGGCTGCTGTGCTGGTTGTAACAGTGGAGTAATCACATATGGCGCAGGGCACACATAAAGATGCGCTCCCGCAGGCAGCAGCTGCTGATACTAGCTGAAAATAGATCCCTGGTACGCTCAGCACTTTTCCTCCAGCAGCTTTGCTGTTTATCAGCAGCCCTGGATGCAGCCAGCCGGCTGCCCAGCCTCATTTAGGCTACCACTGCCTCACCATTACAGTCGGCATGGCTCGATGTGTGTGTGTGTGTCTCTATCTTGTCAGTTATTTGGCTGTTCACTTGCTCAGGTTGCTAGGAGGTTTGTGTTTTGTTCTTTTTGTTTGCTCTACACATGTACATGTACAACAGCACACTTCAAATACAGAAGTCACATTGATTAAAGGACAATGAGTGCTGAGGAATGTTCACAGAGATGCAGGCTCGATTATTTCCAGTCCGTGTTCTTCATTTCAACACAGCAGTAAAACTGTTTGACCTCATAAATACAGAATCAAAATCTCCAGTGTTGTCCAAGCAGCAAACAGCATCAATTCCAAGTTAATTACAGGTCCCGAAGATATTTTGCACTGGATATATAGAGCTTCTTCTCATTATTAAATAATACAAACATGCCTCTATTGGTTTTTATGTTCCTGCAGTAATGAAGCATGGAAATAAACAAACATTTTGGCGTGATGCAGGTGTGTTCAGACGGACCGTGAAGCTTTTTTCATCTTGTGTTATTTGCATAAACTGACTGCGTGTGTGCGTGTGTGTGTGTGTGTGTGTGTGTGTGTGTGTGTGTGTGTGACAGCTCTGACTCTGCCAGATCTGAGGACTCACCAGGAGACTCACTTTTTACCACTCTTTATTCTTTTCATCAATGTCTCCACATAAATTATGAAAATATGATATTATGAATGTCATAAAGCCTCATGATGAGAACTGAAGTCTCAGAAGGCTGAAATGTTCTCACTTGACTCACACGCATCTTCACCTGAGTTTGCACCTCCGCCTAGAGCAAATTTGTATGCGTTTGCATACACTTGCATCTTTTCATTGACTTTGCATGCACTGTGAAGGCGCCTTACCTTATTGTTTAATTATTTTATTATTGGTTTCTAATAAATGCTCAAAAGAAATTAGAAAAATCAACAAAAATCATTTCTATATCTTGGCAAAGGATTAAAAACAGCTGCATGTTTGGCCTTACAGCATACAGTAAATACATGTTCACAGTGAAGCTCAGGCATGAATTACTTTGTATACTTTAAATTGCCTTTTTTTACACACAGCTTAGGCACTGAAACAAACTGGAGGCAAATGATCTAATGAAAAGGTTCTATTGGTTGCATTATAGGAAATGTCCCATCGTTGACCCTTCATTTAAGGACTAATAGTCAGGATGTCACTGCCTGTGCTGCACAGATTTTGAGCATTCTTTTTCTAATCTATGTCTCGGAAGTGTCTCAGTTTTACAGACGTGTAAGAGTAAATCTCTGGGGTTCCCCTTTAATGTAGAAATAAAAATGTCATCATGATCGTTGAAATAGCTGCATGATTTGGAAGATAAAAGACCCGTCAGCAGCCCCTGATGTCATCACACAATGTATAGCGAAGAAGATATTCAGATTCAGTGGATTCATTATCGCCTACAGAAATGTGTGTGTGTGTGTGTGTGTGTGTGTGTGTGTGTGTTTCTGAGCAGTGCTGCAGCAGTAGTGGATGTGCTGCGCTCATCAGAAGAGCGGATAGTCCAGTCAAAGCCTCTACCCTCCCCCCAATCTGTCACACTTAGACTCATACACACTCCCACCCACCCACTGGCTCTGGTATAGGCACATACACACACACACACACACACACACACACACACACACACACACACACACATACACACACGCACACCATCCCCCCTCACAGATATGGAGTCAGCAGCTTCCTCTTAACAATGACTGATATGCCCGTTGCTGTTGCACTGTCTGTTAGCTCTAGACCAGAGGCATGCTGGGAGGTTGCAGCCTGTGGATGCACTGGGTTAACACAGGAAGGATGAAGCTTCAACATCCAGAACCAGGTGGAGCGCACCATGCAGAAATACCTTGAATATAGTGCTTGTAGTCGCTCCATCACACATGGTATTGCGTTACAACTATGCAAACATATGTGTATTTCACACATCTGTTAAGACTGATGCTGGGGTGTCATAAACATCATAAACATTTGGCTGTCTGTATTCTTTCACAGCAACAAAGGAATTCAGCAGATGTGTATTAACATACACATCTAATTGTGTTTTTTATAGCACGGTTGATCAAATGTAGTCACTGCTGCACTGGCAGTGCAGGTAACATGAGCACAAATACTGTCTTATGAATCCATCTGGGAAATATCTCCACTGAAAGAAATATTGAAAGATTTGACAGCCACACTTCACAGTGCTGCGGTTACAATATAGATTCAGAAAGGAAGGATTTATTTTTAGCTTTTTAAGAGAGACTCACTGATAGCAGTGGCCTGTGAACCATTGTAACAGAAACACGAAAAGTGGATGGGGAATTGATAAGTTACATACTCATGTGCTGTAACATGTATATGTGACCCCCTTGAAAACACGCTGATAAATCTCAAGGTTTATCCTGACATGATACATTAACATGATTATGTGCTGTGGCCTTCATGCTCGTCCTCTCCTCACCGCTATCATCAAAACACCAAATGACAGAGTACTGTTCAAGAATGCTCATCTTGACAGCCACATTAAAAATCAAATCAAACTAAATGAAAATGGCTTTAAAGGATCAGAAAAATACACACACGGTTGGATATTGGCAATATCAATCCCAAGCAAGGCTCCATACTAACCTGTTTCAGGTCAATTTCTCTGACTGAGCTGACCTGAAGTCATGAGCACAGGGCTGCAGCTACCACTGAGGACACTGGGCTCATTTCCTCTGGATATTTTAAGGGAATCTGATGGCCAGACTCAGTATATTTAAATTTCAATACTTTAGGCCAATCAATATATAAAGAAGTGAAGAAAGATGTGGAATTTAGTTGAAAGATTCAGAAAGTTTAAAATATCCATCCTCATAAAAGTAAAACAATTCTGAATTTCTCCTTCAGAATATTATTCCTTGCAGCATAACACAATTAAAGAATTACCTTCATATGAAAAATTAAAATAATTCAACAAACCATTTGTGTTGCGATTTATATTGTCAGAGAAGAGCTCAGTGCGAGACTGCACAAGCGCCGGTAACATGCACGCTGTAAAAAGATCACTGTAAACAATCGCAGTACGTCAGTGTGCGCTCCAGGCACTTGCAGATAGCATCATCAGAGCACATTTCAAATCCAGATTCCGTTTGGTATGGTTGTTCTGACACATAATCTTGTAGATCATTCAGTTTAGCTGAAAGTCAAGTTGGGTGCTTTACAATTTAAATCTCTAATTCACATATCTGTTCTTTAATCACATAATCCCTGTCTGTATTTGGGGGTCATGTTCCATTCAAACTGGCACAGACATGTCCTCCATTGTGCTGTTGAGTTTGGAGCCCTGAGCATGTATTATCTCTAATTTCATGTAGAATTTTTCTAAAGTGAATAAGGAAGAAGTCAATAAAGTATTGGCCCTACTGGATTAAACTTCTAAAAAATAAAAAAAAGAGCAGCTTAATGCACATGTATTTATCTTCCTGAAAATCCACAAAGCCAGACATTCTTAGAGTGACTCAGATGACCTCAAGCAATTTTTTCACTGACATATTTGCATTACATGTTTCCTCATGCATACTGCTTAGTTGTTTTTCCAGGCGGAAAAATCCACAGAGTAAATTCTGTGGTTTTGGAAGCTTGATTACTTAGGAGGGAAAATCCTGTTTTACAAGTAGGGTGTCTGGCAGAGAACGCTGGACCTCTGGAAGCTGCCGCAGTGCTCACACAGTGGATACAGTTCCACCTAGGGTAATTCATCTTCTCGTTTCTCCCAACAGAGACAGCAAAACAATCAGTAAACAGTGGGCTCATTAAAACCACATTGTGCTGCTCATCCCCTACATCTGCGAGTCTCTGTTAAGTCTTGTAAGAAAGACTTTACATCACTCAGCCTCTGAAAAGGTGCTTTGTAGAGCAAACAATACCATCCAAGATTCAAAGTGAACCCTCTGTAATTGCATTTGTGAGCACACCTTTTCTCCATGTGGGGTTTGCTTGCATTCCCCAAGCAAAGCAAGTAATTTGTTTGTCACCAGAGAATGAACCACAATAAAGCTACAGGGATTGGGTGCCAGAGTCTGAGTAAAGTGATGAACGCAACCTAGTGTGAACCTCACGCTGATCCCCAAACGGCAGACAAGGCTCGTATTAAAGCCGGCTGCTCTGGCTCCTTTCTCTGGTTTGTGTGCTCAGTGACAACAACAGCAGAGGGCGGCCTGGACTTCTGCAGGCTCAGGAGTTTACCTAATTATCTGGCATTAAGTCTAAATGGAAGGCTTCCCTCTATCATCCTGCGCCACATGGCCACAACGGGGATAAGCTGTGGTCTTACAAACCATTAGGCTTTACAGGCACTTGACCTGGGGATGCAGGGCACTGACACAGAAAGTGAGGCTGTGCGGCTGTGCCCATCGGAGAACTAACAGTACAGATACTAGACACACTCAAGTTGTGAATGTTACAAAGGCAAAAAGGGTTAGCAAAGCAGTTTTTTAACCTTCTGGGGTTCAATCAATTGCTTTTGGAATCATAGGTAATTGCTTGGACCCCAAATGGTTAACTAAAGGTCTTGGGTATAACAGGGGCTGAGTATCAATCTAAATATTTTGTTCACACCACCCAGAGTTTACTGTCAAGTGCCAAAAGCTGACGTCAAATGGTCAGATTTGTGATCTTGTTTTCTTATGCCTTGATCAAATAGTTCCTGATTTAAATCACAGATCATTGTGTTTAGACTTCTGTTTAAAGAGTTAGCTTGGTATCAGTGTCAAAGCTCTTGGAACTGATATCAAATCTCAGTAGAGAGAGGCTAATACTCGACACCGGGCCTATGACCGCCATTATATCCCTACAGCACTTGATGCAACATTTGCTCAATAGATTCCTGCTGCCAAAAATGAATACGTCTAACTGAATCACTATGAAGCAGCACTTCTTCATCTTACCTCAAGTAAATAAGGTTTTACAAATGCAAAACAGTGACAGCAGTGGGTGAAGGCGAAAAGCAACGATATGACCACAGAGCAGACAGTGGTAGACTGCTGGAATGTCCCACAGGTTGTTATTATGAACATGAGGCTGGACACACAACCTGCCAACATCCCCAGAGCACCAGTTCTTATTTACTGTGTAGAATGTTCAGTGCTGACCCGATAAAAAAGATTAACTGGTACTTTACAGTGTTTGTTTATGGTCGTTGGAGCTGTCGGGTTGTCTCACCACACTCCAAGTGTTCTGAACAATGGCTGTGCTGATGATAATGCTGGCAATTTCCCTGTTTTTTCGCAGGTCACTGCCAGGGGATTTGCCCCATTGTTGCAGTTTGCCTACACTGCTAAGCTGTTACTCAGCAGAGAAAACATCCAGGAGGTCATCCGCTGTGCCGAATTCCTGCGCATGCACAACCTGGAGGACTCATGTTTTCGCTTCCTGGAAGCTCAGCTGCGCAGCGAGGAGGACGGCTTGCTGCTCTGCAACAAGGTGGCGGCGGAGGTGAACAACTCAGAGGACGAGAGCATGCAGTCAGAGGTGGAAAGGCCCACCTCCCCCAGGGCGCGGCGATGTGCTGATGCCATCACCTCCTTTCGCCACCCTGACGATGATCGGTTAGCAATGGCTGTGCCCAGTAACTTCATGGATGGCCGGCTGGACTTTGATCGGCATGCATCAGACCTACCAAGATGCCCCAAGTACAGGAAATACCAGTTGGCTTGCAACAAGCACAATAATGACACCTCCTCAGACACCAGTACCTCAGGTTTTCCAAGCACATTAAGGGAGAGCAGCGTTAGTGGGGCCGTGCCGGGTCAGGGCAGGCTGCCTTTGGCCCAGATCAAAGTTGAACCACAGGCAGAGGAAGAGGCCATCTCATTGTGCCTGTCAGGGGACGAGCAGGACGTCAGGGATAAGGACAGTGTGACAGCCATGGAGATGGATAACCCCTTGTCTGTGGAAAGAACCAAGAGAACCAAGTCCCCTTCCTGCCTCCGAGCCTTCTTCAAGAAAGGGGTGGACCACCCCAGTCTGCCCAACACATCACAGCAGCTATACGCCAACAGACTTGTCTGCCCCCAGGACAAAGGAAACTCTCAGGGAGATCATAAAAAAGACTTCAGGCCTTTCACTGGGGAGCTAGGTCTGTCTGTTACATCCCCAAAGGACATGGACGTTTTCCCTGCAGGGTTGTCCCTCAAGTCCACTTCCTGCGATGGGGTCTGCAAACAGGAATTTGAGCTAGACCGCCGTAGTGTCATATTTTCCTCAGGGGCCTGCAACCGCCTGGGAACCCCAGCGCATTCCTACCCGGGTGGGAACTCTTTGGATGTGGAGCTCACTGAGCACATGCCAAAGGATGTATGGGCTGGAGCCAGCCAGTCCCTCCCCACCTCCCAGACCTTTTCTCCCAGCACCACTTCCTCTGAGCCCCCAATTCTGTGCCGCCCACGACCTAACACCAGCTGCCCAGTGCCAATCAAAGTGTGCCCACGCTCGCCGCCTTGTGAGACACGTACCAGAACTTCCAGCTCCTGCTCCTCATACTCTTATCCTGAGGACGGCAGCGGAGGCTCTCCTTGCAGCCTGCCCCAGTTTGAGTTCTCCTCCTCGCCATGCTCCAACGTGGCACGCTGCCTCAATGTGGACCAGCAGGATGCAAGTGTGGGAGGGGATGCCCTTTTTAACCAGGTGCGGCCCAAGATCAAATGTGAGCAGTCGTATGGCACCAACTCCAGTGACGAGTCGGGCTCCTTCTCAGAGGGAGACAGCGAGTCCTGCCATGTACAGGAGCAAGGGCCAGAGGTGAGTGTAAAACATTGTCCTTCCCATGTAACACACAATGTAGCCATCACACTCAATTCCACCATGGCTAATTATATCGCAGTGGCCTGCTCTCCAGGTCTGCATTAGCAGTCATTAAATCATCATGTAATTGAAGCCGGAGTGTTCAGTACAAGATTTACAGCACCACCAAGGGGCACAGATGTGCTTTGATATTATTAATCTGCTTTATGCACTGCTGGAAATCAGTGTAATGAGTCTGAATATGTGAGCCCAAATGCACTACGACAGTCCAAATGTGGGAGGTTGCGATGCTGTTCTAACTGTGATGAGTCCTCATAGCTGAGAGTAGTGTGTGTGAGAGAAGCACTGCAGGCGATTGAAGGGTCAGGATTCTCTCTAGGTAGAACTGCCCCCTCAAGTGATTCCCTCTGGCTCTATCTTCCTGGCAACTATCCTAACTAGCCCATTTCATCCCAGCAGAAACACCGACATCCATAGCCCCCCCTGTAAATATGCATATATGCTAATACTCGGTGTAGCCTAGCCGACTTCTGACATTTCTGATCTATCGACAATTAGCTGTGATGCTCAGCCGCGGTGAAGGTGTGCAATGGGTCACAAAGGGATTACAACCAATATATTACAACAGCAATGCGCTGTGGCCATAAAGTTTTAATTGAGCGGCGGCTGCAGCGAGCCAGCGAATGCGTGTGGGCGGGAGGATCAGCTCGGTCTCATGGCGGGACTATAATGCAGCTCGACAGTGCTGACAAGGATGAATAGCCAATCCTCTAATCATCCTCCCCTAATCCACCTGGGCAGACGTCCTCCAAGCTGCAGACTAGACGACTGTTGTTGTTTATAGTAAAGATCAGTGAGGGACCCTCCAATTCACAGATGGAGCACAGTGCAGGTGTGATAAGCATCACAATGAGCAGATTCCCCCACCTGAGGGAAAGTGAAAGACAATAAAATCAATTCACAAAGAACAGCTTTGCTTCCTTGTAGCGCTGCAGTTTGCTCATGCTGATGATTAGAAATTCCATCTGCATCTCAGGCCTTTCACTGACGCAAGCTGTTCTGACAGCTCAGAACCTTGTATCTTCAAAATCCTCAAAAAAACGTCAGGATCTTGGAAAAGCAGCTCTCCCTGGTTGGGGTTTGCAATGCTTTTACACTAAATAAATCAGTTATGAGGTTTTCACATGACACTAACACTGTCATGTCTTTGGCTGCTGTAGAGCTTGAACTTACGACCTCTTGGCTCCAGGAGGCTTCAGCGATGTTTGCTTGAGGTGTAGGCAGAATTATTTTTGATGAGCTCGGTGGAGAGGGCTGCTCTAAGTGCACAGAGGGAGCAGGGAAGAGGAGAGATAGAGAAAGTGGTGCGTTGCCATGGTGATGGGATTCACAGAGCAAGTCGGCGTGTTGAAAGGGTTGGAGCTACATGACAGGACTGTGCTTTTTTTTGTGTGTGTGTGAAAAGAATTCAGCTCCGCAGCACAAACAGAGCTGCAAGATAAAGAGGCTCAGCAGTAATGTGTAATTATTACCTTGGTAGCGTAGCGCACAACACCCATCGCGTTAGATTTATGGGCCTTTGAAGGACCTGCTGAATGTGCTGCTGTAAATTATGTGGGATTGATTTACAGTGCTGAGCTATCAACTGGGAGAGCAGCCCAAAAATGACTAGGAGACATTTCAGTTCCCTTTGTCATTTCTTTGTGTGGGTATGACTGTGTTTATATATGTATGTGTCAGCCATTGTAGGCGCTCCATTACTCCACACAATATCCTCTGTCAAATCTCTTACACAGGGCCATCTGCCAGCTTTCCACTCACTATCACAGGCTGTTGATAAGACTCTTCATGAATGAATGTTTCCTAGATATGCCTGCTCTACACTTTATTGCACTAGTGGAGGTCACGGAGAGGTACTCGCAAAATGAAGCTCAGTGTTAGGTTACTCCCTGTTGGCCTTTATGTGGTAAAGAAATGTTACCTCATGCTTCCTGGGCCACTCTTTTTTCCTACCAGCCATCTCTATAATTCGGCCGTACTAACAAACAGAGGCTGGCCTCACTGTGTTTGCAGAGCAAATGGCAGAGGGGGGAAAGCAGCTTTGGTAAAAATAGCTGCAGCCCAGAACTGTGGACTGAACACAATGAATCCCGATGAGGAAGGAAGTTGTTAAAGTGCAGCCCAGTCTGACCAAAGCCTAGTCATTCAAGGTATTCAGAGTCACTTGAGGTCTCTGGGCAGCTCCTGCTCTGTGGTTATGGCTTGTTGCGTTCACATGAGCCACATCTGTGTAGAGAACTATCAGCAGCTTCATGTAGCAGACAGTAGACCTTAGGAGAGAGACTAAACAACCCTTAAAAATCATATATTTTTCACATGCAGATGAACCCAAGTGTGGCTCTTTGGGGGGATTTTCATGTGTTCTTTCAGTGCAGTTTAGATCTGTCTCAGAGTAAATTGGTCTTCACAGTGGAAGTCTGATTTACCTCCTAGACAACATTAATGATGGAAAGAACTCTAATTATTGCACTTGCAAGAAAATCAATAGTTTGAAAGGGAAAAGATTTAAAAATTTAGACTGCCAATATTCCTACAAAATAAAAAAAGAAGAGCTGGAAATGATGGCTTTAGTGCAAGTGGTGTAGTTGGAGTTATTGAGTCTGGATATGAGATGTGACAGGATTTGTGGGGGATCCAGAACTTTATGACATTTCTGTACTTGTGGTACTGTTACATTGTGTTTAAGCATTTACCATAATTTCTTGTTAATTGTCAAATTAAAGTTGACTCCAGCAGCGACAGAACACATTTCTACATTCAGTACACTGTGACCTCATGACCTGTGTGGCTAATGTTACCTAACTTAAAAAACTTTAGATAATAGTGTTGCGTAACTGACATTCTTGACACATAGCTCCTCAGTGTCTGCTTTTTGGCAAACGTTACTTTTCCAGTGGCTTCCATGCAGAACCATGACAGGTCTGAAGTCAGTGAGATGAGATCACACAGGTCAAAGCTAATATTGTGTAGTCTGTCAGAATCCCAGCTGGACTGTGCAGCTCTGAAGGAGAATTTGAGTGCTGAAATCTTACTACAGCATCTTGTGTACGTATCGTGCATGTATCTATGCACAGCACTGGGCTGCCTCCTCTCTGCAGCTCTCAGAGGAGCTCCAGCTCCTGGCTGCAGTGTAGGTGTTGAGCTCATTCTAGCGTAGCGTCTGGCCACAAACGTTGCAATTATTGATCTCAGAGCGAGTGGGAGGAATGAGGAAGTAGTCCTGATACATCAGCACATTGTTTGTTTGTTTTTTGATCAGGGCGAAACATGAAAAAGAATGAACGTGTTACAGGAAGCGCACAGGCCTTAATATCAGTTCTGCTACCTTTGCACAATACCAGAGAACCTTTGCTCTACTCTAGATATGATGTGGCTGTGGTCTGAGTCTTGATTTGTCATTCATAATGTTAGCTGTGGAGATGTTTACTTGTTTTAGTCATATCCAAAGTGATAACAGTAATATACATAAGATATCAGATAAAAAACTCCAAACACAGCTCGACATCAAAAATGTGATGATAGCTGAATGGAATAGATTTAGCTGTTAAAGACAAACAATGAAAGAACTCAAGGCTCTTGTTTGCACACTGTGTGATACATAGAAGGAGATCTAGTCAAGTTTCAAATTAGGGCCATTGCTGCCCATCTCGCCAAAAATCTATATTTAACAAAGGTGTTATGTATAAAATATGTACTTAGAGTGACACGGGGAGTATTATTTCGTAGCTTTCAGAGTATGTAGAGGGAAATGTGTTCAAATTGAGCAAGACGAGTGCTGTTTACCCAAGCTTTTACTTTTAAATCCATATTTACCTACCTTGATGCATGTACAAAAATATGTAGTAACAAGGTAATGAGATACAGTGCCTCTAGTATATGGTTAGTATATGCTGCTCTTATCGCTCTGGAGCTCTGAATGGATCGGGACAAATATAAAGACCAAACAGCAGAGATATGTTTGTGCCCTCTCATTGTCAGAGACGAGGATATTGTGTTGTGTGTGATCAGGATGGAGTGGAGATCCCCAGGATGTTGCTACAGCTGGGCTACTGCAAACAGCGCAATACGACGTGGCTCCTCAGGGTCAGCTGGAGCACAGAAATGACTCTATTCCTCTGCAGGGCCTTACATCCTGTGGTATAGTCCTGAGTCCTGAGGAAGCACTGAGACATTTAGCATCCAGCTACCTTGCAGTGGTAATCTGTGAGATTCTTGTTGTGTTGATTTTGGCTACGTCGGTGCAGCTTGGCGGCCAGCACTGCGGTGTTTTTGCGCGCATATTCCCAGAAATAACTTGGCAATCAAACACTGTGTCCACTACTGCAAGTTTTGTTTGTTGGTGTTGTTTTCTTTGGGTATTTTCTGTTGATGAAGTTTGACACATTCTTCCTAGTTAATTAACCATTTCTTCTTCTGTTTATCACAAATAAACTACAGTTGCTGCTTCCAGTAAAGCAAGGAGCATCAGAGGATTCTTCCATGGAAATATCTACATGACTTCTTACATAAATAAAGCTTTTTCTAGACAGATTGATATTTTTCGCGATAAGGCTACATCATTCAGCAACAGAGCAACAAAACAGTAATTTATCTGTGTGGGAATGTTGCAGATTATTACTTTAACCCTCGGGACAGAACAGTTACTGCTGAACCTCTCAATATTATCACCATTAAGATCTGACTCGGGACATGCATGTGTGCCGCTGCTTTATAATCCCATTTTCAAGCATGTGAGATAGCGGGGTTAATTACAGAGAAACACAAACATACAGAATTCTAACTCTCACCTTATAAGATAAGATCTCAGTTTTAGTTTGGATTAGATAAGGGACAAGCATTACACAGACCTGGACCAGAGGTGTCAGGCAGCAATCATTTTTCAGAAAATTGCTTCAGCTTTTAACACAAACAGCCCGTTGATGGCCTCCGGGCCTTTGTGCGGAAGCGCTGCCAATAGAGAAAGTGTTTTTGTGGGAACGAGGTGAATGTTAATGCTTCGGAGTGGGTCAGGAGACTGCAGGTGAGCGCAGAGCACAGTGACCCCTCCGAGTCAGGGTCATCCATCGAGCCGTCCCACCTCACTACTCAACTCAACTCAGGTCTCCACCTGCTACAAGCTGCCAGCTGCCCCAGCCTCACACGCACTGCAAAAATATCCTACTGAACCAGTCCTCACATCGCCTGTTGTAATAAATCACGCAGCAAGAATTGAACCAGAATTTTAAAGCATGTTTGGCCTTTGTTCAGTAGTGAAGTTTGAATCAAACCTGGGCCACTGCGGTAAGGACTCGGTTGGGTAGTGCGCACTACCAGGTGAGCTACCAGAGTGCTACCCCTGGGAAGTACAATATCTGATTTCTCTCTGAGAGTGAGATGAAAAGGTTGATATCAGTCTCATGTCTGTGTGTCTGATAGAGGCAGGATGTGGTTAGCCTAGCTTAGCATAAAGGTGTGGCTCAAGGAATAACAGTGCTCAGTACTTTTCGTGCAGTGCCTCCAGCTATATTGTGGGTTACCAGATACAGACCAAGCCTGGTGACCTCACGGTGACAGCGAGACTCCGGGAAGCTGCATGCAGTCACAGTCACTGCTCAGCAAGGAACACTTTTAGCATGTCAGCGCCTCCTAAAACTGCAAATACCTGTTTTTACATTTGGGTTTGTCTGCGGGTTCAACAGTCAGCCGTAATTCAGCATGTTAGTTAGTGAGCCTTAGACATGTTGGTGTGCTTTTCTTCTCTTTAAACAGAGCTGTTTTACTGTCTTTAATAAGTGATTTCCCTAAATGTTGACTCATAGTGGTGGAGCAGTATTTTTAAGCTTTGATTTAAAGGAACAGTTCAACATTGCATAACAAGCTGGGGTCAACATATCCCAGAACTCTCAGAGATAGGTTTACTAGAGTATGAATCTTCACATCAGACTATGATACTGACATATACATGACTACATGACATGACCAAGAAAAAGAAAAACATGAGCAGTCAGAAGATTTGACTGATTTTTATACACAGTTTATGCAAATAAATATCAAGCTGTAATACACCAGCATGATGATTTCTGCTCTTTGTCCGAATTTGTCACATAAATAGGATTGGGACTCTGAATTGATTTAGATTTTTTAACAGTGCACAGTGTCAGGGGCTGAGGCCCAGCACAGCACCGGTCGTGATAACAGATGAGCCCTACTTTTCAGGAGGAATGAAGAAAATTGAGAAAGAAATGTAAATCCAGAACAGTTGGGTGTGAATTTATGAACACCGTTGCAGTGTACTCTGTCATCCCAGCCTTGCTGCTGAACTGGTTCTTGTGGTGGAGCCGCTAAATTTAGCCGTTCCCCTGCGTACCAGTGACTGCTGGATGGGGGGAGGGGAGGGGGGGACCATCACAAGGTCGCACCGTCTCCTTCCCCTTCTTTTTCTAACCTGGTTTGGCCAAAGAGCCCATCGGATCCTGTGGTGCGAAAGCTCACACTTCTGCGCACAATGGTCCACAAGCTATCTAATCACAAACATTTAAGCTTTAGATGAAGGTGGCAGCTCCTGCTGATGTTTTATAGCTTTTAGTTGTCATGCCCTGGCAAAGTAGGGAGAGCCTTGTGTGGCCTTGAAAGCTCGGGGCATTATTTATTCATGTGTCTGCATGCAGATGTCGAGCTGAGATGAGAAACAGGGCTCCTGGCGGCTCAAAGGGCTGCACTTCTAATGAGGAAACTCAAGCCATTTTCTCTCCCAGGGATAGATTGACATCTAGATTTGCTCTTCAGTGAGGAGTAATTTCAATTCTGTCATGAGTAGGCACCTTGCTTTATCCCCCCGAGTGCGCCGCTTAAACCAGGTGACGCCTCAGCCACTGCTGTGTACCGTCTGGTGGAGAAACAGAGGCGAGCCGCCTCTGCTGCAGCCTGTGCCTGCAGTCGTCTGAGCTGTTAAGGGTCTCCGGGGAGCATCTGGCCCCCGTCTCGAGCAGCCAGGTACAGTGGCAGCGTGGAGTCGCATCCCTTTGCTCCTCTTTCTCCTCTCTTCCTCCTTTGTTTGACTTTGTTCTTCCTGCGCTCTGCAGAGGCAGCCACGGGGAGGGAAAAGGGGAACGAGAAAGGAGAAAGAGCTGCAGCTCCTCTCATCTCTGCCAAGCTCTCCGGCTGTCTTCCTCTGGCTCTTTGTTATGCCTGCACTGCTTCACCCGCTGCCTAAAGCTACAGCTCCCTGGTGCACAGAGATTCCGCTGGGGTGGATCTGCCTATGATGTGCTTATCATAAGGTTTGCCATCACCTGAGGGAGAGAAGGCTGACTTATTGTTGCTCTCCAAACTGAGAAAAAGGAGAAAATAAACACACAAAACCTTGATATGTTCTCATATCAGGGAAACGACACAACGCAGCTTTCTCATTTTAGGTTTCCACTGCCAAATCACTGCTGCATTTATTCCACTCATTCTTTTGTTCTGCAGCCTGTGAAGACTCATGCCCCCAGAAATCACCTGACACTGATTTGGATCAGGTTGACATGTCACTACCCGCCCCCCCCCCCCCCCCCCCCCGCCCCCCTCAGTCTGTCATGCTGGCACCTTTCCAGGTGCTAAGGGACAGATGGAGAAGGACTCTTTCTCTAGCATCACCTTTTCCCCTCCGCTTGAGAACGTGCTACATGTTGAATATGAGCTGAAGGCTCATCAACTCTGAGAGGTGTGTGGAGCAGTGCTCTATTGCCATCTTGTGGTCAAATGTAGGAACAAGTAGGTACTGACCTGGTAAACTGTGCTCTGCGTACCTTGTGAATTTAGCCTCAGTCTGCCATTAATCCCTGCAGTGAATCAGAGAGATCAGACAATCTGAATATGTTTTTTTGTTCATGCAAAAGGGACTGAAATAAACTAAAGTGTTTAATAATTCTAATCAATTAGTTTAATCAACAGTAACTGTTGTAACAAGCAAGTCTAAGATGATTAAAGAGCAACTTAATATTAAACCCAAAAGGAAAAACACAACACAGAGAAGTTGAAGGCAGTGTCACGTCCCACCTCCAGACACATAAAAAAGGAAATCAACTGTCAGCAGCAGATCTTTATTCTTTTCTCTCTGATCGCCACAGACGGTGGAAATCCAGGTACTCCATACGTCCTTTGGGAGATACTCGTGGGTGAAACTTGAGCTGTTATGCTGTCGGTGCAGACAGCAGTATCGATTAAAGCTAAGAAGAGAGGAGGAGGAGGAACGCTGAATGCATTCAGAGCTCTCACAAAGGATTGTAGAAATACTGAGGTCATGGTTCTCCCCAAAAGAAGTCAGGAAAATGTATTCATGAGCTGCTTCAAAGCCGCCTCCACACTGCCAGTTACACAACACATTCTGCAGAAATTAGATCCTGTGTATTTTAAGCAAAGAAGAAATTTAAGATAATTATATGTTATCATAACTTTATTCATATAGCACCTTAAAAAACTGTCTTTACAAAGTGCTTTGACAGACAAGAATAAAATAACAACAAAGACTCAGACACTGAGGCCAAACAAAGACAAGAGAAGATTTAAGATTTAAGAATATGGTGATCCTGGGCTTTATTATGCTTTTAATGAAGTTTAGTAGAGAGAGAGGCATGAAGTCTTTGAAATTACATGCAGCAAAGGGCCACGGACTGCAAGTGAACCTACCACAACTTGGATGACTCAGATAAGCGGTCATTGAAAATAAATGAATGAATATGGTCAGGGAAGACAATGAAAGATATGGACTGTGAGAGCAGTAGCCATGAAGAAACATGACAATATAAAGAAGACAAGATCACATAAAAATGAGTTTTAAGTGATGTCACTGATTCTGCAGGCCTGATCTTCTCAGGCAGGTCATTCCAAAGTCGAGGGGTCCTAAACACAAAAGCATGCTTACCTTTAGATTTAAGCCTTGACTTTGGAACAGCCAGACGGGCTGTAGACTGTTTCATAAGGGGTCAACGTGTCTGTTACGTAACCTGGAGCCAGAACCAGACATGCTTTAAAGGTTATATGTAAAATCTTGAAATCAAATCTAAAGCAAACGGGAAACCAGTGGAATGATTACTGTTGGTTGGATTAATAAAGTTATTTTGATTTTTTTGTTTGTTTGTTTGAGCTGCTGCATTCTGGACTAGTCAGAGGCAAGAGAGTGGCTTTTGTTTATACTGGAGAGAAGGGAGTTACAGCAGTCTTCATGGGTTGATGAATTATTTTTTCCATGCCAGGTCATCTGGAGACAAAAAAAAGTTAAAAGATATTAAGTCAGAATCCCTTTTGGAAAACCCACCATGAAAAACCTCCTGTGGATTTGTATAACGTAACCCGCAGATGATGTCACTTCTTTCAGTTGATTGGAGCTTTTCTCAGGTCTGTGTGGGCGTGTTCAGAGTTTGATTGACACCTCCTTCACTCCCTGTTGGCTTTGTGGCACCTGTTACATCTCACATCTTCATCATTCAGCTGCGTGTGTGTGTGCAGGGCCTTGTCTTGACAAATGTGTTCATGGATTAAACACTGTCAAAAGTCTATAATTATTCCAGTGGCAGACTTAATTTTTTTTTTTTAAATGAACTACAACCTCCACCCATCTCAGTTAATGCTCAGTAATTACATCTGTCTGCTCTTTTTCTTCCTCTCCCAGGTGAAGCTGCCTTTCCCCGTAGATCAGATCACAAATCTTCCACGGAACGACTTCCAAATGTTGGTGAAAATGCACAAACTGACCTCGGAACAGCTCGAGTTTATCCATGATGTGAGGCGGCGGAGTAAGAACCGCATCGCAGCGCAACGCTGCCGCAAGAGGAAGCTCGACTGCATCCTGAACCTGGAGTGTGAGATCAGAAAACTGGTGAGTCAAATGATTCCAGCTGTCCATGAGACTCTCCTGTCTTCACAAGACACCTTGTGATCAGGGATAACAGTGAGCTCAGTGACCAGCTGAGCAAAGCTGCTGCTGGTGATGATGAAACTCTTGTTTAGAAAGGCACTGCCTTTGGGTGTGTGGAGTCGTGAACCTCTAATGGATGTGCTGGGGGACGAAATCCTAAAACCTTGTTCTGGAAATCAAATCAAGTCTTCTAAAGTTACAGTCTCATATTCACTTTAGATCACTAACAATGGAAGTGTTCTTTTAATGGCTGGTTTGAATTGGAGGCATGTTTACAGCAAGAAAACTGTTCATAGCACATGACTGTTGTTTTGATATATAAATGTATATATAAGAACATGGGCTTTGTCTACCTCTGCTGGCGTTTAGTAGTAACTGCAATACATTTCATACATTTATGTCCTTTAGTTTTAACTTACAGCAGCCTGATAATCACAAATAATCACACAGTCACATTTTTACATTACAGAAAAGTCCAAATCTAACCACTGACTGAGCAATATTCTATCGTGTGAACACTACAATCATAATATTGAATTTATTTGCATCTTTGTTTCAAATCAGATTTGTTTTGGCTCTGACTGATAGCATTGTCCTCTTTCATGCCATGAATCTAAACATATAACCATGAACTTTCCATATGTGGAACATTTCAGAACCTGTTTTAGCTCTGCTTCTATTTACACTTGAAGAACTGTCAAAATTAGGAAGTAATAAACTTTAAACTTTAAATTCAGATCCCAGAGTGTCTGAAGAATCCAAACACTGGATGTCAGAATGAATACATGAGAAAATTACTACTAAATGTATGATTCATTCTCAGTGTCTGTAGCTTGATACTAAAGGATGAAAAACACCACAATGTAATCAAATCAAATCAAATCAGATTTTATTTGTATAGCCCAAAGTCACAAAGCACATTTTTCCTCAGAGGGCTTTACAATCTGTACAGGGAGTGACACCCTCTGTCCTTAGACCCTCGGTTCGAGTGAGGAAAAACTTGCCCACAAAAACCCTTTTAACAGGGAAAAAATGTGGAAGAAACCTCAGGAAGAGCCACAGAGGAGGGATCCCTCTCCCAGGATGGACAGACGTGCAATGGATGTCACGTGTACAGGACAAATCAACAGAGACATATTGTACAATTACAATGAATGATAAAATGACAATGAATTACAATAAATGATAAAATGACAATGAATTACAATAAATGATAAAATGACAATGAATGATAAAATGACAATGGATGATAAAATGATTACAGTAACAGATATGGTAGCAATAATGACAGTAATAATACATGTAGTGGACGTCGTGCAGGACCACAGCAGCAGCCACAATCCATGAGAACCTGCTGGACGACAGAGCACAGAAACTCGGGGGAAGAAGTTTAGTTAGTAACATGGATTAACATGCATGCAATGATATGCCTACTGTAGATATTAAAATACAGACTGTCTGTGAGGGTTTGAAGTTACGATGAATCAGAGCTGGCTCAGATATGAGAGATGTTTATTATACAGTGAATGAGTGAAAGAAACAAATGACAGTGTTTGTGTGTGAACCAATCACATTAGTCATTTGTTTAGACACTGGGAACTTCCTCAATATGTTTACTTCACCTGACAGGCAGCAAACCCTTTTCTTTTGAGAGGAACTAAATGAAAAATGGGCATTGATATGATGCAGATGTCATGCATGTGTGGGTTCATTAGGAGAGGATATGATGGGTAGATTTACTTTAATAGAGAGCAGAGCATGTATGTAGAATAAGAATAAATATTGGAGAATAAGTGTTGTCAATACTATAGTCATTTCTAAAGCACTAACAAACAATGACATCCAGACCAAGTCTAAAGTCTTCATAGCTGTAAGGAGATGATCACAACACTTACATAGTGCCAAAACAAGACTTCATTTCATGTAAGGACTAGTGTTTTGTTAATGAACTGAATAACAATCTGAATATCACAGTTCAGTAGACACATGCTATCAATATATTTTCATGTGCTGATTTTCACAGAAAAGTGCTTTGCTCTTTAGTCACATGACTGATCAGCTGCCTCCTCATTGGCTCTATAATCCATCCATGATGGATCCACACAGATCGGATGTAACCTTCCTCACATTAATACATGAAACAGACACACATGATGATTTCTTTCTTGTGTTCTGTTTGTCTTTCACTGTTTGAGCCTCTCCTGCTGCTCTTTTAGCTGCATCGTCTTATATTCTCCTAATATTCATATAATACAAGCGTTTTCTTTTGACATACTACTAAGAGAAACAATTGTGATAGATTTGAGGAAACACAGGAGTCTTTCCTGCTGTCTTACTTTATAAGTTATATCTGTGTGTGTGTGTGCAGGTGTGTGAGAAGGAGAAGTTGCTGACGGAGAGGAACCAGCTGAAGGCGTGTATGGGTGAGCTGTGGGAGAACTTCTCCTGCCTGTCACAGGAGGTGTGCAGAGACGTCCAGCTGAGCCCAGAGCAGGTCCAGTCTTTACACCACTACTGCCCTGTGCTGCGGCCCGCCAACTCCACTGCCAGCAACAACGCCGCCCACCAGCCCAAACCTACTCCCAGCCCCGCCACCACCAACACCACCAGCATCGACCTCACCACCCACTCGGGCTCGGCCACGCCGGAGCCCAGCTTCCATGGGTCACCAGGCCCCTCAGAGAGCGAGCCCGACTCGGCTGCCAGGAACGGGGCGGACAGAGATATGGACGGCCAAGACGCCAGCTTGTACACAAAGTCAGGGCTGTCCGTGGAAAAATCCAACCAGGCGGTAACAGTGGATTTTTGCCAGGAAATGACTGAGAAATGTACAACCGACGAGCAGCCAAGGAAGGACTGTACTAAGTAGTGGTGGTTCTCTGTGTTGTTGTTTTTGATGTTTTTTTTTTTTATTATTTAATTTTACTCTTCTGACGAACCCTCTCTCGGGGTTGTTGAGATGGTCAGCCTCCGCCAGTGTTCACTGAAAAACAAGCTTTGTTTGTATTTATGTCTTTTTGTGCTGTTTTTTTTTTTCTTGTTTTGGAACGGTTGACACTAAAGTTGTCTTAACAGCAGCAATACTGTTCTCCAGGTATTCTCCTCTTACCATGACAGAGTGGGAACTTCTCACCAAACCCCTTACAATGGTGCTATACTTGCCCCGGCAGCAACCTCCTCAGTGGAGACTCTGTTCTTCATGTGTCACTCATCACAACTCAAAAAGTTGAACCTCATCGGACCTAAAACAGCAGCTCTCTTTCTCTCTCTTTGTACCAACAGTATCTCTGTTCCTGCCTTTCTCTCTCACATTTTGCTCTTCTCTTTTTCCCACTCTGTCCCTGTCAATCTTCTCTACCTCTCGTCTGTCTTTCTCTTTCTTTCTTTCTTTCTTTCTTTCTTTCTTTCTTTCTTTCTCTCTGTCTCTCTCTGTCTGTGGTTCTTCTTCTCGCTATATATCTCAGTGGCCCTTTTCGTCACAGCAATTCAAACTCAGGAAAAAGAAAAAAAATCCTCTGAATGTTCAACCTAATTCATGAAAAATGAGAATACGGCTTCTGTACATGAGGAAGTTACGATGCAGTTAGACTGTAAAATGTTCATATGCAAAAATGTCTTCAAGCGTTGCATTTGTATTTCTGTACAGGAGAACTTTGTACAGGCTGTAAACCGAAAACATTCCTCCTTTGCCTTCCTCAGCACTGAACTGAAAGGAAAAAAAGTCTTTGCAGGCGGTTAAATGGCTATTTTTATTTCCCACTCATCAGCAATACCATTGTATTTGGATGTTGTAATGGTGACTTTCAAGTGCTCGTTTGGCAGACATGTATATAGTATGGAGCATGATGACTGTAACAGTGATTTTTGTACAGGTAGAGGCTTAGATGTTTCTTTTTCACCGGGGTTATATCAAGCACCTTTTTGGTAAGGGAAAAATCTTTTGCTTTGCTGTTTCCTGTCCTGCCTAACGAATACTCCCCATCGCCGGCGGGTGTTCTTATACTCAGGAAATCAGCGATACACATGTAGACACACACATACAGTACATGCAGACAAATGCGTCAACACACACACACACACACACACACAGAATTTTGAGCCCCGTGCATGTATAAAAGTTAAACATTCAAGACGCGGCTCAGGCCAGCTCCTCTCCACCTTTGACTCCTCTTTAAATGTGAAAAAAAAGAGTTCTGCCTTGTGTTGTTTGGAGGAAATTTTACTTCTTATCAGTATTTAAAGATGCTATTTGTGTACATTCTTGCAGACATGCTTTTGGGTTTCTTCAGTGCTGCCGTTTGATGTTCAGAGAGAGAACAAAGAGCGTGGCCAACATCTATGTGACAGTTTTTTTTTTTTTTTCTCAAACTGATCCTGAATGAAACAAAACACCTTTTGACAAAAAGAAAAAAAAAGAAAAGATATTGACTTAAATCAGGCACTTTGTTTCCGGCCCCAAGCGCTCAGAGCCATTTAGCACTTCAATGAGGATCTATCTTTGTTTCAGACGCCTTCAAAGTCTGAGACGGGAGCACTTAAATTGGCACTTCAAAAGGAAACATCTTAATATGATGATATAAAATATACAATTCAAAATATCTCTATGAAGAAGATGTATCAGAAACCTAAACACAAAAGGAAGCTAATGTTTTAGTATAAGATTGTTCACACCTTATATTTGTATTTCTTTAGGAATTGAATAAGCTAATTCAGATTTCATTTGACGTGAAAACAGTGTATGTGTTGATTAAGTAACAATCATATAAGATAGTAACGCATTTGCCCTAATTGTGCATTTGTTTGAACATCCTACTTTGTGATGTGCATGCATGCTGCCTATAGCTATAAGCCTAGTTAGTTTGTCTAGCTTCTGTTTGCCTTGTTAATTCTCTCTGGAGCAGTCTGCTTTGAAAATGATCTTTTTGCAATTTCTATGTATAAACAAGCTGAATTATCCCAACCCTGTACTCTAGTGCAAAGGTTGAATTCAATTGGAATGTCAAGCTTTATTCAACAGCCTTTAAAGCCCCAATCCAAGCTAAATACAGAGCTGCAACTAATGTCAGCGCGAGGCTCAGTGTAATCACTCATTGAGCAAAAAAAAAAGAAATGTGTTTACTATCCCTACTCTATGACAAATGAGAATACAGGACTTACTAAATACAAACCCTGACATTTAATAAAAAGCTAAACCATGAGTTTGTTAACAGGCAACAAAAAAAACCTACAGCTTCTGTGAAGTTTAACCAACCAACATACGTCATCAGAACTGGTAATAACAAGTGTGATATCCTCTCACACTCTTCTTTAATGTTGATAACTTTTAGTAGAAAGCTGCTGTCTAAAAACATTGTTCATCTTTTCAACTTTCTGCTAATTTAGAGCTGAGGGATATTCAGTTGGCTGCAATCTGCAACCTCCTCGCTACTTAAAGGCCACTTAAAAGTACCATGTCCTTAGCTATACTTATGTGAACCACACGGCATACTTTTACAGCATACAGACAGCAATTCAAATACAACTTGAGTTTGTCACTCTTTTGTAAATGTAACAACTGCTACAATCCGAGCTATCCCTTTTTGGTGACACTGTACTTGAGATTTCAAGGTAGTCTGACATAAGAGAACACAAAATGTTTGTGTCCTGAACCAATTAAAAGCTGGTTCTGCTCTCATGGTCAAATCTCAACTCATGGATTCTCTTTAAAAAGTACGAAAATCAAAATCGCACTGACATTCGTAATATCACAGCATAATGTTACAAAAATTTTAACTCACTTAAAATCACAGAGGGTACAACTTTTTATAGAAAGTGGTAGTAAATTCAGATTTACCTAAGAATATGGATAGTAAACCTCTCTCTCTCTCTCTCTCTCTCTCTCTATATATATATAATATATAAATATATATATATATATATACATATATATATATATATATATATATATATATATTTTATATTATATATAAACTAGAGCGTAAACTCTCAAGACACACCTGCACCACCACCATTTTTCAAATGTGTATATTATGCAGGACAAGTTGAAACTATTATTATTATTATTATTATTATTATTATTATTATTATTATTATTATCATTACTATTATTATTATTATTATTATTATCTTGAAGCAAAAAAAATAATTCCTATAGATCAGTGTGAGTATTTAGTTTGGATTGTGGCTTTAAAGTTTGGATAAAATGTTTTGAAGTTCTCCCCCAGACTTTGTCTGATGTAAATTTTAGATGTAGTTATGAAATATGATCTCACGTGTGAGACTGTTTCTGTTCCATGGCCGAACAGAGTTAAGTGTATTTTATGAACCTGTCTTTAAATTGTTAAAAGGCTGGTCCCTACTCCGTCGACTACATAGACCCATACACACACAAACACATGAACACACACACACGCACATGTATTCATACAGTACACACACAGTGCATACATTGTGGCACAGCCTGAGTGCGGAGCAGTGGTGGTTCAGCCCTTTTTCTTATCTGTGCTCTTTTCATACTTGTACACATTTTTACTGAAGCAAAACAGTATTTCCCCACATGGACGTCCTAGCAGGTTTAAGCCAGCAAACTAAAGTGGAAACATTTTCATTACAGAAGTTTCTTTTCTGCAAACATTATGCAACTCATTTTCTATCCATGTACGTTTTCATTTGCTTGATGTTAAATTGGGGAAGCCTGGTGTTGCATTGGTGAGCACCGACTCTGACTTTGTTTTTCTGTGTGGAGAAAATGATTTCATGACGTTTGTGTTGCAGAAAAGTTATTGTAACAAAAGGCCCCTGGGTGTCTTCAGATGTCCTAATAATATGATATGTCCATAATTCAACTTAACAAACCTTTGAATTTCTGTAAGATAAAGAGATGATACAGCAAACAGAGGCCCCTGAAGCACTCTCTCCAGTCAGAAAAGCTTTTGTCCAGACCTCTAAGCTCTTTGAGTCTTGCTGCATGTTCCAACACTGACTGTTGTGGTGCAGTAACATGCATCCACCACTTCAATGCTGAGATGAACTCATGTCAGCATCTACAACAGGCGGCTGTTGTTTAAGGACTCAGTTCACTCAGATTACAAAAAATGAATCAACAACTTACTGTTTGGGGTCTAGTCATGCAGATAGTTTGGGTTGTATTGGTTATAAACTGTCCAGGCTTGAAATTTCTGCCTACACTCTAATACAATGGAGGAATTGGACTTGTGGTGCTGATGTCAGTGAAACAGGACAGAATTCAACATCTCTTTGCAGAAGTAGCTTCTTGTTGCTCTGAATAATCACATTGCTGTGAACAGTATTTTTTGAGTAGTTCCAATGAAAACTGAAATGAAATCATAATTCCATTCATCTCTGTTCTGTTGAGGTTGTGGCAGAAATCTCAGACAATCTCAAAACTTTGCCAAATAAAGCCAAATCTATATGCGTGGCTAGATACCAGTCGAGGTATGTGAGAAAATATGTTCTTGTCATTTTGGTGAACTGAACCCTTTTTTTGTGTCTCAGGGTGCCAAACATTTGAATCTGCTCTCTACACCACTCTTTTTTTTTAACTTGACTTGTTTGAGAGTTGAATAAAAACATCCCTTAAAATTATAATATTACTTAAAGCTGCATTAATTGATTTTTCTGGCCACTTGGGGGGCAGCAGAATAACACAGACCTTTTGTCATCTACAGATTCTTTAACGGCAAACAGTTGGCAACATTAGCATTCCTTTGGAGTGGAGTTTGTGTCCACCTGATGAATCCAACTCTTCTTTCAGCTCTTCTGAAGAGAAAAATATCTGTCTCGAGGTGCTAAATGCTTCACCATGTTCACCAACTAGTAGCGAACTCCTTCACTGATTGCAGAACCCAAAACCCAAATAATTCCCTGCTGGTTCATCACTGCAAACACATTGACAGAGACACGTTGTTCATATAAAAGTATTGATTAGTGCAGCTTTAAAAATGATGTAACAGTAATACTTCTATGCATAGAAAACACCTCAAATGAACTGAAGAATTTGATACTTTGATATGAGGAATCCTCCAGGTCAACACTTTTTTGGCTGGCCATTACAGCAGATCGATTTAAGTGAACAATTTAGCCTTGTGCTGTAACTCTGTAATTGAATGCTCGTACCTTTTTGCTGTGGATTTGTCTTGTTTAGTTAAAACTTTTTTTTTTTGTTGCTGCTTCTCTGAAACAAACACTGGCTTTTCAACTCCAAAGGTTGTTCTATACAAGAATATGAACAAAAACATGCCTTTCTCACAGATTCCTCAACTTTACTGAAAAAAAAAAAAAAAAAAATCTGGTATCCTGGTCGAAAGTGAGCGCAGGCTGAGATCATCGAGTAAAATATACAAATGGAAAATGTTTACAAATAGGTGTCATGTCATGTTTGATCGATTTTTTGCCATGTAAAATTGATGCTCGGTTCAATTGGATGGTTCTTGGTGTTGCGTAAAGAGACAAAGAATGAGTTTTCTCACCTTGTCTTTAATCCAACTTTTGGGATGGGTCAGCATTACATGGATACAAGTGCACCTCCGATATTTGCCTTAGAACTTGCAGAGGCCATAGTTCACATTCAAGTGAAGTGAGTGTATGCAGGGGCCTGGCCCCCATCCCTGAGTCATCAGTGCGGACTTTCTCACACTTATCTACCTGTGAAATCCTTCATACCTCTCATAACTGGTCAATGACTGTATCAGCAAACTGCATCAGGTGTTTTTTCTACATGCTTTTTACACAGATTATATGGATTATTGTATAAGTAGATTTTGGTGCATCATTTTTTAATGTAATAGTTCTTAAGCTTGTAGTTCAAGTTGTTGTTTTTTTTTCTTTCATTTTTTCTAGATGATTGTTTTGTGTTAATATTGTCAATTTGAAATAGCTGTTATTTGCTTATTCTCTACTAAGAGTTCTTACCTTTATAATTTTTAAATGCTACATGACCCTAATTAATTAAAATGACTTTGTAAATATGGTATTGTGCAAACCCCATTTTCATTCATTTCAATTGCTAGTGTTCTATAAATTACTTTTTTGTCTAGACACCATTTCTCTTTATGAAATAAAGAAACGTGCATATCACGTTCTGTGTTTTGTGGTTGTGTTTTGTTTGTTTGTTTTGTTGCAAAAACATGACAAGATGTTGGTCAGTTCTAGTGTTTTTTGGCCACATGGGGGCAGCAGAACAAGCTTCAAACACAACACTGACGTGAAACCTTACAGAGTTTGAAATCTTGATGTGGTGAATGTGGTGACAGAGTCCAGTATTCACTCTCCTTTAGCTCAGTTTCTTTTGTCAGAACGAAAACAGTAAAGCAGCAGGCTTATCATCACACATTAAGTTATTAGAGCAACTGTTCGTATGAAAATATTGATTATTGCAGCTTTAAAAAGCTTGACGCCATGTCTTGTGAAGTCAAGTTTTGGTTTGATCATTTCAGTTAATATGATGCATATTAAATAATCTTGCATTTAATTAAATTAGCATCAACTGACACTCATCAGAATGAAAGTACTGGTTGTTTTTCAATGAAGCTAACGTTTTGTCTGCTGTGTCCACTGTAACTGAAGAGTACAAACAAAATACACACTGAAATGAATGAATGAAATAAGAATGTCTACCACTAAATTCAAAGTGTTCTGCCCATCTGCCCATTTTTTTATTTCATGTACAAAATGAAAGATGGAGAAGTGTGAATCTCTGTAAAATGCAACAAAAAGGACACAAAGCAGAGTGAGAAGGTCCTAACCTGCTTATTACTTTTTTTTTAAATCAAAGATGGAATTGTAATAAGAATAGAAAACATATACATGATAATGGTTATTATATAAGTAGTGTGAGTAAGTAGGTTTAAAGTATTGTTAATGGAATGGATGTAATAGGGTCTGCTGTTAGAATTTACTCCTTACATACTCTACTGTGTTTTATTACCATGGAACTGTAGCTTTTGATCTCTGGCACATGAATTTCATTTGAGTTATTATTTGACTCAGTATATCACCAACATCAGCTCAGTGGACCATGAATATCCACAGGAAACCCTACAATAATCTGAACAGAATGGCTGTTGGGATTTTTTCTTCACTTTTGGACAGAGGACAACCAACCGGCTCACCAGACAAAACAACACAGCACTCAGACAAAACAGTTTGGTCGTGCTGAGGAGGGAAAATGTTTAATAGAAAGAAAGAAAGAAAAGAACAGCAACATTCATAATAACAGCTTCTCAGATATATTCATAAACAATATTAGGCTACTCTCAGTCAACCGAAATTGAAGAGCTCTTTTTTCTGTATGATAAATCATAAACACTGGAGTCCACTCATCTTTTTTGTGGTTGCCAATTCCACAATGTTAAATTACAATCTTTAGTCAAACATCATTGCAACAGGCTGCTGCTCTCATTTTATGAGCTGTCACATATGCTTTGAGCCAAATATAATTATTCAGATTTGATCTATGGTCTCTAAAAACTACCCATCACCCTAAATAGCAAGTGATCATATGGTGAAGATATCATTTGCACAGAACATGAAGCAAATTATTATGTTTATTTTGTCAGTGAGATGTCATGTGAACATATTTGAACTGAAGTTCTTGTACATGCACTATACATACTGTATAAACATATTGTGAGAACATAAAGTTAAAGTGGAGACAGGATGAGATTCGCTTTGCGATCAGGATCTGTCAGTGCCTTTAGAACTCCCATGTGTCTCTTGCTTAGTCCCAAAAACGTCATTTTCAATTTACTTTTTCATGATTGAAGACAGCTCCAGAATCATGCTCTGAAAGACAGAGAAGTGTGGACAATGAATGGTTATTATTCAAATCACAGACAAACCCATCTCTCTAAACAGCAGTTTTCTCTAACCAACTGTGTTTTAACTTCGCACCTTACTGCAGCGATGTACAAGTGTACTCCGAGGTGTGTTGGTACACTGTGACATCACTGGTGGGTGTGGTTACAGGTGCAATAGAGTACACTTTTGACCACACCCAGCTGAGTGTAGTTTAAAAGTGCCACAGACTAAAACATTTTAACCGGAGTGGGCAGTGAATCTGAAGTCTTAAAATGCCAAAATAGAATTAAATCAAAGCAAGAAAGGAGTGACTGTGTATTTATTTTTTATGTATAAACTTTAATGAGTTATAATTAAATGAAAAGCATATTTGAAGAAGAATCCCTTTTGGGGAAACAAACAGGGCCTGTATACATGTATTAATATAGTGAGGGTATCCAAGTAGGGAGGCTGCCACATGCCATATTTTATAAAGTTGAACTCTTAACTCTTAACTTGATAAGGATATTTGGTCATATTTTAGTACAAACCCTGCTTGTTTTCTGATCTGCTTCCATTTGATCTGTTCATTTTTGCTTATTGCGTTATACTGTTAAAGGTGCAGTGTGTCAGATTTAGCTCTATTTACAGAATACAACAAAAAACTGAATATAATATTTATAGCAATGTTTTCACGAGTGTACTACCAACTGTAAATAAGAATAGTTTTGCTTTTGTTACCTTAGAATGAACCTTTTATATCTACAGAGGGAGCCGGTCCTTTTGTAGAGTCCACGTCGAACCGCCATGTTTCTACAGTAGCTCAGAATAAACCAACTAAAACACTTGCAGCCACCATAGTTTTCCTTCTTTCTTCTCCTTCAGTTCATTTGGCCTAAGAGGTTAAGGTGACTGTGTTGGCCATCCTCCAGATCCCAATCTAAGTTCCCACAGACTGAACTACAGCTGTTTATTAAGGACTTAATTTATGTCACAATGAAAAACTGCATTTGGTAATTAAAGACATGATCTTATCTGTGCAATATTAAATCAATAAAAGCAATTAAAGCAATAACGCACACAAAAGGGTCATATTACATTTGATGCAGAAATGAGCAGCATAGACCAACCTGTACATAGGGAATTGACTTGGGAGCCAGTGTGGCCAGTTAAAGTCCAGCACAGACCACAGTATGTAACATGGACTGTTAGCTAGCGAGGTGCCACTGCAGATGTGCCCTTGAGCAAGGCAACAAACCTCTGTAAATCTTCCATAAGTGATACTACTTTTCAGCCTAGTGTTAAGTCACCCTGTAAATGGACTGAACTAGTTTATCATTATAGTCATCATATAGCTAAGTAGTGACATTTGTTGCATTAGAGGCTCCAGATTAAACATGACGGATGATCATTTTCTGTACTCACCATGGACATCCTCCGCCCACTGGCTGGGGGCGGTGGGGTCACAATTGGACTCTCTCCCTGGTTGAGGTGCTGGGCCTCAAGGTCTGTTCCACTCTGAGAATCAGTGCTGTCAGACGGAGTGGCCAGCTTGCCCTCTGACATACCTCGGGACATGAAACTACACTTTCTGGCTGTGGGGTAGTGGTCGCTCTCTGGAGAATCACTCATGTCACTGAGCTCCTTACAACCACTCACTCTGCTCTGCTTCCTCTGCGGGTTCCTCAGGGCTGCTGGGATCTCCATGGAACTGGCCATCTGTGGGGGTCGAGTTCCTGCATACTGCAGCTGGGCTGAGCTGCGAGGACCATTTGACTCATCACTGCTGCCCGAGGGCTTGCTGTTGTCCAGAGTGTAGCGCTGCTCCACTGCCCCCAACTGCTGTAAACCCTGGATGTCAGCTTGGCTTGGCAGGTACGTCTGTGGAGGCTGCTGGTTGGAGCTGTTGAGCCCCTCCTGATTCTGAGGGACCGCTGGGGCCACACTCAAGGGCAGGGTCTCTCCACGAGCATCAGACACAACAGAGCAGCTCATCTGTGTGAGCTGCATCAGCCTCTGTGGTGAGGAGTTAGTAAGCACACACACTTGCTGCACCGTGGAGTTTTTCTTTGACCTGTACACGCTTTCATCGTCTCCATATTTGTATCCATACAAGCTTTCTTTGATCTCCTTCACCCCAAGATGGAAAATCTCAAGGAGGTTGAGGAATAAAGAAACTCCAGCAATAACTAGCATGAAAACCATGAAAATGTTCTTCTCTGTTGGCCGTGACACAAAACAATCAACGCTGTTGGGGCAAGGCAACCTCTCACACTTGTACAGAGGAGACAGTCCAATGCCGTACAGAGCACACTGACCTATAATGAAACCCACCTCCACCACAGATCTTGTTAAGATATGGAAAACATATGTGCGCAACAAGGAACCTCTAAGGGGTGCTTTCCTCACTTTCTTCTGTTCATCTAGTTTCCTGAGCTCTCGCTCAATTCTCTTATGGTCCTCCAGGATGTCTGTCCCCTCCAGCTCAGCTTTCAGACAGGCTTTCTTCCTGTGCCTCTCTTTCTCAAGGGTCCTCAAACGGTACAACGCATGACCCATGTAGACCAGGGATGGAGAGGACACAAAGATAATCTGCAGGACCCAGTAGCGGATTAGGGAGATGGGGAAAGCTTGGTCGTAGCAGACGTTCTTGCAGCCAGGTTGCTCTGTGTTGCAAACAAACTCACTCTGCTCGTCATCCCAGACGTCCTCCGCCGCAACACCGAGCACAAGCATGCGGAAAATGAAGAGGATGGTGAGCCAGATCTTCCCCACAATGGTGGAATGAATGTGGACTTCTTCTAAAATACCCCCTAATAAGTTCCAATCCCCCATTTTCTGTCACATTATTAGAATCTGTTGGTAAACAAAGAAACACTTGAGTAGTTTGTAGGTTTTTCATCAAATGGAAAGTCAAACATGCAATAATAATTGTACTTACATGTTGTCTAGGGTCCTTGTCTCATGTGCTTCAGCATAAAGCCATTAACAAAGAGCAGATTGACTCTGGAGACATCGGGGCTCATTTTTCGTCCCTTGAAGAGAGACGAGCTGACACTATTTCAATGCTGTTGCAAACTAGGACTCCAGTTTGAAGTCATTGATCCACCACATGGTCCTATAATGCCCCGAGGGTAGTTCATCCTGCCTCTTTGGACAGGACACTACACTACACTGGAAATAGCATCAACTGATATGTCAATACACGGCCATGCACATTGTGTTCAACTTTCTTGTTATAGAATACAATAGTGTGGACGAGCATGCTTTCGTCCTCATGGCAAGGGTTTGTTTGTTCCTTTCCTGGTTTACCACGATGGTAACTCCATGAGCAGGCCATGGTTTTGGAACCACAGTCAGCTCACACAAGTTTACAATGCACTTTACTTTGAGGTCATCATTACAGAGAGAAATGTTGTTGTTTGTCTCCACATTTATCTGACAGCTGTTGTTAGCTTTTACATTCCAGATTAAAAATGCAAGTGGCGATTACTTGTCAATTAACTACTACTATTACCATTAGTCCTACTTTACAGCTCTATGAGGAATTTGCATTATGTTCCTGTAAGTCCCCGCCCCTCCATTCACCTCTATCCGATCTCTTTGGGTACATTCAGACAGGATCGGGCACTGTGGTGAATTGGGTTAGGACTGCATTGGGTTCTCTCTAAACCCAACCAGTCACAGCGCATGGCTGCCCACCCAGACCTGGATTCTATTCAAGGAAGTTTTTCCCTGCCCCTGTCGTAAAGTGCTTGCTCGTGGTGGGAATGTTAATTTTAGATAAGGAGTACTGTCTAGACCTGTTCTATATGAAGAGTCTTGAGATCAAAGTCTCCTCTATATCAATAGAATAGTGCGGCGTCAGGAGGAGACGGCAAGATGGGCCAAGGCAGTCGCCCTTGGCAAACAGGGTCGGTGGACACGGTGGGAAGGTCTTGAAAGGAGGAGGTTGAGCTGGAGGGATGTATGGGCCATGGACGCGAGGAGCTTGAGCTTCGCCATCAGAGCCACTTACGATGTCCTCCCGACACCAGCTAACCTCCACCAGTGATTTGGAGAAGATCCTGCATGCGTCCTGTGCGCCAAGCCAGCCTCCCTGTCACATACTCACAGGGTGTAAAACCAGCCTTTCCCAGGGACGGTACACTTGGCGCCACAACTAAGTTTTGAAGAGCCTTGCTTCCACACTGGAGGAGAAACGATCCAGCATCAACACCCTACCACTGCCATCTAATATTTCATGGGGAACTGCCTTTGTCCGTGAAGGGACCACAGCTGCCAGGAGAAACTCCACACCATCTGAGAGAAGCCAGCTGTGCCCAGCACGCGACTGGAAGATGCTGGCAGATGTTGGCAAACAGCTGGTGTTCCCCTCAGAGATCGCCACTACCACCTTGAGGCTTGACTTGGTGCTCTGGTCCCCTTCCTTAAAGAAGGTTTATTTAGTCGAACTCACCGTACCCTGGGAGGACTCCATGGAAAAGGCATATGAGCGGAAACACCTGCGTCCAGTCCGCCCAGTGGAAGTGGGGAGCAGAGGCTTTGTGGGAACATCTACCACAAAACTTCTGAGGGACCTGGGAGTCAGGGGCCAGAGCCAGCGCACAGCCATCAAAGCCACGTCAGAGGCAGCCGAAAGAAGCAGCCAGTGGCTCTGGCTGAAGAGGAACGACCCCAGCTGGGCCCCCAAGTAGCGTGCGCGAGGAGATATGCAGTCATCCTAGGCCTGACTCAGGGAACTGGACGCCCCTGCCATGCACAGTCCCATTAGGTGTCTGCCACTTCACAACAAGGCGACTCTCGTGGCTAATTGGTCTTGGGACCCAAGCTCAGGACCGATCATCCTACAGCTGGCCGCCGCTGGAGAGGGTGTATAGTGTGAAAGGCCGAAACACGCCATGACCCAGCAGAACACTACTGATGATGCGTACCCGTAAATTCATTCCTCCTTTAAGTCTACCACCCACCATTCACCGACAAGTCCACCAATTGCACGTGCTCGCACAAGATTATTAACATCATTTCTGGAATCCTATGAATCATCTCCTGATCCCTCAGATTAATGTGGTAACCTCTTGGAGGTTCCCTGACACCAAGGTTGGGAAGCTCTGGCCTAAACTAGCTGATTAGATGTAAAGTAGCTCCACCTCCTCAAGCAGCTACAATAGTAAAATGCTGATTATGCTCAGCATTAACAATCTATTGTCAGACAGAATCATATATCAGTCAATATGGAGACGGTTAACTGCAGAGTACTCTATTCCTCGTCAAAGCTTCAACTTATATTTAGAATGAGTTTGATTTGATTGCCTGACATTTACTCAATAATTCACACAGCATTGCATTATTGAGTATGAGATAGTATATTTAGTACAACAGTGGGATATGAGAGATCCATGTGAGTTTGCATCTGTCCTCCACTTCATGTCACTGGCTGGTTGGTGACTGAGTTACAAATGACACCCCTAGGCACTGGCCTCTATTTCCCTACTTTGTGGCCCACTTCATGAATATTTGTGTCATGGTGAGTACAGTACATGGTGGTACCTCACAGATTATTGTCCACTACCAACCAGCATAGATATTTTATTCTCAAATTTGCCACCATATTAATGATTTGATTTTTTTTTATGCAACCAGGGAGCAGCATAAATAAATAAAACTTTATTTTCAGTAAAGAATTCCGCACAATATTCACAATATTGCATTCCATGCAGTTCGAAGCAATAGGATGAGTCAAACATAAAGCCGTTTAGGCCCACAGATAAAAGGTTTCATTTCTATTAACAGAGATAAATGTCCTGTCCTGTACATGACTCGGACATGTAAACATATTAACCTTCAAAAATATCAATCACCCACCCCACTCCCCAATACACAAATACATCCATTAAAACAAAATCCCAGATATCACGTACAAAACTAGAATAAAAAGGGAGAAATTGATCAGTCCCAGAACTCCAGATGTACCAACAGGTGATCCATCAAGTTGTTCCAGTCAGTGTCCACTTATTTTAGGAACTAAAAATGTCACTTCATTCAGGAGAATCTGAGCGCACTCGCACTGGAACCTGGAATTATCCAAGTCTGAAGGCAGTTTGTTCTCATTGCTGTGAGAAAACCAAGTTTAGAACTAGACGTAAGACGAAGCTGAGGACTTGCTGAGAAACATTTTTGTAATGTAATATTTATCTGCAAAAGCTGAGAAAAGACAGCATGTAGAAGAGCAGGCATAAGAACATATCCAGCACAGTGTAGTGACTGCAGTGTGGATTGTTCCAAACCAAAAAGTGCGTCAAATAACACTGATATTAACTGTATTATTACTAAGTGGATATTTCACCATTCACATCAATCAATCTTATCAGTTGTGCTAAGGAAAAGTTGCTAAAATTGATATTTTCACACGTTGAACTCTTCGAACAGGCACAATTCAACAACCAGAACAGAATCCCTTCACAGACAGTGACTGGATGTCCAACCTTCCTTTGAAAAACAGTTTGGCTAAAACTGCTCCAGATCTGGGATGGATAGCATAGCCTGTGTAAGGATCGATCCTGTGAGCCACGAGGACTTGTAATGACTCAGCCCCCCCTCCCCCTGCGGTCACGTCTTCGTGCATCAGGTCACATGAACAGCACAATATGTGTGTGTGTGGAAACGTTCTAGTACAAGAACTATTTAGCAGAAAACAAAGCACACAGTCACAGAGATCAAGTGTCCATCTTCTCCTGCTTCTTGAAAAGCTTCATGAGCTGATAGAATCTGTGAGCGATCTGAGAAAAGAAGAAGAGTTAACAGTTATTACATGCTCCTTCACTGCAGCCTGTACAGTCACATCACACAGCTGCAACAATCAAAGATGAACGTACCTGCCCTGATGGTTTATTGAGTTTCTCTGCCAAGGCAGAGAAAGTCTCACGTGAAGCTCCTTTCATCTTCAGCTCGATCAGAATAGTTCGATCTTCATCTCTGGAAGAAGCAGAATAGAGACAATCAGATTATGTCTCCTATGACCATTAGCACTTCTTACAGTACTACAGAGATAAAAGTGCCATTGCAGCGTTACAGACAGGTTCTCTCCAAAGTTCAAAGTTACACCTCTAAGGCTCACTAATGATCAGGATGAGGTTCTTGATCAGGTTCCAGAAGCCCTCGCAGAGAGGCTGTCACTTGTTAATCAGTAACATTAGAGACTTTGGTAGCTGTATTTTTAGACTTCGGGCAGAGGCAGGCTAGCATAAGCTAACCACAACTTAACGCCACATGAGATTTAACATCCATCCTCTTATGTCACTCTTGGACATAAAAAAAAAGAAGCATATATTCCACATGGCATATTGATGTCATGTAGTCAAAGGGTGTCTCGTAATGTTTTGTGGAAGTGAAGCACTTTACTGGACCTGACTTGTCTTTGAACATTATTGCATGTGAACTACAAAGTCATTATCTTACCTCTGGGTAATTACACATTTGGACAGAGATGGTTATGAGTTAGATGTAGGGCAAATATAGTTTTAAGATTTGAATCGGTGCATTCAGGAAAAATAAAGTCCCTCAGGCATCAACATACAGCATTTAAAAAAACAACAACAAAAAAACAGGTCATGGTCTAATCTGATTTGACCTGAGCTTATAATGGTAGCAGTGGAAGTACGTTCTGTAGCACTTGAGGAACTATCAATGTTCAGAACATGTATTAAAAATGCTTATGCATCCAAATTAAAAGGTTTTTGTCTTAGTACTGAGACTGTAGCACATAAAAGGGTACAAACTACAGGTTTCATTTAAAAAAGGTATATGAGAAATAAACATAATGAAGATAACATGTTCTGAATCACACATTCCTGGAGGAGGGACAGTGATGCAATACAGAACCAACTACTGACCTACTCCATGACATCACCACCTCGCCCTTCTTCCGGATGACATTCTTGGCATAGAGGCTGCTGGGGGACAGAGATGATGGGGAGGATCTGGAATCACTGTCGTCTTTCTTGCAGTTAAAGAACATTTCCTCCGCGCTGTCCTCTTCCTCCATTCTGGACCTCTTGGCTTTTGATTTCTCTTGATGCTTCTTGCGTTTATTACTGCTACTACTAGCTTTCTCCGGGGTGCTGTTTGTGAAGGTGAGGCCTCCTGACACCTCCATGTCACCTCTTGCTGAAGCTGACACATGTGACTCCAACACTTGGCTGCTTTGATTTGTTTCGGCACTTTCGGCAGGTTGGTGTGGACTGTTATCTGACTTGGACAAAAGAGCTTTTGATGGACTTTGTTGAGTTGTGATGTCTTCTTCTGTGTGGCATGTTTGACCTATGCACTTGTCAGCAGTGTCTGTCATGTTTTCTCTTCTGACTGATTGATCCACGCTTTGAGCACTGCTGTGCAAATGATTATCTGAAGTAATTTCAGGTAGACTTTTCGGAGACTTTGACAGCTTCCGTGAATTTTTCGAGGTATTTCGTTGAGATGATTTCACTTCTTTTCTGCTGGGTGGATCTTTTGTTAGTGTTAAGCTTTCTTGTTGCGTGAGATCTGACCCAGTGGCAGCCTGACAGATCCCAGAGCTTTCCTCATGGTTAGACAGATGGTTCTCTGAGGGTACAGCATTTGAAGGAGTACGATTCTGTGATCTGTCAGACGGAACAGCTTTTGCTTGACTTTCTTGAACTGTCTCACTGTCTTCTCCATGCTGCTGGTCTTCTTCTGTTAGTGTTCGACTTAAACTGTCGTCAGCTGTGAGCGTGGTATCTACGCCTGTGGCTGCCTGACGAATCTTTACGATGAAGTGGTCGTTGGACCTCTCCATCACTAGCGCTTGCATGGGCAGATCAGGTTTGAACACAAACGGCGTGGCAAGTGGATCCGAGTCCACGCTGCTGCTGGAGCCACAGCTCGAGTTGTCAGTGTCAAGGGCCAGGTGAATGTCCTGTTCGGTAGCATCTTCCCCATCCATCAGAGCGTCCTCACTTATGTGAGCGCTGATGACACTGTCTGGAGTAGACATGATGTGCATGCTTGATGGCTGAAGGAAACTGAGATGGCTGTCTGACTTGAGAGGCGATGGAATGGTGAGAGAGACTGCCAGATCATCAGCTAGAATGGAATATGTCCTCTGTGAAGCCAAGCTGGACTGCAACATCGCTCTGTTCTCTGACGGCACTTCTAACAAGCAACTTTCATCAAATAAAGCTGGATTCAGGATCTGATCTTTGGATCGCGGAGACGACATCTTGCGAGGTGAAATGCTAGACCATGTTGCGATAAGTTTGGAGGGGGTTTCGAATTTTGTTGGGGAAAGCAGTTTAGATGGAGAGTCAAATTTAGTTGGGGTGGTGATGCTGATGAGTCTCTCGCCATCCTTCCTTGGTGTACCAAGGGACCAGGTTGTGTTGTCTCCAGTGATGCCACTGGACTCCAGTAAGTCAGAACCTTGCAGGAGACACTTGAAGATTTCTCCCATTTGAGTGTCTCTCACCAGGTTGAAGGTTAAACTGGAGGCTTGCTGCTCTGTGAGCAGTTCAAAGTCAGTTCTGTCAAGCAAAGAGCCATTTTGAGAGACCACCAAAGACGATACGCTAGTTTTCTCTGGAGTTGAATTAACAGTTTTAGGAGGAAGGAAGTCGTCCACAGTTTGTGGATTTGGGACATTTGTTGGATGAGGGTCAACATTCCTGTCTTTGTCCGTGTGTGTAATTCGGATATCTTTGCCTCTGCTTCCGAGGCCTGTTTTGTAAGGTGCCACAGCACGAGGTTTGAGTCGAATTAGGTTGGTCGGAGCAGATTGTGCAGTCTTTTGTTGACATTGTGGCTTCTTTGCAGAAGGCTTTCTAGATATTGTCTCATTTCCACTGGGCTTACTGTCCTCGGCTGGAGCTTTTGTTGGCTTGCAAAGGCTCTTCAGTACTGTGCAAACATCCTTGAGCAAGTAGTCAACTTGGACATCTACAAAGTCCCACAACTTTTGCTTCAGATCAACTGCTTGCTGTTCAAAGATGCGTTTCACAATACCATTATTTAATACTTTGCTAAACACAGATACAATCAGTTTCTTCAGCTTGGACTTCAGCTCCACTTCCTGACTGCAAATTTGACCAAAATGAGCACCATCCACAAATTCTAAAAAAGACTCCTGGAAATTGTCCATCACACCATAGAAGCTCTTCTTGGGAAAGGTTTTATGAAGCTTCATGTACTTTTTTCGGATCTCGGTACGAACCAGCTTGAAGGTCTCCATTACTTCATCTATAGTGGAAAAAGAGGCTTTGGTTGCTGCAGGACAAACTGTTTTAAAACGACTCTTTGGACTTCGTGTTGACACACCAGTCGTTTCAACAGGCTTTTCTTTAGAGGTCTTGTTCAACAAGGTCTTAGAACTTGGTTTATTTCTGACTGGTCGTGCCAACTTGGCCCTCTTGGTTGCAGGAACAGGAGAATCTGCAGCTGTCTCATCACTTTCACTTAAAATCTCCCCCTCTTCCAGTTCAGTGTCAGAGAGGCTTGAAGGCAGGTCGGATACTTTGTCCACCAAGTTTTGCGAATCGTTGTTTGCTGGAGAACCCGGATATTTGTTTTCTTTGTTCACATCTAACTTCTTCGAGTTGGCATCAACAGGGCTGGTGAATTCTGCAAAGAGAACATGTTTATAGAGACATTTAGTAGAAATTATGGCATTTCATAACCATGATTAAATGTCTCATTATTATGAGGTCCCCATCTTGTAAATCAGGGGTGTCAAAGATGCGGCCCGCGGGCCACATCCGGCCCGTGGCCCATTTTTAATAAAATAGAATTTTATTAAAAACGCGCGCCGGTTAGCTTAACACCAAACGTGTAGCCGCGGCTCACTAGTGCGGGCACTATTGAAGGCTTGGTTCTTTGAGGACACTTTGTTTCAATCTTGACACCCTCATTGGAAAAATGTCGCTTTCGAAAAAGATAAAGGTGGACACTGAGTGTCAGATCTTCCAGGAAAAATGGACTAATTCGTATTTTTTCACGGAGATGAATGGGAAACCTATGTGTTTGGTGTGCATGCAGCAAGTGGCTGTGCTAAAGGAATACAATCCTAAACACCACTACGAGAGTCGGCAAGTTCGGTAAAGTTGGAAAAATATTCACAGATTTGGACTTCCGGGATCAATAAGTAAGAGGCGAAACGTTGTTCAAACACAAATGATGCCTCTTTCATCATCTCTTTCGTCATAGCATATACTACGAGCTACAAGAACCAAAAACACGTTTTGTAAAAGAACAAGCTGTCCTCCGAGCTGGACGCTTAACATTGATCTCTACCAGCAGCCAGCGGCCCGACAAGTGCGCAGGTAGCGTCTGCAAATTTCGATCCAAGAGAGACGCTGCAAACAAAAATCAATAACTCCACTGTTCTACAGTATTATGACTCCAGAATCACTCCACACATCAACAGTGTCCTCGTGGTCATACTACAACAGCTGTTTTGGAAAAATATACTTTATTATTTTTGGGAGACTGGACTGGAAACTTGGCTTTGATTTCTGTCATTGATGTAACCTAGAATATTTATTACATTTTTTTTTTATTGTTCAAAGCTATATTGTTAAAATAATCCAAGCTCATGCCTTCCATATCATCTGCTATGAATATGACAAACATTGAGCCTCGGGTTGTTACTTTTTATTTTATTGAAGAACAATTCTTTAAATAAAAAAGATTTTGTATTGCACTTGTTTTTAGCTATTTTTTTTTTATATTTTCAAATTTATGCAGTGATTTTTGTGCTCCGGCCCCCTTGAGCTCATATATAGTTGTATGCGGCCCCTGGACCGAAATGAGTTTGACATCCCTGTTGTAAATTATCTATATCCTGTGTTTATAAGATGCAGTACTCTTGACTTTTTATGATTACTACAGTTAACAATGAACCTCTCATGATGAGCGCTTAAAAAAAAAAAAAAAAAAAGATAAAAATTGCTGTGCAGTGCTTGCGCCTGGTGGAATTGTTGGGTCTCTGTAAATAATATCCTAAAGAACAATCCAAACCGGCTTCTATATTGGAAAACTTTTGTTTTGATTTGGCAGTATATAAATAAAATTTAATTAAAAAACCTAGTGCCTACATTACCCACAATGCACACCAGTTTCTGATACTTTCGCAGATACTTGTGTGCTATGTTAATAGCGGCTGATGTAGCTGGGAGCTTACAGCCTGCAGCAGAGAGGCAGCGGGATATAGAGCTGCGGTGAGCTCCCTTCATTTTAACTCCACGCTTAACACAGATACAGACAAGTAACAGACATAACACTACTACAGCCACTCATCACAAACACAATCTTCTGGATATTAAAGAAAGATTTAACATGGCAGGACTAAAGCAGCTTTACCTTTCTGAAGGCTCTTGACATGACCTGGCTTGCCATGAACATGGAGATGACTTCTCTTGGTGATCCGGATTGGGCTTCTCAGAGGGCTGATGGCATCAGGGATCCTCTTCAAATTGCTAAGCGTGCGCATCATGGAGTCCTCATCATAGAGTAATGGCACAGAGCTGGAAGGCTCAAAGTTATTCTCATGACTCTTTCCAGGAAAGACGTTCTTCTTCGGTGTTACAGTGAGGTCGCTGTACTTCTCTGGCAGCATGCTCTCCTCTGTTGTACTGCTGACTTTGGACACAGCAATGCAGCCGGTGGAGGAACTCGGCTCGGCCGTGATGCTGCTGCTGTCGTCTGCATCTTCGCTCGTCTGAGTTAAAACGTAAATAGCCTCTGAAAGGCTCAGCCCCTCTTGTGGAAGTGATTCCAGGCTTATTGTACTGGACACAGTGTCTGCATCTTTAGGACCATCTTCCAAAGGACGAGCATCTTTCTCGTGAATGGAACTGGAAGCAGGGGGACACGATCCTTGCTGACAGTCCTGAGGTAGGATAGTGGGTGACGTTTGCTTGTTTTGGGGTCTTGTCTTGTCGGATACATCTCCAGCCCTTGGCGGTGAAGCAGCTGTAACTTCTTTGACTGAATCCGGGCTTTTCTGTTCTGCAGTTTTCAGCACTGCACATTTCAGTTCTATGCTTGAATCAAGCACAACAGGTTTGGTCACAGCAGCAGACAGGTCAGTATCATTTCCAGGGTTTACTTTCTGTAAAGTGTTGCCTGTGTGTTGCCCAGATTTGCTTTCAGGGGTGTCACTGGCAACATCTGTAGCCTGGAGAGGTCCACATTCATCTTCTTGGCTGTCTGAAACCAGTTTGGTTTTGTCTGCATCTGTTGCTTTTAAAGAACTTCTCTCTGGTGATCCTTGTGTTATCTGCACAGTGGGCTGATTCTCTGCAGTATCTAGGGGTCGGCTATGAGCTGAGGTAGTCTGGACTGAGTGGTCTTCAAGTTGCTCATCAGCTGCAGGAGCTTCACTTTTCACTTCATTTTTGTCTTCTTGGACATCTTTCACATCTTCACACCTCACCTGCGTCTTCTCTGATTGTGGAGTTTTGGATGTATCTGGTGATTGCTCTGCAACATCTTCCAACCCTGCTTCTTGTTCACTGCTGTTTACTTCATCAATCACACACATGTCCTCGACGTTGGGTTGTGAACTCTCATTGTCTGGACTGCTTTCAACCCGCTTGTCTGCTAGTTTAAGGTCATCCTGGCTCGCATCCATGGGCAATGCTGGCTTCTTAATGGGTGAAAGGGTTAGATTTAACGTTTCCATGAAGCACAGCTTCCTGTTTGGACTGTTTTCCTCCACAGAGCTTTTCTCTGTGACATTTGGTTCTTCAGATGACTTTTTTAAGGCCTCTTGTGTCTTTTCTTTTCTTTCCTTACTACAGACATCAACTTTAGGTTGGTCTGATTCTTTTAATCTCTGTTTCTCACGTTCTCTGCTCGTCTCTGACAAACTGCTCCACTTATGCTTTCTGTTGTTCTCATCTTCACGTTGTCTGTCCTCCTTTCTTTGATAGTCCTTTGACAGTCTGTCCCCTTCCCTCTCTTTGGAGGAGTCCCTGTATCCTTCAGCATGTTTGTTTGAAGAGGACTTTTTGCGGTCCTTTGAGTCTGATCTTCTGATGTGTCCATCACTAGTCTTGTTTCTTCTATGATCTCGGCTGTAACCGTCTTTAGAGCTGTGAGCTGCGCTGTGTTCAGAGTCTGGTGTGGATGTTTTGCCTTTGTCTTGTCTCTGTTCTCGATTTCTCCCTTTCTTGTCATCAGAGGAGGCTGAACTGTATAAAATCTCTGGAGGAGGGCTTTTGGTCCTCTCTGATCTGTGGTGCTCAGCATTTAGGTAGCTCCTGCTCTTACATGACTTGGAGTCATGTCTCCGCCCCATGTCTCGGTCTGCTTTGTGCAACCTGCTTTTCTCAGGATCTGAACCAGTTCTATGTCTCCGATCTGTTGATTCAGATACTTTCTGACATTTTTCCTCTCTGTGCTTGGACTTGTGTTTGTCTGACTCACTGTGTCGTGTTGATGAACAGCTGCTGGATTTGCTGACAGAGTGCTCTGCCTGTTTGTCAGGTACATCACAATCTCCTCTCGAGGAACTTTTTAAATTACTGTGAGATGACACTTTTGAAGCTCTCGTCTCAACCGAAGATCCGCTGACCTGACAGGAGGAACTATTGCTCTCCTTCCTGGAAGGTTGAGGAGGTTCCCGTGGAGGATGATCCCCCCTGGGAGGTGAAGCTAGTAGAGGAGGAAGAGGGGGAGGAAGACCAAATGGTGGAGGAGGAGGAAGAGGAGGCAGAGCACTGGATGGTGGTGGAGGAGGCAGAGCACTGGATGGTGGTGGAGGAGGAGGCCGAGCACTGGAGGGTGGTGGAGGAGGAGGCCGAGCACTGGAGGGTGGTGGAGGAGGAGGCCTACTCTTGGAGCTGCCCATGGAGGTCCGGCTGGATGAATTATGATCCCACCTATTATTGTTGTAAGATTGATGATGATGACCTTTCTGTGACCTGAGGACAACAATGAATCGTTCATCATACACCCAATCAGCAGAGGCAGTTTCTACTAACCACAGGGGCTACTGTAGATAATCAACAAGCGTTTTTTCCTAATTTACTATTGACAAATACTTGGAGTTGTTACATTAGTTAGTATTATGGAGGATTTTATTCAGCATATGTTAAAACAACACTCACCACTGGTTCAGTCTCTGAATCTCAGCATCTTTTCGTGTCACTTCCTGTCTAGCTGTTCGTAAGAGTGCAGAGATGTTCTTTTTCAGACGGTGGTTCTCCGTGTTCAGCCCAGTGTTCTGTTTTAAAAGAGAGAGGGAGACAGAGAGAGCACACCATGTTATCATCAACCTGTTCCAGGATCAGTTCAAGTGGCTGCCAGAGCGTGATTTCAAAGGAATTTCACAACAAAACTTTTGGTTTGTTTCAGTTTTGGTCTTCATACCTGAGTGCATAGATTTGAAGACACATTTTACACTGATTTAAACTCAGTGGTGGGTAAATGGTGGGTACTGGTTATGTTAGATAAAGCTCCAGAAATGTGTTAATGAATCCTGTGTTTGCACAGGTACTGCTGTATGAAGGTGAATGGCAGAGCATATTAAATAAAATGATAAACAACACAGTAAATGAGACATGAGAAACACTATTTTCGCAACTAGTGGCTGGCAAACATATATAAGGTGGATAAGAACTCTTCTAACTAATCAGTAAAAAAACTATATGGAATCATTTGATTAGAAAGACAGACCGACCAACCTTTATTTATCCCGCAACGGGGAAATTCACTTGTAGCAACAGAAACAGCAGAAAAAGTGTAATATAAAAGTGTAATGTAAAATAAAAAGGGCAAACACAACAAACAGTGTCCTTCAGCCTGAACAATAACAAAAAACAACAGTATACAGATGTGCAAAACGAGTACTAAAGGTAAAGTGACCACGACATAAATAATATGATATAAATAATGAATTTCATTTTCAGACTTCTGTATGAAGCATAACAATATGTGAACACTTTTTTACAGCTGAAAAATAAATCAAATCAAACAAACAAACCTGCATCTCCATCTGCTCCAGTCTCCTGCGGAGCTCTTTAATTTGGTTCTGAGCTGCTTGGAATCTGGACTCCAACTGCAAACAAACAAAGATAAAGAAAAGGATTATGAGATAGTTGGCCAGCTGGCAGCGGCCTTCCACGACTTAGCAGATAATCCAAATGTGGTGTATGACGCTGAATAATGAATAAAAAGGTTCCACCCGTACTCATTCATAACCAGACTGTGGTGAGAGGGAAATCTATTGTAGCTGCCATCCTGGTCCTGAGTGTGCAGGTCAATACTAAACCAAACAACTCTGCCAGAACTTGAACAGAAGTTTTGCATTTACAAAACGAAATCCCTCGAGTGTCGACTGACGGGGGTCTTTAACTTTACACCTTTAACATTTGTTAACAGAGGACTGTTTCCAGCCGGAATCTCACCTAAACAATGCCTCCCTCATATACGACCACTTGTGACCTAAGTGTGAAGTTTTTGGTCATGTGAAGAAACCTGAGCTCGGTTTGCTGATGAAGGTGGTGAGATTCAGCGCCGTGCAGAGCTTAAGATTTTTTTGTGTACAACCTGCGTTAAACCCGGCCCTGTTCAAGGACCTTTGACACCTGAAATGCAACATTCAAAGCAGAGGTGAGCCTATAATAGAGAAAGCTGACATCCTAAAATGGAATACAATTATAAAAAATAAAACATTAGCCTTCAGGGCAAAGAGCAGAGGTCAGTATATGGCTTTAGTTCAGACCACTGTCTACTAACTGATCCGATTCATGACATGGGATGTCTCAGTCTAAGTGACTGATCATATACTATCCTTTACTGACATAACACAGTAGAAACCCTACATGTACTATAATAAACCGTGTATGCATGTTTGTGCCACATGATCCAACCTGCAAAACATGCTGGTTTGAATTGAGGCTGCAGAGTAAAAACAGCCACATCGCACACAAGAGTAATAATAGAGGCACGGCGTGCATGGCAGCTCACCTCAAGGTACGTTGACTCTCTGCTCTGCTGTTCCTCTGTGACGATTTCTTCATAAAGGTCCATCGACTCTTTCAGCTGAGAAGCATTCGGAGGAGACTTCTCTGTGATAGACAAGACATGAGATATATATGTATATACAGTCATTATAAGGCATCAACCTTGGACAAAGAAAACTGTCCTGGACGGTTTTCCCTGCACACAAATACAATTAGATTATTATTATTATTATTAATTATTTTCATTATTAGAATGTATAATTGTTACAGCAGCCCAAAGAGAAACTATCAGAAAAAGGACTTTTACCTGCAGTGCTGCTCGAACAGACATCCAGACCGTCGTAGATATCCAAAGAATCTTCATTGGCATCATGTACCAAGACTGTGGATATTATTAGAAATGAATCTCATCATGTATGTTCCTCTATAATCAACAACTGTTTTCCACACAAGTCTTATAAATTATGGCAGTGTCCAAAATCACTTCCTCATGCTCTGGACACGGCTTGTCCCTTTTTTCTTTTAAAAAGGTACTATAATGTTATATAGAGCATTATAGCATTAGGGCATCTACACTAGATATCATATGCTACAATCACCATATTACAGACCAGAATTCACCAGGATACTAATTACTAAATACCACTAAACAAGCATAAGTGTAACAGTGTGTGTGAATGTATCAGCCTTATACTTACGGCCAGAGGCATCATTCATGTCAACGTTGTCCATTATTGCAGGGATGTGGCTGAGTTCCTAAAGGACCTCCTGAAAAACAATCAGTAGTTATTGCCAATCTACAAAACAAAACACACTTCATACAGGCTGAAGATGAAGCGTTAACACTGCAAACACGGCAAGAGCACATACACACTTTAACAGAGAGGTCAGGTTACAAACTGAATGATGTCAGACTGAGGATCACTTCACGTCACTGAGGACAGCTCTACCTTCATGTCACTGTAATGCAGGACCACAAACAGATTTCTGTATTGTTCTTTTATTCAGTGTCTGAACAGAATACAGCGATGTGAAGTAGCACATTCTGTGATAAACCATGGATCCATGTAGCTCACTGCCACAGATGACGTGCAATCAGAAACACAGTGAGGTGAACACAGTGTAGGACAGGCTGAGGCTCGTCAGGCTGTGAGCATTAATATGGTGCTCTAGCTTGACCTCTTTTGTCCAGACAAAGAAGACAGCAGAGAACAAAGGCACTCACAGAGCAGGGCAAACACATACAGACACATCTTCACTGAGACACAGTTCAAACTGTGGACTTTGAAACGTGTTGTGGCTGCTTCATTTCAGACTTTCTGCCTGGTTTGAACCTGATGTTTGACTCTCTGAGCTCAGGCCGAGGCTAACGTTAACATTACTGGAGGTCAGCTCCGGTTGTCCCGTCCTAGAACTCTCCTCAGGTTCTCCTGACATGGAGCAGGTCACCCGGAACAAAGTCAAACCGAACTTCACTCTGTTTACCAGCGTTCAACGTCACGTATTATCTGATGGACGTTATCAGGAGCTAACGGTACACTTTGACGCTTAAACTCATCTACATCCGTCACTAAGACACTCACACACGTTTAACAGCCGAGAAACACAAAAATGATCGTTTCTGTCGTCAAATGTGACATTCTGCCCTCGCTAGTTTTTTCATTATTGCTAATAAACAGTGAAATCTCTGCAGACTCAATGTAACTGCCAAGTTACTGTTTCACACTGTCCCGTGAGGCAGATCACTGGATGAGTTATGGATGCTAACACGAACGCTAGGCAGCGAGCACACATTCAGAAAAAGTTTATTAACGTGAGCTTAACTATGAATTCTCGGACTTACGTGTTGTCTTGCTGTTTCGTGTCCTCTCTCTGTTGTTTACAACCGTAATGTCGCGCCAAGACTTCACTGCACAGGAAGTAACGACATTTTCCCGCGGTCTGTCAGTGAGGGCGTGCTCTGCGTAGCTGCTCGCTTTCAAGAGAAAAAGACTCACAAACAGGAGGCAGACCCCGAAACCAGCGCACCTGTTTGGCCGCTTACGGTCCTCTGCTGCGGTTCATATTCCTCCACGGCCGGCTGACATGAATAAAATGCGTTAAACGGCGGGAGATGTGGCGGTTAGCTGGAGCCAAAGTTGCTCCACTCGCGCAGAGTTGCACTGAGCCGGCGTCACTGCCCGCGCGCGTCATCACCACGAGACGCCCGGTGCAGGGGAGGGAGGGAGGAAGCCGACCCGGAAAGACTTGCGCTTCACTCACATGTGGACAGGATTTTAACACCAGTGACGGGAACGTGCTTGTGTGTTGTGATACAGCCTGAGACAGGCGGACGCGTGATGAACCTCACAGTTTGTTTTAATTCCAGTAAGACATCGTACGTGTTCGGAGAGCGCGCGGGCTTGTTTTCGTCGTAGATCGCTTCTCCGGAGGCGACAAATGATACGATGGAAAATTTAGAACTGAGCCTGTCATCACTGGGCACCATATCCAGACATGTTGACAAAAGTCACAACGAACTGAGCCAATATCTGTCCAAACAGGTAAGATCTGCTCGCTCCGGACACGTGTGAAGTCAAATCACGTGTCTGGACTGTTTTTTGACTCAGAACGTGTCCTGTATGCAGCATGCAGTATCAAGCCCTTCACATGTCAGTGATCACTGTACACATGACATGATTTCAGCGCACGTTGTGTCATTAAAACTATCCTGCTGCCTTGGTAACGTCTAGGATGTGAATATTTTCATGAATTATTGATTTATGTGTGGCTTTTTCAACCAATCAATATTTCAATTGGCACCTTCCTGCCATATGATCTCTCCTCAGATATGGAGCCAGCAGGACAGGCAGTGTATTCTGGAGTGTTTGGCTCAGCTGCTGCTGGAGAAGGACTACACTCTACTGATTGCTCGACACCTTCGGCCGCTGGTCCTGGACCTGTTGGAGCGGAACGCAGAGAGGGTCAAAGCCGGTGGAAGGATAAACCATGACCTCCACGAGCGCCTGTGTGTGGCCCTCAGCAAGCTGCTGGGCGTCAGTCCTGATGCACCAGCGTAAGTGGGCTCTGTTCTCTTTACAAGCGGGCATCAGAAAGGACCCCTCTCTTCACCTGAGCCTGTAAAGGTGCAGATGCTGACCTGGGGTGCTGCATCAGGGCTCAGGGTGGACTCACTTGGGTGGGGGCCTTCAGACAAAGATGTGGTGTTAGCCTGATCTGATTCAAAGTAATAAAGCTATAATAAAGGTATTACAACTAGTGTTTAGTGCAGATAAAAGGTATAGTTCATCATTTTTCATCCGTGGTTCCCATGGGTCCTTGAAATCCTGAATTTGAAAGTTTTTGAAAGCAAACATAAATAGACACGGGTCATTGTAACTACTTGAATTTATATGTTTCATTAATTATAACACAATTGATAATTGTTCAGACATCTAAGCCTCTAGTACTGATTATAATAATTCTCAGTGTTGTAACAGTAATGAACCTTATAGCGTTGTGTGCTTGACATTGAAGAATTTGGGCCTGGGAAGTCTTTGAAAATCTCTTGAATCTGCTATTTAAGAAGCTGTGATTTTCAAAATAACATTATTCAATTCATTAAATAAGACAGAGTCCTGCTCTGTACTGAACACATACATGAGTGTTGAACTTCTCCTTTAACTGACAGTGCAGCACTCTTCACTGTTCAGTTGATGTCACGGTTCTATGGTGCAAACAGTGAACCTGGAGTTCCTCATGTTGCCCGCTTTGATGTAGTCATGGACTTAGGAGACAAAAAAAAAGTCTAGATTAGTGAAAAAGAGCCTGAAGCCCTGACTTTCTGTGCCAAACAAACTCCAAAATAGCAGATTGTCCTGCACTCAAGCAGACACTGATGCAAGAACCAAAGCTGGCATTATTCCAGGCCGCATTCCACCACGACTCATTTTCTACTTTTGTCTCATAAGGTTTGCCGCAAGGTACTTCAACGATGCCCCCCCAGTGTTTCAGAGGCTCTTCTTCACCAGTGAAGAGTCATCAGCTGTTCAGTACGGCCCCAGGAGGATGAAGCTGCGTGACCTCATGGGTGCCACCCTACGTTTCCTTCAGAGTGACTGTGCCAAGTTCCGGATTCTCTGGGACTGGAGTCCCTGCGTATCGCAGCTGCTCACCAGCGATATCATGGTTCGAGGGTACGTACCTGCTTCCTTGTTAGACCCCAAACAGGTGTTATGGGCCATTAGGATAACGAATCATTAAGCACAGCTGGTTTCATTGGTGGAAATCCAAACCGAGTATTATTGATCTGTATATGATACAGTACCTGTGTGTGGTATCAGCCCATTTACTGCTGATCTCTTTCCAAAGCATACCATCTTTGTTTGTATTTTCTAATGTCATTTTCAACTATTATTATTATTATTATTATTATTATTATTATTGTAATTTTTACTTTATTAACTTCTGAAATTCAGAAGCTGCAGAAACGTGATACTACCCAGTGTAATTTAATATTAATTTTAGAAGTGTCTGTCAGTTTTCACTAGTAGTAATAGTAACTTGGCAGTACAGCTAAGTTGAAGGTTAGTTAAGTAAAATATTAGTAAAGTAAAAATTACAAAGAGTATGGTTTAGACCTGCTCTGTATGGAAAGTGTCATGAGATAACTTTTCTTATGATATGGCGCTATATAAATGAAATTCAATTGAATTGAATGTGTAGCATGCTAATTTAATATTGCTGTTAAATATTACAAGCATTAATGTTAAAAGTGTCTACGAGCTATTAACAGTGCTAGTTTTGACAGTATACAGCTCAGGGTAGCCAAGCTAACTTGTAGCACACTGATTTAATTAAATATTAATGTTAAAAGTGTCTGCTAGCTATTAGCAACACTGGTTTTCACTAGCTGACTTTGTAGCGTACAGCTAAGTTGGTGGGAAGGTAGTGAAGTTAATGTGTAGCATGCTAATTTAATATTTCTGTTAAATGTTAATAGTGTCTACTAGCTAATAGCTTAGCTTCGCTAATAGCTTAGCATTGCTAAGTTTAAACTTTGAAGCACATTTTGTTACCAGATAGCATTGTTAGCTAACGAGCTTGAATTACTAATAAATAATAATAAATAAATAATTCGGTGTCTGTCCTCCAAATGAAACACACTGCTATTTTTGTCTCCAACAGGTACACTGCTCATTGTTTAGCGCTGGTCTCTCATATGACTGATAATCAGAAAAGCATCTTTCTGAGAAAGGTGCTCTCAAGTGATGAGATCCTGCTTATGAAAATTAAGTAAGTTCATGTTTTTTCTCTTTTATCTGTTGTTATATCTAGGACTGAATATTATGGATTTTATTTTAGTTTTAATGCTACTCTTAAAATATATTAGTCATGCCACTCAAACTGAACTTTTTCAGTACAGTTCATTATACATTCATGTACATATTTCCTATTTCTGTGTGTGGAATGAATGAGTAAAACTTGAAATTGGTCTAGCACTAACTTGTCTTGTTTTTCTCTGTTCTTTGTTTAGAGCTTTGGAAGAAACTCAGCAGCTGGAGGTAGAAAAAGCTTTGGTGTTAACCAATCAGGGCTCTGTGATGTGGCGCCAGGAGAAAGCTAATAAGTTTACCAGGGGCCAGGTGGTATCAGAGGACCTGTCCCAGAATGTTGTAGCAGTCTGTGGTGTCGTCCTGCCCAGGATAGTTCCTAGACAGGCTGAAAATGTACGTACCCTTTTGCTTTGTCACATGAAACAGTCGCTGCCGCTGATCCTTTTGGTCACAATGTTGATCTCTTTTTACAGATGAACCAAAAAGACCTGGTGCTGGTGGACTCAACCTGCCATAACCTGAGAAGACTGGCATTGGCTGTGGCTTCCCAGAAGCCTGTGCTGCTTGAGGGCCCTATTGGGTGTGGTAAAACTGCCCTGGTGGAGTTCATGGCTGCTGTCACGGGACATACAAAAGCCACGGAGATCCTCAAGGTCCAACTCGGAGATCAGACTGATAGCAAGGTGAGATAGCATGGAATCTATTGAAACATTTTTATGCAGCAAAGGACGGTGGGTTGGAGTTGAACCCAGGGTGCTATGTGTTTTTAAAATAGAATAACCCTGATGATGTCACAGTGATGGCACCCGGGTTATATATGCTTGGCTATAATCTTAATATTTTTAACAGAAAGCCTGCATTACAAACTGGAGGTGTGAAGACGTGAGCATTTAGGAGGGAGGGCTGAAGGGAGCTGAAAGTTTGTGAATAAGTTTGGTTTGTTTCACAGATGCTGCTCGGGATGTACCGCTGTACTGACATACCAGGGAAGTTTGTGTGGCAGCCAGGAACGCTGACACAAGCTGTGTCTAAAGGCCAGTGGATCCTTTTGGAAGACATCGACCATGCACCTCTGGATGTGGTGAGTTCAAACAGTCTAGGATCAGGCCTAGACCAGCTAGGGCTAGCACCACACATTTTCTGAATACATCCTTACTATAGAGATTATTTTTAGTACTAAACCTTCTTAATGTTAGACCTTTTTGTTGTGAACATACCATGTCCACAAACCACGACTGGACCGAGATGTTCTTTTTTTTTTTTTTTTTAGATATCTGTGCTTCTCCCTTTGATGGAGAATAAAAAGCTGATGATCCCAGGACGGGAGGATTGCATCGATGTCGCTCCTGGATTTCAGTTCTTTGCAACAAGAAGGTAAAAACATCATCAGATTATAAATGTATTTCTTTAACAGCAGATTGATGGTCCTAGTTTACATTCATAGTGTTTATATGCACAGTATTGATATGATTATTACAGACTTTTTGATTACTGTATCTTTGAGTCTGAACATGTCATGATTGTATAGAAGTCATTCTCTTGACTTTGTGTTGTGTGATCAATGAAGCAAAGAGTCACTGCATGAAGTGGCCATGACAAGTTGTCAGACATACGTATGCTTGTGTATCACAGGATGTACTACAGTGGTGGCAGTTGGCACAAACCACAGAATTCTCATGCAGCATTGCTGGACAAATACTGGACCAAGCTGCAGACGGGAAACATGACACGAGAAGAGCTGAAGAAGGTGAGTGTTGTTCCTCATTAGATCACCTTCTCTCGTGGTTTTGTTTAGCCAGTTTAGCCGGTCAGCTACAAAAAGTTTGTCTATGTTTTCATTATTTTGAGTCCATAGAGTTTGGTGACATCCGTCTCTGTCATCCTCTGTCTCTGTCAACAGGTGCTCATCAGCAGGTATCCTCGGCTGACTGTGGTGTCAGATCGTCTCCTGGATATCTACTGCCAGCTCACTGGGGAGAGACACTCTGACCTGGACACAAGCAGCGTCCAGGCGCCTGATGGCAGCCAGCAGCACAAGTCTGAGGATAACGGCACACCGCTGGAGGGGAGAGCCCTGTCACTGAGGTGAGGCCCAGGTCGCTGCTTTTTGCACTCTCCCTTTACCTCTGTCTGCTATTTTAATGAAATAAACTGATGTTTTGCTTGAAGGTAGTGATTTCAGGACATTATCTATCTAACAAACTTTATTTATATTTATATAGCACATTTAAAAAAAATGCAATTCAAAGTGCTTTACAACAACTAACAAAATATGGGATGTTAAATGATTTAGAGACTAATGCAAACCCAAACAAACAAAGGTAAACTGAAAAGACAACAACAAAAATAATACAAATAACAATACAATTATTGTAGTGAAAAAATAAAGTAGAATAAAATAGTAATGATGATAGGCTGGAGCCAATCAGGAACAAGAACAACACATGTTTGGAGTTGTAGTGTGTGTTCTTGGGTTTGTTGGACCGTATCGGCTTGTTTTGGGTGATTCCAGCTTTATGCGTTAGTTAATTTTGCATTTCTTAACATCAGTCTTACAAATATAGAAAATAGACTTTAGGCTATAATACTATATAGACACGTACCACTTCTTAGACCACTGGGTCAGCTACTGTAAGTCAACGCAGTATCTGTCTTTTATTTTGTTGACCCTCTCTTCTCATTAACATCAAGATGAGTTTGGGTCAGTGTCCTGGTTGACAGCGCTAGATTTTCTCAAACTAATAGCCCGCTTCATACCAGGCTCAAAATCGGTATGTGTGCAGAGTTTCACTTGACACCCAATAAAAATTCAGAATCTCAACAAAAGACACTGGTGTATAAAAACTGTATTGATAGGCAAGAGGTGGAGGAGAACATCATGATGGCAGTGTGGGCGAGGGCATCAAGGTCACTGTGGCCGCAGGGCGTAGTGAGGGGCATCTTTTGTGGAGCATAAGGTCAAAATGAGGGGGCACTGAGGCCATGACCTTGATGATATTCCAGCCCTGGTATCTGGCCTCTTTGTGCCGTAGCTCTCAAACAGCGGGGGCAAACATAGAAAGCTTTACCCCCCTGTTGGTTGTACATCTGTCAGGTTTCCCCCCAATCAAAACTACCAGCCCGTCTGTCATGGCAGTCTCCGCAACTTTAATTAGCTTTCCACTAGCTGCTGCAGTTCGATAGATTATTGATTGGACTGTCCTCTGACCCGATCACAGACCCGAAAGGTACTGCTGGGACATTTTAAAAACATCTCCTCACTTAGAGACATAACCCATCTGCCCCGGTGCTTTTTGACGTTTCTGTACACTTCCATTGTAGTCCATAGAAGTGTGCTGGTGAGGATTCAGCTATGGATCATTGTGTTGGTAGTTTCTGCACTTCAATATTACGTATGCTATTCATGGATCAGTGTAATTAACTTTATAGCTCCGTCTGTGATGCTCATGTGTTTGTGTAGGTCATCAGGTTTCATGTTATTGAAGGAGGAGAAGGAGATTAAATTCATTCCTTATTCATGCTTATTAATGTTTCACCTGTCACTTTTTCATATTATACCAAAGCTATTGATGAGATCAACTCATCTCGGATCATTACATGTTTGTTTAATTCAACTCTTCCACATCTGATAGGCCTCAATATGTTTCTATCATAGACTGTAGAAATAAAAATGACTTTATGACGTCACCCACATGTTTATGAAAAGTCACTATGATATGGCCATTGCCATCTTGGCGTGCCCGGCTCCGTCTAATAACCGCCCTGTCATTATTATGATTCCACAGGGACCTGCTGAAATGGTGTGAGCGGATCAGCGTTAACTTTGATAGCACCTCATCAGCCACAGCACAACATGTCTTCCAAGAGGTCAGTAACCAAATCCAGACATACAGTATGTACTGTATCTTTTCCACACATTTAGCTGTGTTTAAATTTGTGCTGCTCAGTCATACTGGACTGGAATGTCCTCTCCTGAATTTGAAAATAAATATATGTTTTGTGTGTGTAGCTGTGTAATGCTCTAATTAGAGAATTTGTGGTGAATCAGCATGTATAGTTTTTATTGATGGATCCCCTTTCCTTTCTTTTCTTTGTCAGGCTCTTGACTGCTTCACAGCCATGCTGTCTCGTCCTGAAAGTCGACTGCGAATGGCCGAGATCATTGGAAGCAAACTCAACATCTCCAAAGAGAAGGTAACGTTTAACACAGACATTTTAGGTTTTGTTTGATTTATAATTAAGAAAACAGTGTGTCTGATACAGAAGGATGAGACCTGCATGTTTATCTACTTTTTATACATAAATCCATGTTGTAATCTTGATTCCTGGCCTCTGTTTGTCTCCAGGCCCAGCACTTCTGTCAGATGTATCAGCCCGGCATCATGCTGAGAGAGCTGGAGGTGGCGGTGGGCAGAGTGACACTGGGTCGAAAGCAGACTGAAGCGGTGCAGCTGAGTGTGTAAGTGGGACATCCTGCCCATCCTCCCCCTTTGACCTCTCTTTACACCATATATGCATCAGCTAGTTGCTGTGCCGATATTCACCTACTGATAGAACCAAAAAAACCCTCCCTGCTGGTAAACTGAATAAACATCAAATTGATTTCAAACTACATTACGGACCGTGAGGACGTGCCAGAATATTCACATTCTTTCACAAACCTAATATGGACGTGTGTCAAACTTTAGACTGAAAACAAGGACGGCGTGCAGAAACTGAGATTGGTGTGTGTGCAGTATGTCATGTGGTAACACATTTAAAGTAACCTGATGGTGTTATTTTGTACAATAACAATAACAAGGCACATTGACTTTATACTTTTGACGTTTAAAACTGTTTTCGCTCACAGTGTCTGGTAGTAAAGTCAGTCAGATATAACTTTTGAAAGAAGAATCCATCTGTCTCTTAAAAAAAAGTTTCCTTAGAAGAAATAAAACAGACAGACTCGGTTTTTGCTGCTACCACCTCATTTGGTCTGGTTTGTAGCTTCGTCAGGTCAGGTTAGGTCATTTTGACCGATGGTAGATAAATATTCGTCTAACTTGTTAACTCGACCCTACTTGTGCAACTGTTACACTATATTTAAAACCTGTACCAATGTACAATATCCCACATTTGCCACTTGATTATAGTCCGTGCTGTTCAACAAAAGTTAATTATGAATCTATATTAATTATAGTTTTGAGATATCTGCCACCACCCTAGTAATGATTATTTTGTCAAATTAGAAACTTGTATCACTTACAACAATTCTGAACTGTAAAATGTTTAAATGCTCAGATCTAATATTTTGACATAAATGTTATGACAAAGATCTTTTTGTTTTCTTGTGAAAACTAAAATGTTCTAATAATATACTTTTATATATTTTGATGTTAAATATTTCTGTGTGATCTTGAGAATAAAACAGTTTGTTAAAACTTTATTTGAAGGGATGTGCATAAGATTGACGTGACATTATCATGACCATAACATGACAAATTGTAAACATTAAGGAGTCTTTCAGGAATCTTTATGATTGTCATCATGTTTTATGAGGTAAGGGTTAATGACAATATTCTCTAAGCATTCAGTTAATTTAATGTTTACACAGGAGACTAAAAGGTATAACCTTTTATAGGATATAAGTATTTTAACTAATAACTAACTAATAAGTAATTTATGGTTAAGGGGTCCTAGATTCCAGTGACATCATTATCTACATACAAAGAATAAGCCTGAATGTGATATAGCTGATCATTCACATGCTTTCTCTTTCCATGAACAGCGAGAACCAGACATTTGCTGCCACTCGTCCCTCTGCTGTGCTGCTGGAACAGCTGGCAGTGTGTGTGGCTAAAGGGGAGCCTGTTCTTCTGGTGGGAGAGACAGGAACTGGAAAGACCTCCACAGTCCAACACCTGGCCAAAGTTACAGGTGAGTGCCAGGACGCAGCAGGGTTGTGGCTCAGCAGGTAGAGCGGGTCGTCCATTGTCCTGTGCACATGTTGTTTAGTGTTTTTGATAAAACACAGTCCACGTACCACTCCTGATTTAAGTACTGTGTTGTGTGCTCAATCCAGGACACAGGTTACGAGTTGTAAACATGAACCAGCAGAGTGACACCGCCGACCTGCTTGGAGGGTGAGTGACAAATTGTACCTAAATAAAATGAATGTAAGAGTAACCTTTCCCATCACTTCCATGTCACGTCTTGGCAAAATCAAATACCATCTGTCGTTTTGATAAAAAAAAATATGTGTCCTCAAAAGAGCAACCTATCATGGCATCATATTCATCACAGTCAAGTCTGTGAGAGCTGCTGCAGCTGCTGAGTGGAGCAAGTAATCCATGCTTCACATCCTTTCAGCCCTGATATTCCATATCTACAAACTCCATAAATATTTTTCAAATTTTAGAATAGTGCCAAACACGTGCAAAGTGGTCCTGACATTTTGTTTTGGGACAAAACTATATTATTTTCTGTCTAATCTAAAGGTACAAGCCAGTTGACCACAAGCAGATCTTGCTCCCACTGCGGGAGGCCTTCGAGGACCTGTTCTCCCAGACATACTCGAGGAAGCAGAATCTGACCTTCCTGGGTCACGTGCAGACCTGCTTCAGGGGCAAGCGCTGGCAGGATCTGCTCAAACTCATGGACCATGTGTGCAAGTCTGCTGTGACTCAGGAGCTGCAGGAGAAATCAAATGGTAGTGTACTAGAAAGAGTGAGTATACTGGCCACTGTAGCACAATGGAAGACTAATACTTCTCTGTGCTTTGTGCAGCTGCCCTGCTGCAGGAGCAGTGGGAGGCTTTGGCTGCCAAGCTGAGCCAGACCCAGCAGCAGATCCGAGCCTGTGAGACAGCCATGGTCTTCGCCTTTGTGGAGGTAAAGACTTTGAAAAGTGTTAAAAGGCGCCCTTGTAGCCTGGTATAGACTATGAGCTGATCTCTGTTCCTGGTGGAGCAGCTCTCACCTCTGTGTGTTCCTCTGTAGGGAACATTAGCTCAGGCAGTAAAGAAGGGCCACTGGATCCTGCTGGATGAGATCAACCTGGCAGCAGCAGAGACCCTGGAGTGTTTGAGTGGACTTCTAGAGGGCAGTGCTGGATCTCTGGTCCTGCTAGACCGAGGAGACACAGGTGAGGACTAATAACAGCCATACAATAGGGTTTGGGTTTGAAAGCATTTCATCAAGGTTAAACTCAGTGCTCTGTCTGCTTATGAAGCCCTTTAGAATCTCTTATAGGTTCTTTTAATTGGCAGTCTAAATAATGTTTACAACATGTAGATAAAACCCCAAATTGAGACAAGCAGCAATGTTAAAACAAAATGTAATCACACATGTAGTTACTACTTTTGCTGGAGTTACTTGATCCAAATACTTGAAGTCCCAATTCAAAGATATTAAATTGAGAAGCTTTATGGCTGACATGACACCATCAACTGCAAAACTGCAGTTAGGTACTGCGAGAATACTCCTGATCCTGATCCACATTCCAGCCTTTATACCAACACAGCAGCAAAGCACTAAATGAATAGGTGTTAGCTAGATGTGCTGAACTTCTAGATGTGCTAACGTTTTTGACCAGATGCTTGATCTAACGTGACCTCCACACTGATTGGCTTGGATTAGTATCAGTGTTATGTGTATCAATGGTTAGCTCCTAAAACTGATGAGCAGCTGGCACCTTACATGGCAGACAGTGTATGAATGTGTGTGAATGGGTGAGATATGTAGTGTAAAAGCTCTTTGAAGACTAGACAGCTCTATATAAGTACAGTTCTTTTACCATTTACCATGTGTTCCTGGCATTGTTGCTAATATAGTTGTGTGTTTTTTTTCTAGAGCCCCTGGTACGCCATCCAGACTTCCGGCTCTTTGCCTGCATGAACCCAGCTACTGATGTGGGCAAGAGAAACCTGCCTCTGGGCCTCAGGAACAGGTGAGAGTGAAGCCAAAGTGAAGTCTTTATCTCATTAGCCTAACAATGACAAGTTAATATGTTAAAGAGGAAAATGAATGATTCCCAGGTTTACCGAGCTGTATGTGGAAGAGCTGGAGAATGAAGGAGACCTGCGGATTCTGGTTTCAGACTACCTCAAGGGCTTGAATCCACACAGGAGTGTCATCAGTGGCATCATAAGGTTTGCTTTTATATAATGATGCAGCAGGTCTGATCCAGTTATCACATTTTATACACCCATATAGTTACAATGAACAACAATCTGATTACAGCGGCTTATTGACGCTGTTTGCAGCCTGAGAGGCACGGCTCAGGGCTGAATAAAAGTAGTGCCACCTCTTGTGCGTGGCCTTTGGGTTTAGAAATAGAACTTAATCTGTGTTTTTATTTGTTTAACTTGCATATTGTAAAAAGTTACCAAAGTTCCATTGACAATCAAATGGAAAGTAAAGTAATAAAGATGTTAATACAACACTATCTGTCATAAGACATCTCAGGCTTTTATGAAAGAACTAAGCATGACTATATAACGCCAAATATAACATTAAATAATTAGTGCATTGGTAATGCACTGATTTGTTTAGCATTTCTGTTTTCTATATTGTTAAAGTACTATTAAAGGTTACTGTACTATCAAAGGGTAAAGGCATAGGTTTCGGTGACTAGGTACTTGTAACACGTCAATCCTCTGAACTCTGCTCAAACCTAAACCTCACTGTGTGTGCAGTTTTTACCTAGCAGTACGAAAGGAGGCCAACTCACATCTGGTGGATGGGACAGGCCACAAACCCCACTACAGCCTGCGTACTCTGTGCAGGGCGCTGAAGTACGTGGCAGCAAATCCCTGCAAGAGCGTTCAGCGCTCACTCTACGAGGTAGGATGCTAGAAAGGAATAATCTCTGTAAAGAGTCAGTCCACTGAAATCCAAAAGACTGTCTCATTTACCACATGATGCTGTGTGATATTGAAACATCGTTTTGTTTTTTTTGCTAAGAGCTTATTATAGGTGGCTGTAGAAAAAAGTTTGGAGTTTAGATTATTTTGACTCTTATGTTGAGAGATTGTTTCTATCACATCACCTGCTTGTATTCTAAGTTGACTGTCTCTGTGGTTCGTGGTTGCAGGGTTTCTGCCTGAGCTTCCTGACTCAGTTGGACAGAAGTTCCCACCCTCTGGTCCAGAAACTGGTGTGTCAGCACATCCTGATGGGGAACACCAAGTGTCTCAAACATGTAAGACATTCTGAGAGCTAGTCCCTCTATTGAGCACATCTTAAACACAACTTCTCTTTTAAAAAATAGTAACATTAGTAACTCAAATAGGAACCAGAGCCTTTACCTCAAATCAACAGAGATGCAGATATTTCCTTCATTGTTTTATGTTTCTCTTTTAACACATTCAATCTATTGTTTGTTTGCTGTTAAACTATTATTACAGAAACTTCCTGCATAGATATTTCACATTAAAGGTCATTATGCAGCTGAAAGAGCATAATCCCTTCATTTTGTGAAATCATGGTGATATTTAGAGTTTGTCTAATCTGAGTTTTTGAAGTCCATATTATTGGTTTTGTGTTGAAACTACCAGTCAGGTTTATGCTTTTCTGACTGATTTCTGTGTTTTACAATTTTAGTTTCCACACGAATTATTAGTAAAACTCTAAGCTGAAACGCAGATAGCTAAAATGATTTCATATTCAGCAGCACTTCAGTACCACAGAACCTTTTAGATAAATAGTTTTAAATGCACAGACATTTTCTTTTGTTACCTGCAGCCCATCCCGGCACCCTCAGGCCACCAATGTGTGGAGGTGGAGGGCTACTGGGTCTCCCAGGGGGAGATGGAGGCAGCCCTGGACCCCAGCTACATCCTCACCGCCTCAGTCAAACTCAACCTCCGCGACCTTGCCAGAGTGGTATCTGCAGGGTAGGAAAACTGTTGCACAGGCCAACTGCCCCCCTGCACATGATTTTCCCCTGAAATCAATGAGTTCATCCATAAATGTCTAGACGTTCATTTTTTCCAGAGCTGACTCTGGCCCTTTAGGAAAGAATGCATCAGAGAGCATCAGGACAAAAACATGGTTGGACTGAACTCCCTGGAGTGATTGGCTTTTATGCCCCTGTATGACTTCTGTTAGGGACAGTCTGAACTCTGAAATAGTTTTTAGATTTGAACTTGATGGGTTATAACACAGAGCCCTGCCTTCATCCACATCTAATGCCTTATGGATGAAGTGGTACACAGATTGTGAGTCAGACTTCATCACCCAACATCACAGTACAGTATTGTATTATAATATTTCCCTGAAATTGAAGTCAAATGTACACACAAGTATCTTGACATGTGTGTTCAGTATCAGTACCTGCTGAATGCTCCACTCTGCTCTCTAGTCACATGTCACAGGAAACTGATGTTCCACTCCTCACACAGGAGACTGGTTAGAGTCCAGTGTGACACAAGAAGTTTCTTCCAATAATGGAAGAAATGTATAGTTTTATACTCTTTTGCTCATTTTTGACACCCATCACTTGTATGGGGATACAAGACAGTCTGTTCTGGTTTCATTATTGTCAATAATGGCTGCTATATGACTGAGTCAGATCACTCACTTTCTCTAATAATTTGGCCTGACAGGACTCACCCGGTGCTGATCCAGGGAGAGACATCTGTGGGGAAGACCAGTTTGATCCGCTGGCTGGCTGCAGCCACTGGGAACCAGTGTGTGAGAATCAACAACCACGAGCACACAGACATCCAGGAGTACATTGGCTGTTACTCATCAGACGACAGGGGCAAACTGGTGTTCAAAGAAGGTAGGAGCACTCATAATAACCTGTTTATATTTATTATGATATTACTATTATATGATATGTCAAACTTCTAAGTGAAGGTGAGGTGAAAGCAGTATCAAGAGTAAAAACAAAAATGTAGAAATACAGAATTGAAGAAGCACAGTTAAGAAATACATAAATGAATGAGTAGAACTAAATTTTCTGACAGAATTTGACCATTATGTAGAGAAACTCAAGAACATACAGATGGTTCTAAAAGAATTTGGACAATACATAAAACTAATGATACATGTGAATGATTTCAACATCTACAAATTAAAATAAAATCTTACAGAACTTTTACTTCTGAGCTGTAGGGATACAGTTTTTTTTACAGTCTCCATTTACAGTTTCTCTATTTACAATATGTGGCTTGTATGAACAGACTAATATGTGCTGTCTGCTCCAGGCGTTCTGATTGACGCTATGAGGAAAGGTTACTGGATCATCCTGGATGAGCTGAACCTCGCCCCCACTGACGTCCTGGAGGCTCTCAACAGGCTACTCGACGACAACAGGGAGCTCTTTGTGGCCGAGACACAGGAAGTCATCAAGGCTCACCCCAGATTCATGCTCTTTGCTACCCAGAATCCCCCTGGTCTATATGGTGGAAGAAAGGTACAACATTAAGGAGATAAACTCTGAACTGAAAGGACTCTTAGGACTCACACCAGAATTTCAAATGTTAACTTTCAGAGCATAATCCATTCATATCAGTGGATTCAGCTGAATGAGTGGCCATAATAATAAGACTATATTACAATAATTTGACAAAAACTTAAAGAAAAAAAGCTTATGTGGCATCTATTTTCTACATAACCATGAGCACTGTCTGTCTCTTGATAATTTGTCCTGTAGCTAGTGTCAGAAAATTAATAATAATGGGAATGTAGGAACCGACACAGAAGATTCTCCCTGATAGAAAACATTTAACAGTAGACAGGAAGGTTACCAAACATGGCTTAAATGTTGAATGGTATCAAATTTTATTAAATGTCTGACTTCACATTTTATTAAACTGTCATCTAACTCTACATCTACCTGTCAAAAAAGTGGAACAGTCTCAGTAATCTTTACGAACTGATCTCCAGGTGCTCTCCAGAGCTTTCAGAAACCGCTTTGTGGAGCTGCACTTTGATGAGCTGCCCAGCGGAGAGCTGGAGACCATCCTCCACCAGAGGTGCAGCCTGCCTCCATCCTACTGCACCAAGCTGGTCAAGGTCATGCAAAACCTACAGGTAACTGTGAACTCTTGTACGGTGTTTTAGCACAATGCATGGCCTACCTGTCTCTGTGATTCTAACTGCACTTGTAAAACGTGTTTTCGTCCAGTCCTTACGCAGGGGATCTTCTGTGTTTGCGGGGAAACACGGCTTCATCACCCTCAGAGATCTGTTCCGCTGGGCAGACCGTTACAGGCTGGAGGAGCAGACGGAGGCCTCTCAGGACTGGCTGCAGCATTTGGCTGATGATGGTGAGACTTGTCAGACGTTCTCTGATAAATCACAAACAGACACCCATGTACCACTGAAACTTTAGATAAAGGTGTCTTGTTCTTCTTCAGGGTACATGCTGCTGGCAGGAAGAGTGAGGAAACCTGAGGAAGAGGCTATCATCCTGTCCATCCTGGAGAAGCACTTCAAGAGAACAGTGAACCCTGAAAGCCTGTTCTCTCAGAAACAAGTCACCAGCCAGTTCAGTAAGTGGAACACAACACTTTAATTTACAGCACATTGTAGTTTCAGCGTTTCCTTCATTTGGAACAGCATGTTGGATCACTCTCCTACTTAATAACTTTTAAAAGAACAAGTGACACATCTTCTTAAAATCACAAAAGATAAATAGCTCTCTTGCTCGGTTCAATACAATAAAAAATATTACTGCTACAGTGTTAATTGATCTGGTATGACCATTAGCCCATGGTTGCTAATGTATTAAAAATATTCCAGTCTTTGCCCTTATTTTAAATATTCCTACAAAGCCATGCATACTCGATTAACTTGACATATTTCCTATGGCTCATATTATATATTGTATCCATTGCAAACCAAAGCATGTTCAAAAACCAGTTGATATCCACGTCTTTCATCATGTTTAAAAGTAGGTGTGTTTCTCCTTCTGACTACAAATATGGGCTTTTATTTTGTGCATGCATCTTGTCCCAGTCTTGCAAACTGTTGCCTAGTTGGTTTGATTAAACACAGAGCTGATAGTAAACAGACAAACGTCAGTATCAAAGGAGAGAATGGAGCCATTGAGCTTGTCTGATGAACACAGTATCATGGTGCATTGATGCTCTGAATCGCAGGTCCCTTCATCGACAGCATTGCCGGAGTCCCAGAAGAGTTTCGACATGTGGTGTGGACGCACGGCATGAGGAGGCTAGCTGTGCTGGTAGGACGAGCTCTTCGATTTGGCGAGTCTGTCCTGCTTGTAGGAGACACAGGGTAAGATTCAGATGTCATTCTGTGCAGACCAGAAACTTGTTGACTTTGCTGAACACTTCCTCTAGATATTAAACTTTTTTATGCATTTCATAGCCACCATAGTTTCTCCTTCATACTAGAAAGGAGAGGGTGAGGTGAGGGAGTTGTAATCAGCCACTACACTGCTAGATGCCACTAAGTCCTACACAATGCTCCTTTAAGTTACAGAGCATAAAGAACTCGGTCAGTGGTTATGTTAATCATGCTGAGCTTGTTATTGTGTTCCCTCACCAGATGTGGAAAGACTACAATCTGCCAGCTGTTTGCTGCTTTGGCCGGACAGAAGTTTTTCTCAGTCAACTGTCACCTCCACATGGAGACGTCCGACTTCCTGGGAGGCTTGCGACCTGTCAGACACACACATCAGGTACTGACTAGTCTGCGGTGGTATCAGGTCTATAGTCAGAGGAGTCTAACTCCTTATTATTCCTGACGAATGACAATCATCAGACATATTTAATTGCATAGAAACAAGTTCATTTGTTGCTAACTTAATTTACATATGTGATGATTTAACCCTTCAAATGTTTCCAGAGAGTGGACAGGTTGATGCTGTTTAATTGGCGGAGGATATAAAAATGAGAAAACTGTGTGTGTGTGTGTGTGTGTGTGTGTGTGTGTGTGTGTGTGTGTGTGTGTGTGTGTGTGTGTGTGTGTGTGTGTGTGTGTGTGTGTGTGTGTGTGTGTGTGTGTGTGTGTGTGTGTGTGTGTGTGTAGACTGATGGTGAGGACAGCAGGCTGTTTCAGTGGCATGATGGCCCCTTGGTGCTGGCCATGAAGGAGGGAGGAGTGTTCCTCATGGATGAGATCTCCCTGGCAGATGACTCAGTGCTGGAGAGACTCAACAGGTAGACACGTGCACAACATTTCATTATATTATTTTAGGGCAATAGGTATAAAGTAAAAAATATTCATTTAAGTTTAGATTTAGGGCTCTCAGGACACAAATATGGTTTCTTGAGTATAAAACAGTCAGACAAATATGCAGAAGCATTTGATGATCAAACATCAAACGTTTTGCTCCACAAAACACACCTTCTCTGATCCTCTTCAAACTGCTGACAGCTGCAACCTAAGAAGAGCTGCTGACAGTGTGTTGTGTTTGCTGTCAGTGTTCTAGAGACAGAGAAGTCCCTCGTGCTGGCAGAGAAGGGTAGCGGAGACAATGATGATGTTGAGCTGATCAGAGCAGCTGCTACTTTCCGTCTGGTTGCCACCATGAATCCCGGAGGAGACTTTGGCAAGAAGGAGGTAAATAAAAAACAGCTGGAATCTGCTGCCTTTTCTAAAGAGATGTAATTTATTCTACTGAATTTAAAAGTGGGATGTTTGTCCCAATGATTCAACACTATTTTTAAAATGTATCAATGTCCTTTAGGGATAATCAACCAGAACTAAATGTAGATACAGTCTGACTGTGGTGCTTGTTTTTGCACAGCTCTCTCCTGCCCTCAGAAACCGTTTCACAGAGATCTGGTGTCCTCAGAGCAACAGCCGCAGTGACTTGGTTCAGATCATCCAACACAACCTGCGCGCAGGCCTCTCTCTTGACGGTAAACTTGCTGCAGCAGCTTGTCCTGATTAGATTACACTCACAAGCTGTCATTTCTTTCATATTGTACAATAAATACTACTACTAATACTAGTTTTTCTACTTCCTGGACAGTTTAGAGAAACATTGTAGCTCATACATAATTATTATTACATAATCATGAAATAAATCTTTTAGGTGGTGATATCGCTGAGCTGATGCTGGACTTCATCGAGTGGCTGACCCGACAGGACTTCGGCCGACGCTGCATCCTGAGTGTCAGAGACATCCTGTCGTGGGTAAACTTCCTCAACATTGTGTGTGAGCGGGACGAGGACGGCTTCATGACCATGGGAGCTCTGGAAGATGAAGAAGAAGCAGAGTGGGACCTCCGACTGGACACTGTTACCGCCTTCATTCACGCCGCTTGCCTGGTCTACATAGATGGCATAGGCTCCGGTGAGCTGTTTGGCTTACTCCTAGTTCCACTGAGAGCTGTTGAAGACATGACATGATCTGAGACTCCCTTTTCTTGCAGGAACCACAGTGTCATGTGCAGACAATGCTCTGCTGGCTCGCCGTCTGTGCCTGAGCTTCCTGCAGCGGCGGCTGAGCAAGATGACCAAGCTGGATCAGGAGATGCTGGACGCTCTGAGAGTCTATGACAGCAGGCTGCCGCGGGAACCCCAGTGGGGTGAAGATTTCTTTGGCATTGACCCCTTCTACATCGCCTTAGGTATCTACTTCAATTAATTCCTCATGAGATGCTCTGTTATCATTTCATCTGCTTTTCATACATGACACATTCAGATGCTTCATAAGCATCTACAGGTGTTTTACTTGTATTATATGAATATATGTATTATTGGATTATTGTACTGTTAGATTGCACTGCTTCTCCAAATAACACCAAATATGGTACACCAAAGATTCATGTGATTCTGATCAACCATGCCAAATTTTTCTCTTCTCTCAGGATTACACTGATTAGATGTCACCAAATTTGGTGGAACTCAGCCAAAACTCTCTACACTTCATTCTGTAAATGACATACATTTTTATAGACTCGTCTAGAATGAGCTCCAGATTATTATTTTTTTATTTTTGTGAACAGAAGAAATGATAACCTGTTTCAGTGTGTATATGGGCTCCTGAGTATTGCTCCTGACAGACTTGAAACTATATGAACCTACCCTTTAATATATATACACCACTTTGCTTGCTATGTTCTCGTACTGTCGCCCGGTGTCCTTTCAGAGAATAGGTTTGTTTGCACACTTGACCCTACTGCACAAACTTGCGTTGGATGCCTGGGACACTGTGTACTTACTGACAGGTCAAATTGACATTTTGGGAAAAACACTTATTTGCTTTCTTGCGAAGAGTTAAAGGGAAATTTGGACTTTATTTTCTCATGTTTTTGTGTCTAAGTGACTAATGAGGGCAACAATTTTTGAAATTGCTCCATTATTGAGTCAGAGCGCTGCAGGTGGCAGCTGTGAAACAGGCTGCAATGTGTTATCCTTCAGGGCAACTGTGCACCATCATAGGACATCCACTAAAGTGCTTGTTCTGCCAGATAGGCTCAGATTGTCTAACAACATCCCTACAGAGACAGACTATTATATCAAAGAGTAAGATAATTTTTGTTGTTTGGTTTGTTCAAAGTTACCAGACTCCATTAACAAAAACCCAGATTTTACATCACAGAACATGGTTGCTGATCTACCACTGCCTCGATTAGTTTCTTAGTGTTATTGTGTGACTTGGTGTTTTAACACATTAGCTCTTAGCACCAAAGTCACACAAGAAGACAAACAAACAGAAGGAGGCAGTGGTAGACCCTTTAAAGTCTTCTCATTCTATCTTAAAGGGATACTTTAAATGAGAAGTATGATATTAGTGGATTTACTTGAGTTTTTTTTTGTGTTTGTATCAAATGCCCACCCAGGACCTCAGACCGAGAGCCGTAACCTGTCAGACTACGCCATTGCAGCGGGCACCACCGCCGTGAACGCCCAGAGGCTTCTGCGGGCGCTGAAGCTGCAGAGGCCTGTGCTGCTGGAGGGCTCGCCTGGAGTGGGAAAGACCAGCCTGGTGGCAGCGCTGGCAAAAGCTTCTGGGAACCACCTGGTCAGAATCAACCTGTCAGAGCAGACGGTAAGCCTTTGTGTGACTGCTCATGAGCTCTCCATTGTAATCCTGAATGAACCTAAAATACATCTCTGGTGATGCTGATGATGTGCACTCTCTGGCAGGATGTCACTGATTTGTTTGGGACAGATCTTCCTGTGGAGGGAGGGAAGGGAGGAGAGTTTGCATGGCGTGATGGCCCCCTTTTGGCTGCTTTGAAGGCAGGCCACTGGGTTGTCCTGGACGAGGTAAGGACCACTGTACAGATGTTTTTACAGTTTGTACACCATGACTATGACAGAGCCTGTTTTTGTTTGCAAACGTTGATAAAAAAGTTACAAATTGTTATGTGATGATTCTGATCTAATCCGTTATATTGAACTCTGACAGCTGAACCTGGCCTCTCAGTCGGTGTTGGAGGGTCTGAATGCCTGCTTTGATCACCGAGCAGAGATCTACATTCCTGAGCTGGGCATGAGCTTCCAGGTTCAGCACGAGAAGACCAAGATCTTCGGCTGCCAGAACCCCTTCACTCAGGGCGGTGGGCGCAAGGGACTCCCCAAATCCTTCCTCAACAGATTCACTCAGGTAATGATTGTACAAATGTTTCTATAGAAAACAGTTTAATTGTCAGCTTATTCATTTACTTTTGCTTTTTTGTGTTGGGTTTACCTTTACCTTTATTTTCAAAAGCATAGACCTGTTGAGGTTTGAAATCTCTTTTTCTTAGGGAGACGAGTCTGAGCTAGCAGCATAAAAGCAGTTGTAGTTGACCCTGAAATGCACTGATCCGCTTGTATTTGTTACATTATTCATGATGATATCCTTAAACAATATTCTCAATTTCTATTTGAATTAATTAATTACTTACTGTATTCTTTGAATCTTCTTCTTTTGACAACAGCTAAGGTTTTGTATCATGTTTTGTAAAATCTGGAAAAACAGTCAAAAGAAATTTAGGTTGAGTTTTTGTGTGACCTGATGCTTGATATATTTCTGAAAATCATAGTTTGTGTTATTATGGTTTCTTACATTTACCATTGCTACCGTTGCCATATTTGAAAAGAGAAGTCAAAGAAGAAAAAGCCAAGGATTGTATCTCTGACCAAAGCCATCACTTTGTTTAGATTCTTTTTCATCCCTGTTAATGAAGTCTTACTTCCCCCTGTGTTCTCAGGTTTTTGTGGACCAGCTCACAGACAAGGACATGGAGTTCATAGGAGACTCCATTTTCCCCACCATCGATAAGGAAATCATCGCTAAAATGGTGGAGTTCAGTAACAAGGTAGGTTTCTCTTCTCTCCACTGATTTATGACTTTGACTGTCTGCTGGAGGGACTTTATATGTTGATTAATTCTCTGCTGTACATAACACAACAACATCAGGCAGTGTTTAGTTGAACCTCTCCCTGCCTCTAACAGCTTGTCCAGGAGGTGTGTGTGGAGCGGCAGTGGGGTCAAAAAGGAAGCCCCTGGGAGTTCAACCTGCGCGACATGTTCCGTTGGTGTCAGCTGATGCAGGCTGACCAATCACCAGGATTTTTCAACCCGGGCCAGCATGTAGCCTTGGTGTACGCTGAGAGGATGAGAGCAGAGGCTGACAAAGCTCAGGTACATGGTTTGAGCAACTTTGCTTTTGACAATCAACAAAGCCGTATCAGTGTGTGAATACGTTAAATCAAAGGGTTAATATATTATATATGAGTCTGATGGTGTTTTTATGGTAAATGCACTAAAACACCATTAATTGGTGGTATCCCACAGGGGAGTGTGTTTAGCCCCTTACTGTTGTTATTCTGTGTAAATATATTTTATATGATGACTCAGGTATTTTGGTTTTGAATAAGACGGAGAATACACTGAAGATAATCCCTGAGTGAAATCATCAAATTAATGCAACAGAACAGCATTATTAGTGTTGGTCATCGTTTGAAGGTCTGTGAAAAAGACTTAAAGTAAAACTAAAGGTCACTCAGAATTAGTCAGAGTTGTGTCATGTTTGGTGGCTTTGGTGGACAGTTCTTACTCGTAACTACGTAATATCTGTAACAACAGGATCTCAAAGTGTTTCAGAGACTACCTCCGTCAAGTAACTTGTGCCCACCACACAAGGGCTAGAGTTGCTGAATTGTGCTTACTGAGGTTTTACATCAACAACATTAAAACAAATAAAATAATGACCACAGTGGAATATTATGTAACTGTTATTTTATGCTATCACTAGTCGACTTACACAAAGAAAAAAGGAGGGCCTTTTTGTTCTTCATGACATTAAAAGTCCAGTCAGATTTAGGGGGCTCCCATTACCCAGAAGAGACAAATACTGGTTCTAGTTTCTTCCCTGTTCCACAGCCACCGTAGTTTCTTCTTACTTCTTTCTACGATATGCCACTAAATCCTACACACTGGCCCTCTAAGTGCCAGTATTTGTGCACATTTTTTGACATTGTGACTTCCACTTTTCTGCATTCAGTGGCCACCCTCCATTTTCTCTGTTCAGCCTTGATCCACTGTTCAGTCAGTGAACCTCCCCTCTGTCCCACACAGGTGCTGTCTGTGTTCAGGAAGGTGTTTGGAGAAGACTTTGAGCCTTACAGTGGCTCCAGAGAGTTCCACATCACTCCACTCAACCTGCAGGTTAGTCACACCACCTGATTCTATTTTTCAGAAGCAAATGTTTTGAATTGTACAGACAAAGTTAAGGACTTTCTCCCATGCTTTGCCCCCGTAGGTGGGCTTCTCTGTACTGCAGCGCAGCGGTGGAGCCCCTGTGGCCCTGGACCCCCCACTGTCCATCACACACCAGGCACTGCGGCCCCTGGAATCCCTGATGAAGTGTGTGGAGAAGGGTTGGATGACCATACTGGTCGGCCCCACGGCTAGCGGAAAGACCAGTCTGATCAGACTGCTGGCTCTGCTGACAGGTCACCGTCTCAGGGTCATGGCCATGAACAGTGCCATGGACACCACAGAGCTGCTGGGAGGCTTTGAACAGGTAACCACGATCTCAGGTTTCTAGTTGTCCACGCTTCTTTCATTCTGAAACCATCAGACCACATCACTCTGCACTCATTTCTTCCTTCCAGGTTGATATCATGCGGCCTTGGCAACAAGTGTTGGAGAGTGTGGACTACATAGTTGCCATGGTTATAAGGCGTGGCCTGATGTCGCTGGATGTTGGCATCCAGGACACAGAGTTCCTGCTACAGACGTGGGGTCTGTTCTGCCACTGGCTGAAGGAGGAGGGCCTGCAGACAACTGGGGGAACCGTCAACTCAGAGGCACTGAACAAGCTGGAGGTCATCATCCTGCTCCTGCAGAAACTCAACACCAAGCTCAAAGTGTTCACTGGTAATAAAGTTCAGTCTTATTTTTATTTATTTGTCTTGTCAGGATAAGAATGTGCTGTAATGTGCTCTTGTTTGTCCTCCAGACATGTCCAAACTGCAGATGGACTTTACGCTGCTGAAGGAGCGTCTGGCTCAGCTGGAGGATGGATGGACCAACGGTGGCTTTGAGTGGTTGGATGGTATGCTGGTCCAGGCTCTGCAGGCTGGTGACTGGCTGCTCATGGACAACGTCAACTTCTGCAGGTGAGGTGCAGCGTTCTGTGCGCTCGGTTTGTGTCGGCATTTTTCCACTTGTGGTTTGTGCTCTCACATGGGAGAGACTTTGGAAAAAATGGCCACGTCTGCTGGGTTTCACTAAAAACACTGAAATCACACTGTTCATGTGTTGTGTGCTCAGTGCCTCTGTGCTGGATCGCCTCAATGCTCTGCTGGAGCCTGCTGGATCTCTCACCATCAATGAACGTGGCGTCATAGACGGAAAGACCCCCAAAATCACACCACATCCTAACTTCAGGTAGTACGCACAATTAGCTCTTGTTCACTTTTTTGTTTAAGTAATTAAAGACCACACTCAGCTGATGTGTGTTTCCACTTGTGTGTGTGTGTGCAGGTTGTTCCTGACCATGGATCCTGTGCATGGGGAGCTCTCCAGAGCCATGAGGAACAGAGGGGTGGAGGTTTACATCCCAGGGGAACATGAGGGAGTGTGCTGGGACTCACTGGACCTAAAGACCCTGCTTCACACTGCAGGGGTGACCGGGGACTGTGTGTGTGATCTGCTGATCGAAATACATAAAAGCATCAAGTCTGCCATCTGGGGTAAGCCCCAAATAATGAACAGCAAATAGATAATGCTGTCAGTCAGCCAAGTTAATTATAAAAAAAAAATCAATTGTAAAATCAATTGTAAACCATTGTAATTGTACAATATGTCTGTGTTGATTTGTCCTGTACACGTGACATCTATTGCACGTCTGTCCGTCCTGGGAGAGGGATCCCTCCTCTGTGGCTCTTCCTGAGGTTTCTTCCACATTTTTTCCCGGTTAAAGGTTTTTTGTGGGCAAGTTTTTCCTCACTTGAACCTAGGGTCTAAGGACAGAGGGTGTCACTCCCTGTACAGATTGTAAAGCCCTCAGAGGCAAATGTACTTTGTGACTTTGGGCTATACAAATAAGATTTGATTTGATTTGAATTGAATTCTCTCTCAGATTCCCCGGCCTCATCAGTGGCCTCCCTCCTCCATGCTGCCACCCTGCTGTCCTGCCAGCTGCAGAGAGGTGTAGATTTACCCAGCGCCCTGCAGCATGCCTGTGGAGAAGCCTACTCACTGTGCCAACGCACCACTGCCAGCCAAAAGGTATCAACACCCGCTTATCAGTCTAAATCAGGAATTCTTCTGTTTAGCCTGGTGACATTCACCGTTCCTGTACAGTGACAACTGAGTCATCTATCATTTTAAAACGGTGAACATCATAAGTGAATGATGTTTGACTCTAGTCTTTCATTGGCAGCCACATAGTTATGGTATTTTGAGTCCCTTTGTGCCACAACACAGCCTGAAACCCTCAGGCAGGGTCTCCTGGCTGCTCCCTGCATGCATTATATTACCATAAATTCAAATGTTTTTGATCTTTCCTTCAGCATAAAGAAACCAGGCAAGTACATTGAGGTTGAATAAGTGCATTGTTCTCTCTCCAGCAAGCCCAGCAGGTGATTGAGCAGCACTTGGCCATCCTGGACACAGAGGACTGGGGCAGTGGGCTGCTGTGTGCTGGAGTTTGGCCTGATGGCTTCCCTTCTGCCCTCCTCTCCACGGAGGATTCCTGCTTCTCCACTGTCCTTCGAGACGGGCAGGTCCTCTTATTTTGCCTGAACACCCTCAGCATGCAGGGCAAACGGTAAGGATGGTAACAATTATGCAAGAAAAGAAATAAAGTTGTACCTGAAGCTGAAATAAATAAGAGTTAAAGTAGAAGTCTTACAGTTCTGGTGTATGAAATGAAAGATGTCACTTGTAATGTCAGCTAAAGAGTAAACACTGAGCACACATGAGACACGAGAGTTTGCACGCCCAGTGTGTTGACTTCTGAACGCATGTCTTAGGTGTCAGCTTTAAAAGTCATAAAGTTGAGTTAGTTGTGTTGTGCACAGGAATCGTCCTCTGAGCCTGAATGACCTGCAGAGAGCACTGCAGAGCAGTGGTGTTCACGAAGGCTTATTCTCTGGAGGAGTGGTGGATCTGGCAGAAGGAGACGCTCTGAGGCTGATCCCCACAGCGGTGAGACTGCTCACAGAGAGAGCCTCCCATGGAGACTGGATCCTCCGCAGCAGCTGGCTCTCACACCTGGGGAAGAGCTACAAATACGCTCCTGGTGAGTTATTCCTCACACACACACAGACAGAGCACAACTCCAAACTTTGATACTCTTCTAAACAAGTCATCCATGTGCAGTGACACAGTGAGAATTCAATTTTGTTGAATTGCAAATATTTGAGACCTCACATGCTTAGAGTCATCTCTTCATGTCTCCTCCAGTTTACACCATAATTACACACACAAATAAAATTTGAGTTTTCTGTCATCAGATTGTCCAGCACTATATAATTGTGCTTTTTGACTCTTGCAGATCCAGCCCTGGTTCAGGTGGAGGCAGGAAACAGGGCTCTAAAGGCCGTGTTTGGCAGCAAACTTGCTGCCAAGGGCAAGTCCCTCGCAGAGCTGCTGCAGCCTCACAGCATTGGTAAACTCTTTGGATGACTTGTCAGAACCCCTGGCTGGAATATGGAAAGCAGTATCTTTTAATATGCATTATATTTCCAGATGAATACAGGATCCTGGTGGACATGCGGTGGAACAAGCAATACCTGGACATTTTAGCCAACAAGTGCAACTTTGAGGACGAGGAAAGATACATGGAGTTTCTGGAGGCGCTGAACGCAGTGGCCAACAGGTACAGCAGGAGGATGTCTGTCAAGCTGTTGGACATATAAAAGGTTCTAAAAGGTTCTAATAGTTTGTTTGTGTGTTTGTTAGGATTCTTCTGATGATGGACAGAGAGGAACGCTCTGTCATCTGCACCTGTGCTATCAACCTGTCTGCTCAGAACTGTGCCCTGAGGATAGCCACAGCCTTCAGCAAAGGTTTGCACAGCAGCACACTTTGGCCAAATATTCACTCTTTATATAGTTAGCGTTCAAACAAAGTAAACCCACTCAGCTCCACAGCATGCAGCATGTGTGTAACTGTGTGGCTCTGTGTTTCCCTCCCCTCACAGGCACTGTGGATATTGGTCACCTGCCCCACCCAGTGCTGATGCACCTGCGGACCTTCTTTGACCTGTGGGACTCCTTTACCATGCAGGCTGTGCAAGGCGGACAGCCCTACATCTCAGACCACATCATGTTTGAGGTCAGTACTCACTGACTATCACTGTGTCACATCCACAACTTTCTTTTCCAACTACAACTGCTACTACCTTTGCTGCTATTACTGCTACAACTACAGCTGCTACTCAGTTGCTACCTGTACTCTGCTACCTCCTCTACTTCTACAGTATTAAAATCATTTCTACTGCTGGAATCTTTTAGTTAACTAATTAACCAAAAATTGAACAGGTTAGTCATTACAGTTAGAGCGGAATGAAATGGAATGAGACGATAAGATAATGCAGTCCTCAGAGGTTTGCTGTGGTCTGTCCTCTCTGACAGCGCTCTTCCTGTCTTGTGTTCAGATCTTACAGCTGCTGCAGTGGCTCGATCGTTTCTGGGATGTGTGCAGCACGCTGCCGGCCGACTCTCAGGGCATCTCGGTTCTGTCTCTGCACTGGCAGTGGGTCCAGAAACACCTCATCCTCCGACTGCCCCAGCTGCTGCTGGGAGAAAATGACAGCCCTTTTGAGTAAATGCTTTTCTATATATTTTCCATTTTTATTTATTTACTTTTTCAGAGATACATATTTTCAGCCCCACTGTCACACTGATGAGGATAAGTGGTTACAGATAATGGATGGATTTTGTCTTGCATGCAATATGCAATATTTTTAGTTTATGTATTACTAATCCTAAATGTCTGCATTTAATATATTTCCTCTGTGCTGTACTCTAGAGGTCACCAGGAGCTGCAGGCGGTCTCAGCAGCCATCCAGACTGTTCTGTCCACCCCGGTGTCTGTAGCCACGGCTCTGAAAGGAATCCAGAAAACCCTGGGGAAAGCTTTGCCGTTCAAGGTCTGCAGACACTTCACCAGCTTTACTTTACTGACAGACATAGTCTTTCATCAGTTGTTGTTTTTTTCTTTCTCATTGTCTTTTCTATCATGTTTAAGGGAAGAGAAGAAAGCCATTTCAGTATACAATCATTTACACCTCATCTGAGATGATCAGAATCACTTCACAAACCATATCTTTATTTTCTTCATCAGTTGGAGTCGGTGGCTGAGTGTGCTTCTCGGCTCAGGCTCCTGAGTAAAGCCCTGGATGTGAGCGATCTAAGGCTGGACGGAACCACAGGTCCTTGGAGACAAGAGCTGGTCCGACTTCAGGGTGCTGGCCTCGGGCTGGACATCAAAGAGAGTCTGCTGGAAGTCTGCGGCCTCATTCTGCTGGCAAACAACCAGCTTGATCCACAAAAGTCTGGTGAGCTTTTCTCATAGAAACACCTTTTTATGGTGTTGTTAGTCTAATCCCTATGTCCAGCATAACACATCTGCTGCACATTAGATGGACTCCAAATGATTTTGTTGACACATTGTTTGTCCACAACTGAAAGATCTTCAGTTTCCTGTCATAGAGGAACAAAGAGAAAATAGCAGAAGCAAGCAGAAAATATTTAAAACATTATATATAAAACATGTAAAAAGCTGAAATCAGATTTTTTTAATTCAAACTAATTTATTAATTATTCTTTTAATAGCTGACAGCTAACCGATTAATGAACTAATTGTTGCAGCTCTGTATTATTTTATTAGCCATCCATCCATTATCTGTAACCACTTATCTTCATCAAGGTCACAGTGGGGTTGTAGTCTATCCCAGCTGACTGGGAGAGTCACCAGCTTCTCTATAGTATTTATTCAGTTAATGTGATTCATGGTCAGCAGCTTTTTCAGCTTTTGTTTTTGCTTCATAACCAATGTGCTCCTTTTAAAAACTTCTGATGTTCTCTGAGGAGTTCAGTTTTACGAGCTTTTAAATGTGATTCAGCAGCTGAACATGTGGTTTCTGCTGACTGCCTGCAGTTCTCTTAAATCAGTCACACATGCCGTTTAAGTATCGCTCTGTTTTTACAAGCTGTTTCTGCATGAGGACCATTCTGACTGTCTTTCTGTGACTGTCTTTAATGCTGCCATCACGATAAAGCCTCTTGGTTGTAATGACTCCATGTGCTTAGCACCACCCTTTCTTTATCCCCTCTGCTGTTCAGACTATTAGAATGCACAAGTCATCATTATACTGTGTGCCCTGTCCAGAACATTGACTTTGTTAGGTGTGATGAACAATGCAGTCTGTACAGAGAAGTTATGGATCATGGAACATTTTATGGTATTTCTCCTCTAACAGAAATCTCCCGTGTGATAGTAAAGGCTCATTATGTGAATGTCTTGCTGTATTTTCCCACCAGGAGTATTGGAGAGGTTGGTGTCGAGCGTGGAGCAGCAGCAGCGTCAGATGACTTCCAGAGGCCTCCTGGAGGTCTGCTCCCTGCCTGAGGGTGAGGAGCCAGGAGATGGAGTCCACCTGGCCAGAGAGGATCTGCAGCAGCTCAGCCGCAGGGCTCAACTCTGGCCCCTGATGGAGGAACTGGCTGTACTCAACCAGTTGCGACTCAGCACAGACCTGCTGCACCTGGCTCTCTCTCCTGGGTAAAAACCTGATTTAATCCTCAACAAAACAAACATGTTTCTGAGGACTGATGTTAAAACAGTTGTTGTGAACTCTTCCTGTTGATTTGCAGTGACCAGGAAACTGAGGACAGCTTACGGCGAGAACTGTCCAGACATCTGCGCTACTGCCTTCAGTCCACACCGATGAATGTCAGTCAGCTGCAGCCGCTGTGGTTCCTGCTCAGCAGTGACAGGGTCAGTCGAATTAAGTCTCAGTATAAATATAAAAGCCTCACTCCATTCAGAACTATGTTTTGCTTATTGCTGTTTGAGCAGAATATTTCCAGCATATGTTTGAAAACAAGAGCTGGTTAGATTAGACTAGCTGTTTTGCTCTCTCATAGACATTCTTCACTCAGGTATGCAGCTGTTGCCTTGGTAGCATTGTTTAGGTCTTTATTTTGTTTTATGTGAACAAATTATCAAAAATGTTCTTACTCAGTGCAAACTGTATGATCTGTTTTCAAACAAACAAAAACTCCCTGACCATTTCCAGCACTTAGTTATTAATTACTATAAAGCAAGAACAGTTCTAATATATTTATGTTAAAGTTAGTTATTGTATATTTAATGATGGCTTCACAGTCACAATACAAACCTTTTGTATTTGGGTCTTTATTAATCTGGGTGATGCTTGGCCTTAAACGTCTTCTGCCCTCTAAACCATTCAATTATAGGTCTATACTGCACTGACTGGTGTATAGACTGATCATTTGGATCCAGCCTGATTAAAGAAAATAGGCACAAAACCATCATCAACATGGCAACAAGGCTGTTCAACAGTTGAGTCAAACCCATGTGTATGAAGAATTAGATTTGGGTTCAGGGTGTACTTTAAATATTGGATTAAAAATGAATTCTAATATATTCAGGAAGATCTTCAGTGCTGACCATGTGATCACAGTGGTCTTGGTTTGAATCATCCTCCCCCGTCTTTCCTTCTTTAGTTTCTGTCAGCCTGAAAATATGACTTGATTCTTCTCCCTCCAGCCAGCTGAGGAGCTGCAGTTTGTGTGGTGTGAGCTGCTGTCAGAGGCTCTGGCTGCCCTGTGGACCAGCAGTGTGACCTCAGACCCCGACCTCTGGCTGAAATGGGACCCACTGAGAGCCGAGACCCAGCCAGCTCCTAAGCTGCACCATGGAGCAGACAACATGGTGCTGGCCTTTAACATCTCCTGATGATGTCATTGTATTTAATTTAAAGTGATTTCCTGCTGGTTAAACACATCTTATGTTGTTTTCAGGGACCGGCCTTGCTGAGTAAAGCAGTTTGGTCACATTGTATGCTGGGAGTGCTCAGCAGCAGTGAGACTGGAGGTCGGTGGGAGCCATCGGCCGCAGCCCTTCTCTGCCTCTCCCATGTCACCCTGGGGGAGTGGAAGGAGAGGATCCAGCAGCTGCAGGATGTGTCTGCAGTGTTGTGGGACAACATGGCCATCCCGACGCTGGCTGAGTTCAGGTAAAATAAAACATAGACACTGATCTCAACAATCATTTATCATTTCTGGGTTTTACTAACCACCCTCACACCTCCTCAGGGGCACAGACTTTAGGCTCCAGGGTGCCGTCCTGCGTCGGCAGCTTCAGAGCATGGCTGACCTGCTGCCTCCCAGCCTGCAGGAGGGCTACATGGAGAGCTGTGAGAGCCTGGTGGAGGACCCTGACCCTCTGATAGCTGCCCAAGAGATCCAGACTGTCTTCAGAGACTTCCTTCCTCCCAATCTGCTCCCTGATGGCCTGGTAGAGGCCTGTGTCACCTGCCTGCAGCAGTACGTACAAAGCAAAGTCCAAGGCTCCAACCAGCTGGCCCATTCTGGAGTGTTCTGGGTCAACATGGGCCTGCTGCAGATCAAAGTGTGGACACCACAGACCATCTTTGACCCGGCTGTGAAGAGAGCCTACAAACTCAACTACGCTCAGCAGGAGGTCAGCCACTGTTTTTCTCCTCATGTTGTCACATAAACTGTGTGTTCATTTAAAGTCTCGCCAACATGATAACTGGACTGGTGTGTCCTCCCGTGTCTGTTGCAGCTGGCTCTGCTGCAGGAGGAGTGGAAAGCACGTAGCCTGTCGTCTCAACTGGTGACCGGAGCAGAGTTGGAGGAGAGCAGCACCACTGATGGCTTCAAGCATCCTCGAATCAGGTCAGGACTATCTGCAAGTTCTCCCTGTTCAATATTTCAGCTAAAGTTAACATGAGACCTCAGAGCCTTTCACAGCCAGTATGGAGATCGTCAAAGTTCTTTCAATGTACAAATGACATGAGAGTCATATGTTAAGACGTCTACTTGTATCTGGCGTGTTGTAGGTACCTGTGGATCCGTATGCAGCAGGTGAAGGAGCAGATAGCTGAGCTCTCCAGGAAGCAGGCCTGCCGCCCTCATGAACCGCAGTACGGTCGCCTCTTCCAGGAGCTGCAGCACTACCTCTGCAGCATCGGCCAGGCATCTGCAGTGGAAGACCTCCTGTCCCACCTGCTGAAGGCCCTGCAGAGCACCTCCTCTTCCAAGTCCAGGTCAGCGGTCCAGGGTCTGCTGAAGGAGGAGGCTGTATGGCAGAACTCCCAGCAGCGTTTCTGCCAGAGGCTGATGGAGGATTACCCCCTGTACCCCGACGTGGTTGGGCCGGTTCGGACCGGCATCCTCCAGCTCAGACACGGCATGAGGCTGGTAGCCTCCCAGGTGGCCGCCTCGCTCACACCTGTACCCGGTCTGCACAAGTTGGTGACCTGCTTGCTGGCCTTCCCCTCGCTGTCCCACAGCCTGCCCTCCTACCTGGCCCGGGCAGACTTCCTCTGCTCCAGGGCCTGCATGGACATTCTGCGCTGCCTGGTGAAGCTCCTGCCCCAGCAGCAGAACTCCGAGCACGTGGTTCCCCAGTCCTCCACCCTGCTCATGAACGCTCTGCTGTATGTGCAGTGCCACACCCTGTCCACTGGAGAGTTCAGCCATGAGACAGGCAGCCTCTTCAGACACATCTGTCAGGTCAGAGCTTCAGTTTACACCTCAGTACAATGATTTCTGAGTTCATATTTGACTATCCAACAGGAAGTACAATTTTTCTAAATGTAACATGACGCTCCTCAGGCTCTGGTGAACGAGTGGGACGAGCAGGAGAGACGGAGGAGAGAGAAAGAGCAGCTGGAGGCCAGTCTGTATCGCAACCGCAGTCGACTGCATGGCTCAGGACTGACAGAGGATGAGCAGGAGGAGAGGGACTTCAGACGGCAGTTCCCTCAGTTCAACCAGGTAAATTCACATAGACAGTGCACCTCATTTAGTCGGTCTGTCTTTTCTCTTCTAATGATTAACATTGTTGGTTTGAGGTGCTCATACAATTCTTTCTGTTGTCATTGTACTACTACAAACACTGTCTTACTTTAGACCAAGAGTTAAGACAGTGACATAACTGAGGAGACAAAAATTGTGCAGTCAAGACAAAAAACATTTCAGAATGTTGTAGCTCACTCTATGTGTCCACACTTCACTAGGACTTTGCAGACATCATCTCCCAGCCTAGTCTGGAGGGTCCAGCAGACTCAGGACTTAAGGAGGAGGAAGAGAACAGCCAGGAGGAGTCCAGTGAGAGCAGCTTCCTGTCTCCAGCTGCCATGAACACACTGGTCCAGGTTCATCAGCGCCTCTGCCTGGGATATGCACAATCACTGTGGTACCAGAGCACAACGCCAGCCAATCACAGCAAAGAACACATCAAAGCTCTGGTGTCCTCCTATCAGATTGCGTCTCCTATGATGTCACGCTTCTACCATCTGATTGGTCAGTGATCGTGTTTGCTGCCCCTCAGGAACATTTTTCACCTGTAAGTAAACTGGATCGTGACCTCTGTGTTTCCCCCTCAGATTCTGAACTGGACCAGCAGCTGACGGGCAGTGAACTGCTGCTCTCCGCCCTCCTCCAGAACACGGTGCAGGGCTCGGGCAGTCCTGACGGTCTAGCTGTCACCTCGGAAGGACCTTACGACTTCTACCAGCAGCCCAACACGAGTGAGGCCCGTCTCTGTCTTCCTGTCCTGGAGCAGCTGAGCGGTGCAGTGAAGCAGAGACTGGAGGACTGGCCGGAGCACCCAGCTCTCGTTCAGGTCAGTAAGAGTTTTTACATGGTGGCTGCATTGATCCTGATAAGTTTAGTTTTAATGAGTTATTCGTGATAGACAGCTGGCAGAGTGTATGGGTGGGAGCTCGATACCATGGCTCCAACCCTGATCACTGCCGAGCAGACCCTGGCTCTATCCAGTCTTTGTGTCAATGGCCTAGAAGTGTAAAATAATAGCATCTATATACAGAGTAGGGAAGTGTGGAAAGTGTGATAATAAAAGTGACTTCAGAGCTAGATTCTACTGGTTCTGTGCTCTGAAGGTAAAGTAGGTCCTCTATGAGCTCTTTAGATGAGCTGTGAAACTTTGGTTGCTCTAATGTATATTTGTGTGTGTGTGTGTGTGTGTGTGTGTTGTTTCCAGCTGACTGTGGTGGTGGAGAGGATCATGGCTTTCAGTCTGGCCAGTCCACTGGCCAAGTTCCTTAACGGTCTGGAGATCCTGCTCAGCAAAGCACAGGTGAGTTCTGTTAGCAGGATGCCTCCTGTGCCATGCATGAATACATCAGCGTATTCATAGTGTTGATCCATATAATGAGCTAGACAGGCAGCATCATTTATCAGATAAATGTACCAAACGTCTGCTAGTTGTAGTTTCTCTAGTGTTGGCTTGTTTCTCAGAGGCGAGCTCTGTGTTGTTTGTCGTTTGCTCTCTTCAGGACTGGGAGAATAACGCCAGCCGTTCAGTGTCTCTGCGGAAAGAACTGGAACCAGTCACCCAGCTCATTATCCAGTGGCGCAAACTGGAGCTCAAGTAAGACACAGAACCTATCTCCCAACATTGTGTGTTACTTTTTAGAAGCTTTTAGATCAGAGAGCAGAATGTGAACGTTTCCTGCTCTGTCACGTGTAGTTGCTGGTCGAGCAGTCTGGACAACGCGGTGAAGCAGCACACTGACAAATCAACCAAACACTGGTTCTCCATCTACCAGCTGGTGGAGCGATATCTGGAGGAGCAGAGGATGGATGCTAACACAGGTACAAACACAGTGTATGGTGAGAATGACCAACTGATGACGTGAATATTTTTGACAAATACTATTCAAAGTCAATCCTCTGTTCCTGTCCTCTCCAGGTGAGGAGGTGGAGTGCCTCTCCCTGTCCTCAGTGTCCTCCACTCTCCAGGCCTTCATGGAAGGCTCCACCCTGGGAGAGTTCCACACCCGCCTTGCCATGCTGCTCACCTTCCACTGCCACCTGCTGCTGATCCCCAACCAGACTGATCATGGTGAGCCACTACATCTCTGTCCTACACAACACATACAAGTCTGTCTTCATGTTGTTCTCTCCTGATCACCTGTTATTGACTGTAATAATTCCTCCATACTGACGGGACTGCTTTCATAACATGACTACACTGTCAACCCTTAACTTGTAGGTCACCTGTGTTATAAGCAGCCAATAAAAGGGCACAGCGGTGAGGTTCTGCGGTTAAGAACATGATGGAAACGAGTGCAAATGATTCCCATAAGCATAGCAACGATCGATTCAAGTGTTGAATCCATGGAAAGAAAGAAAACTTTGAAAGGAAAAGACATTATTTTCCAGCACATATGTGTGCTGAGTAAAAGATGTTTCACGTAGTATACACATTAATTATAGCTCATAATGTAGAAAAGGTCCAGACATTTAAAATATGCAGCGGCTTTCATTTTCAATTCAGGATGTCACATTAATATGAATTGATCACTGCATTTATTCATCATGTGGAAGAACGTTTCAGTTGGTTTGTGTTTATATTGAGAACATGAAGAGTCACTGTCATTATGCAGTCAGCAATGTGCAGTATGAGACATTTATTTGCAAAACAGATCGATGGGTCACATAGATATTGACGTATTTATTGATTGGCTGACCAGACAGGGTCACTGTCTGTTATCCACATGTCACACAAACTAAACTCAGTATTGTGACAGAAGTGACCATCATCGCTGTGTTTGATTCAAAACACATTTGACCTCTGACCTCGACAGTCGCTGGTGAAAACAAACTGATCTATTAATGACATGTTTCCTTATTTCAGAGTCGTTGTCCAGTCTTCTGTGGAACCTGCACAAATACTACAGTCAGTTCTCTGAGTGCATCCGGACCAAAATCAGCCAGCTCAGACAGCCCATCGAGAAGGAGCTCAAGGTTTATATTAGTTCTTTTTTATTGCATACCCGTGCTCCACACATGTCAGAGTAATACAGTGAATGTCATGTGACTTGTTGTCCTCAGGACTTTGTCAAGATCTCCAGGTGGAACGATGTCAGTTTCTGGTCCATCAAGCAGTCAGTGAACAAGACCCATCGGTAAGACATCACCATGTCCTGTTTCTGTGTTTGTCCTGCCCGGTCACCAACATGGTTCTCTTTATTGTTTTCTCTCAGGACACTCTTCAAGTTTGTCAAGAAGTTTCAGGAGGCTCTGAGTGGTCCGAGTGTTCCAGCTCTGGTGGAGCAGGGAAGCAGCGCCAGCTTGGACAGCGTGGATGCCAACCCAGAGGAAACACCCATTCATCGGGTTCACCGGGCACTGAAGAGCGTCCCACCTGGGAAGGGCAGAGATCTGCAGGTATAAGTCTCACAGAGAGCACAGTGTTTTATTAATTATGATCATTAGTCATTCCCATGTGCTTTATAATTTTGATGAATGATTAACCAGAGCCCATTGATGTTGGTGTTTCAGAATGAGGAACCAAATGAAGGAGTTGAAGCTTCGTCTCTGCAGGGACGTCTGCCTGTTCTGTGCAGGAAGATGAAGAAGATGTGCACTCAGCTGCTGAAGAAGAACCCGATGCCTGAGCTGGCTGAAGACCTGGACTGCTTCACTGGTAACAACCAGCTAATACACAATAAAAACCAAGTCTGATGGTCAGATTGACACATACAGTACATGCTGTGGAAAAGATCCACACTTCTACATGACCTTTCCTTTGGCGCCACCCTCAGCATCATTCACATTTTTCCACCTTTAGTCCAGATGGAAATATCCCATGTAATCATAAGGGTATCTTTATAGATGATCATCAAATGTCTTTCTGTAAGCTTCTACAATTTGTTCAATTAAAATGGTATAAAATAGGGAAACATAATAAATAATATGGTTATTATGGAAGTGATGTGAGTAAATAAGTCAAACATGAAATAGTTTTCACATGTTCATGATGAGTTGTAATAACTTTGGTGATCCTCTGACGTCTGCACCATCATATTTCTGACTAAATACCTGCAAGACATTGTTGTGCCACAATTATTATAAATTCTTGACATAATGACTAACAAATTTCACATTTAGGCTTTTTTGAGCACAGAACCATGAGCACTCAACACCAACTAAAACTAGTTGTTAGCTTTTGGTTGCCAAATCTGAAAACATGGTTTCCATTTCTAGACCCCTAATATCAGTTAACATGATGGACACAATTCCAGCAGTCCCTCAGAAATGAACCCAGAGCAAAGCAGCCAGTGACTTTCTATCATTGTTTTACTTTGCCCATGACACACATTTCACATTTCATTCTTGTTTTTTTGTTGAGGTTCATCTGATTCTCTGTCAGTTGAATCCATTTGCACATTCGACTTCATTTACTTGTCTCTAAAACAGATGCTGCATGCACGCACAGTAAAAGCACCAGTGCATGTGCTGCAACATAATTATTTACATTACTGATGTGTTATATATTTGTTAAAAAGTGGCAACAAATGGCCAGAATAGTTGGCAACCTTAACTGTGTATATGAGCCACTTCATGGAATGAGATGTTCATTCTCTGTTTCTCCTCAGAGTTCAGCAGCTGGAGTTAAATATTAGTTTGTTGTTAAAAGTTATGAAATGATAAAATTGAAAAATAGAAACATTGAATTCAAATCTCAGACAGAACAATATGTTATAAAACTTTATAGCATGTAGCAGTTTCTTAACATAAGATGAAAAAATTATCATTAGTTATGAACTTAATCTTAATCATGTGTTTATAGATGTCACCAGCTTGTTGTTGATTTTTGTTTCTGCCTTGTCGAGGACCTGAGTCATTCGAACACTAGCATTATATCACCAAGCTGCTGCTTTTTTGTTGTGCTGCTGCAAAGCCCTCAGTGTTGATACACTGTTTTCTATGTTTTCTTATCTTTTCAGGCGAGGTCATCAGCAACCTGCGAGATCTGCAGAGCCTCAGCATTGACTCGTCAGCAGAGAAGGAGAAGCAGAAGGCCGAGGTGAAGCACATCCTGCAGCAGAAGCAGAGAGCTCTGTCAGACCTGTTCAAGATGCTCACAGAAATAGGTGAGTTTTCTCTCTGATTTACAGGAGTCATGTAGGAAATGAAGTCCTAGTCCTCTCGCTTATTCTATCTGTATCGGTCCCATTCAGGTCTGTCGTACCGTAAAGGCCTGATGTGGAACAGGACAGCTGACCCAGAGAAAACCCTCTGCATGCCGCCTCTGGAGATGAGCACAGCTCTTTCTGCTGTCAGGAACCAGGAGCAGGCTGAGAACATGTAAACACAAACTGTTCATAGACGCTCCGGCAGCTTATGATGGCTAATGTTAGCTATATTCAGAAAACCTTTAATAATTAGTGATGTGTAATTGACTACTAATCGATTACTGTTCATTTCCTGTGCCTCCTCGATGTCGTAGGTTGTTCACAGAGTTGCTGACGGCGTGGGATGGATGTCAGAAGTACTTCTACCGTTCGTGGGCCAGGAGAACGACCCTGCAGACTGCTCTTCAGAACGCTGCCAAGGTGAGACCCAGATCCTGAATGTCTGCTGATTCACTATATAACCAGCTGGTAGTACTTACTACTCCTCCAGCTCTCTGTAAACATGAAGTGTGTGTTATTTCAGGAGATGGGTCTGGGGAACATAGAGCGCTGTAGAGGTTTCTCCTCTCACCTCTTCAAGCTGCTCCTCAGACAGAAGCAACGACTGGCTAAGCTCACTGAGCAGTGGGTCCATCTCAGGTCAGTCTGCTGACACGTGACGAACAAAGGAACATATGTTCATGACAGAGACTCAAGTCCTCACAGTCTTATCTCTGATGTTGTCTCTTGTTGTTTCCTCATCACGTCGCAGGAGGCTAACAAACAGTGTTCAGGGCGTCAAAGCCCACCTGCAGAGCCACACTGAGGACCCAGACTGCACCCTCCCGCCCCAGGCACCTCTCCAGGGTTGGGTGAGCCGAGGCCGGGCATTGGCCGCCCAGTGTACCACCCTCCTGCAGCAGCTGGTCTGGTTGCATCAGTGCTGCCCGGAGGACCTTCAGCAGAAGGAGGAGACGAGTAGCTGCAGGCAGCACACCCTGAGGTGTCCATCCCCGCTGGCAGCACAGCGCCAACCCCCCGGCTGTCTGATGAGGAGGGGCGACGCAGCCTGGTGCCAGCTCAACCAACACATGAATACTATGCTGAAGCAGACTCAGAGTCTGAAGGTGGAGCTGGACAATGTGGCAGAGCAGACCTCTGAGAGAGAACTCCACACATGGTAAGTGGCTTATTCTATTTGGAAATCAGATGTTGCAGTGACAAAAGACAGAAAGGATCCAAACAACACTGCTGTTTTCCACAGGGAGCATTTTGTTACGTGCTGTTCAGCCTTCGACCAGCTGGGAGCTGTGGTGGCTCAGATGCCCAGTGTGGAGCAGCTCTTCACCCCATCCACATGTGTCGGCAGCACAGAAAACCAGCCCGCCATCACCCAGAGCCTGCAGTATGTCAGAGGACAGGTGGAAGCTAACATCACTGAGTTCACCACCTGGAAGACACAACTGCTCTCCCTGGGACACCAGAACTCAGGTGAATGCACTGACCAGACAGAGGGATACTGACATTCCCTCAGATATTATAAAAGGGAGTAAAAAAAGTCACTTTTGCTGCACTCAGACTGTACAGTAAGTTCATGTCTTTGTTTCCCTCACAGATCACCAGTCTGCCTTCTGCACTGAGTTCTCTGCTGAGCTGGAGACAGCCATCAACACAGTGCTGTGTGCGGTGCAGACGCTCGTGAAGAGAAGCGAGAGAGAGCAACAAAGAGAACAGCGTGGAGAAGTTCAGAGAGGTGAGAACGCTGCATTCAGGCCAGCAGAGCCCTCTGCAGGGCTGCTTTATCTGAGTATGGAGAAACTGTAGCCATGAGAAGGTTGTTGTTAACCACAGAATATTAATCACAAATTTTCATTGTGCTTCACTTCACATATGTGGAATAGTGTGTAACCATTGGCTGAATTGTGAATGACAGCACCCTCATGCCTCCTATATTAGAATATTGTCTACATGATGCTGTTTGATGTTTCAGAGGGTGCTGAAGAGGAGGAGGAGGATGAGGAGCCTGTGGAGGACCTGCTGAAGCCCGGTCACCTGACTCGACTCCTGGAGGAGGAGCTGGCAGCTGAGGTGGAGGCTCTGTGTGTGGGAGATGTGAGCGTCAGGCTGGAGGGGCTGCTGAGCCGCCTGAGGACACACAGAGACTCCTGTCAGCCAGCACAGCTCCAGGTACCAAGAGCAGCCAACACCGCACAGGCACATGGATCATTTCAGAGCTGTTCATGAGTTGTATTGTTCCATCATGCAGTGCTATTAACGTCATGCCATGTTTCCATTGTGTGTGTGTGTGTGTGTTCAGGAGGTGAGCAGGGCGTGCAGGATGCTGGTGCGTCTGGAGCCTCTGTTGGGTATTTACTCTGACCTGGTGCGTTACTACCTGGCTGTGTCAGTGGGAGCGCACAGGAGCACAGGCAAACTGCTGTCTGTCCTCGCCAGCATCTTCACTGAGCTCGCTCAGAAGGTACACACAGTTTATGGAATGTTTTTACACGCATTAGGTTGAACAGTGACTAAATAATGCTGTGCTCTCCTCCTCAGGGCTTCTGTCTGCCTCAGGAGCTGATGGCAGGCGGAGACGGAGAAGGTGCCACTGAGTTTCACGACTATGAGGGTGGAGGTATAGGAGAGGGCGAGGGCGCCAAAGACGTCAGCGACAAGATCGAGAATGAAGATCAGGTACACCTTCTCCATACAGCTGCTCACTCTCACTCTCACAGATCTATTCATTGATTAATCAGACATGTATTGTAAGAGTTTTTTAAGCCAACAGTTCTAATGAGAATCTTGTAACCAGTTAATCAGATGCATCATTTGACCAGCATGTCTCACTGAGCTGTCCATGTGTTTGTCTTCCAGGTGGAGGACACTTTCCAGGAGGGACAGGAAAAAGAAGAACAGCAGGATAAAGAAAACATCAAGGCGGAGGACAATGCCATCGAGATGTCAGAGGACTTTGACGGCCAAATGCATGATGAGGATGAGAATGAAGCGGGTAACTTGGCATCATTAACATTATTCATAATAATAATAAACAATAATAATTTAAACCTTAAAAAACAGCCTCATCCTGAGCTCTCAAACAACTAAAGAGCTCATAGAAGGATGGTCAAACGTGTTCATGTCATACTGACAGAGTCAGTCATCTCTGATGGAACATTCACAGAAAATCATCTGCTAAAGATTCATCCAAATAACTTCCTGGAGTTATTGTTTCAATGTTTGGATATATTGTTCAGTTAATCAGCTGTTCTCTTCTCTTATTGTTATGCATGGAATATAAACTATATGAAATATGTTTACTCAGTGAGGAAAAAGGTTTGGAACCAGCACCCTATGTAATGATTTAGTGCAAACAAATCTCTTTAATAAGATTCAAACTGTGAATCATTTTCAGGTGAAGATGAGGAGTCGTCTAAAGAGGATGAGGAGGAGCTGGATAAAAAGATGGGTGACCTGGGTGAAGGACAGACGGACACTCTGGATGAGAGAATGTGGGGGGATGATGACGATGACGACGATGATGAGGAAGGAAGTGACAAGGAGGAAGAGTCCGGTCAGGGCATGGACCAGGTACAAACTACAGAGTGACACCCTCTGTGCTTAGACCCTCGGTTCGAGTGAGGAAAAACTTGCCCACAAAAAACCTTTAACAGGGAAAAAATGTGGAAGAAACCTCAGGAAGAGCCACAGAGGAGGGATCCCTCTCCCAGGACAGACAGACGTGCAATGGATGTCACGTGTACAGAACAAATCAACACAAACATATTGTACAATTACAATGAATGATAAAATGACAATGAATCACAATGAATGATAAAATGATAATGAATCACAATGAATGATAAAATGATTACAGTAGCAGTGGAACCTGTGATTGAGATAGAGAGACACAGATGCACAGCAGCAGCAAATCGTAAACTAACTATAAACTGTAATGGAGATATGGTAACAATAATGACAGTAATGTTGGATGTCACCTTTGTTTTGTGACTTAACTGTCTGGATCCTCTCAGGGTGAATCAGAGCTGGTTGCTAAAGACGACAACTTGGATGCTGCAGACCCCAACAAAGACAAGAAAAGCCAGGACAAGGACGAACAGATGGACGAAGGGGAGAAAGAGAAGATCAATGAACAGGGAGACGAGGTGAGGTCACAGATAACTGTCCTGCAGCAGCATGAACCGCTTCTGTTTCACTTTTGTTATTTCACTATCAGACATGTCTAACTCTTTTCTCTCTGCTCTGTCTGATCTGTGTGTTTTCCAGAGGGAGTTTGATGAGAATGAAGTGGACCCGTACCACGGCCAGCAGGACAAGAGACCTGAGCCTGAGGCCATGGATCTGCCCGAAGATCTCAACCTGGACCAGGACGATGAGGCTGGAGATGATGGAGAGGGAGAGGGCAATGGTGAGAGCTGCCGTTCAATGAACACTAAACAGTGCATGTTGCTAGGTAACCAGGCGTGGTGTAACTGTTCGGCAATGCATTAAACAGTGGTTTCTGTGAGCCCTCGGCAGTTCTCGGTGTAAATGGTCGTAGTGTTTTCTCTCATAATTCACTGCATGATTAATAAAACAATTTTAGTAAAAGTCATCAGCTCAGACATGTAGGAGTTTATGGATTTGAAAACAAGCCAATTTGAAGTAATTCAGGAATGTAGCTTTAATTATCATGACTGTGTACTTGTATAAACTTGGGTAATATTTGTATATTAAATATTTTCAGATCATATTAAAAACACTGCCTTGTCAAAATAAAGGATTCATATAGGATCTATAAAATCAGCTCAGTGAACTCCTTTTCTCCTCAGAGGAGAATCCATTCGACATCGATGAGAAAGCCACAGCCGTGGATGAGGAGGAGGACGGTCAGAAAGACGGAGACGAGGAGCAGATGGAGGAGGACCAGACTGACCAACCAGGAGATGAGAACGGTCAGGAACCTAAGACCGAAGAGAAAGAGGAGGAGGAAGGAAGAGGAGGAGAGAAAGCAGAGGGAGACGAGGAGTCTGCTGAGAAAGATGAAGAGGAGGAGGACAAAGAGGAGAGAGGACAGGAGGCAGGGAAAGATGAAGACCTGACTATTCCAAAAGATGAAGGACACAAACCAAAGGTGTGTATGTCAGAAAACTCCTCTACCTGATGCCCTGTGCACTAAACACACAGTCTTGTCATCATGTCATTGTACTGCTTTACAGGAGGAGGAAGAAGCCGGTGAGGATGAGGAGCAGCCCGAGTCAGCTGAGAGGAAGGAGCACGACACAGACGGTCAGACGGGAGAGCAGAACGTCCAGAGTGACACAGCGGTGGAGCTGGCAGGAGAGGCATCAGAGAGAGACCAGGCTAAAGAGGTACTGCAGCCTGACACGAGCGGAGAGGAAGCACACTGGGGTGTCACCTCAGGAAGCATGACAGAACACTGACATGGTGACTTTAGTTTAAAGAAAGCCAGCTGTGAAGATCAGTACGCCCGGCCAGCCAGTTCACCTCATCGTATGTGGTGAGAGAACTAGCGTAGAGCTGAAAGACATAAGTGACGAAGAATAAAGTGCAGGGTAGAAACTTCATTTCATCAACATATTCAAAGACAACAAACATCTAATATTTCAAACTTAGAGTGCAAAACTCCAGAAATGACTCTGATGATCTGATACTTTGTGACCATTTATATAAAGGGGTTATAGCTGAGGCTCAGGATGAAGATATATTTCAAATATTTTGACTGCTACCATCGCACAGAGATGACTGCAGGCCTGTCAATGAAGCTCAATATGAACAATGTGTCCCATTAAATCCTGGAGAAAGATGTGACCCATTACACTCAAAGGTCCTGTCAACTCACTTGTTTAGCTTAAGATATTGTCATTTGTAAGATTGATAAGACATTTGTTTGATTCATAAAGAGCTGTTGAGCAGTCACTTCAAAATAACGAGCATCAAAGTGTTCTTTGTGTTCAGTTCATCATCCATCCTCAGTTCGTCCCCATAAAAAGATCACATCTCAAATGTTTCTGGTTGGTTAGGAGCACGGGAGCGGAGCAGCCGATGCCAGCCAATCAGAGGGCCACCAGTCGAAGCTGACTGCAAGAATGGCTTCACAGACACAGACACAGAACAAGACTCAGGTAGGACCAGCTTCAGAGAATCTAGATTCTCATGAGCCTTCACTGTCTGTGTTTGTTTCTCACTCCATCTGTGGCGTTCCAGAGCTTTAAGAGGAAACCGGGACAGGCAGACAACGAGCGCTCCACCGGAGATTACAACGAACGAGTAAACAAGCGTCTGCGCACGGTGGAGAGCAGCACAGAGCGCACAGAGGACAGCAAGCAGAGCGGCCAGCAGGAGTCAGACCTGTATGAACACATCAAACAGGGAGACACGGCCTATGACACACAGACATATGGTCAGCATTCACCTCCACACACACACACACACACACACACCAAACATGTCACATAGTTCAGACATCACATCAGGTTTTTCTGCTCTTTGCTCTTTTCAGATGTTGCCAGTGCAGACCAGCAGAAGGCAGCAGGACCTCAGCAGGACCAGGATGAAGATCAAAATGATGAGGATGTTGCTATGGAAACGGAGAATCAGGAAGAGGACCTTGAGGCTGCTGAGGTCCAGGAGCTGAAGCCCAAACAGCTGGACTCGACAAAGACCTCCCAGAAAGGTGAGGACTCTGTAACTGTGATCAGACAGACAGTTTGTGAAGGACACAGAGCTGCTGCAGCATAGCACTTACTACATAGTTACTTTTTAATAGAATGTGAGCGGGATATGCATGAGAAAGTTACATCTGAAAACTGACAGACTGGAGTCCATGTTGGCAAGTGAGTGATTTCGATGTGTTAAACTTCTACACAGGGATACATAAGCCTGAAAATGAAGAGGAGAGCTGAGAGTTTCCCTGAGGACTGACAGAAAGACTTTAATACCTCTCTCTGTATACATGTACAATGTGCATCCCCTGACTTCTCCCTCTTCTTCTTCTTCTTGTACAGGTATGGACAGTGGAGAGATGGAGGTGCAGAGGCAGGGAGAGGAAGAGGAGGAGGAGATGTGGAAGGACCGACAAAATCTCCGAGAAGAAGAGCAAGCAGAGAGAAGCACAGAATCCACCATTCACACCATTCCTGAGCTGCTGTTTGACAGCATGCAGGTAGAGAACCAACACGAACCGATCCAATAATCCTGAGAGCTGAGAATGTGTCAGAGGATAAGTGTGTGTGTGTGTGTGTGTGTGTGTGTGTGTGTGTGTGTGTGTGTGTGTGTGTGTGTGTGTGTGTGTGTGTGTGTGTGTGTGTGTGTGTGTGTGTGTGTGTGTGTGTGTGTGTGTGTGTGTGTGTGTGTGTGTGTGCAGAGGGCAGAGAGAGACCCAGAGGAGATCAGGAGGGAGATGGAGCTGCAGCTGGAAGCCTGGCACAAACTGGCTCCAGGAACTCAGGAGGAGGTGAGCCGGACCCTGCTGTAGTTTTGCTCTTCTTCACACAGAACGTGTCCTCAACGTTTTAAGAACTTTGCCTGCAAAATATACAAACATGCCATGTCAAACATTTCTCCTGAGCCTCCAGGTTTATCTATGTAGCCCAGGTTCTGACTTGTGACTCGTGTTCCAGGAGACTGCAGCCGCCTCCATGTGGCACCAGTACCAGGGTCTGACCTCGGCTCTCTCCCAGCAGCTGTGCGAGCAGCTCCGCCTCATCCTGGAGCCCACACAGGCCGCCAAACTCAAGTCAGGACCAGCACACTCACTACCTCATGTATTGTAAAAGAATATTGTTGTGATATATTTTGTTGTCATGTTAATTAAATGTGTGTGTGTGTGTGTGTGTGTGTGTGTGTGTGTGATGTTCCACTGATCCACAGGGGTGATTACCGCACAGGGAAGCGTCTGAACATGAGGAAGGTGATCCCCTACATTGCCAGTCAGTTCCGTAAAGACAAGATCTGGCTGAGGAGGACCAAGCCAAGCAAGAGGGAGTACCAGATCTGTCTGGCCGTGGACGACTCCTCCAGTATGGTGGACAACCACTCCAAACAGGTCAGAGAGCCCAGACGTCTCTTCAGCGCAGTGTGATGACACGATGATGACATGAAGTACAGAGCAGAGTTCAAACTGCTGTGTGCGTGTGTGTGTGCGTGTGTGTGTGTGTGGTGCAGCTGGCATTTGAGTCGCTGTCGGTGATCATCAACGCTCTCACTCTGCTGGAGGTCGGACAGGTGTCTGTGTGCAGGTAAAGTAACTTTATAGGGAACTGTGAAAAAATCCCAAAATAATATGATTCATTGCATTTTTATTTAAACATCAGTCTTGTTTGTATGTTTAATGGCTGCTCGTATGTCCAGTTTTGGCGAGCAGGTGCAGCTGCTCCACCCGTTCCAGCAGCAGTTCAACGATGAGTCGGGGGCTCGCATCCTCAGACTCTGTCAGTTCCAGCAGAAGAAGACCAGGATAGCACAGGTGAGCTTTCTTTGTACTGAGCTTCAGACATCCACCGTATGTTTCCATGGATACAGAAGATAACTTCTTACGTTACTTCTTGGTCACAACACATACAACAGATATTATGTGTTTTTGTAATAGTGCAAATATTCATCAATCATGAAAATAACAGGAATGTTATGCTCATGGATGTGTATGTGATGACGTGATGATGCTCTGGTAGGTTGAGCTGGATCATGTGATGTAACTGACTCTCTCCCTGAATCTCTCTAGTTTTTGGAGACCTCCACAAAAATGTTTCTAGCGGCACGACAGCAGATTCCTGGATCCATAAACTCAGGTAATGACTCCCACTGACACTGTGTTCAGTTCTGGGTCATCACATCTCTCTGTCTTTTTGGGCTGTCTGAAAAATGAATAGTCGACACAGCACCAGTGTGAGAACTGGTAAATCTCTGCTGTGACTGGGTAGAGTGTTCCATAATTTGAACATTGGAATATCATACCTCTTCAAACAGCTTCCTCTGGAAGAAGCCAACAGACTCTAATGTGTCATATTGTTGGATTAGTTGAGCATCATCACCTTACACTGACCTCTGCCCTCTGTCTACAGACACAGCCCAGCTGCTGGTCATCGTGTCTGACGGCAGGGGCTTGTTCCTGGAGGGGAAGGAGCGGGTGATGGCAGCTGTCCGGGCAGCACGCAGCGCAAATGTGTTTGTCATGTTCGTGGTGCTCGACAACCCAAACTCACGGGTAGGTGAAGAAGAACTTCTTTCTATTTTCTTAATCTCCCGACACAAAACCTAACTAAACCTGGCGCTGTGCTGCAGGACTCCATCCTGGACATCAAGGTGCCCATATTCAAAGGGCCGGGAGAGCTGCCAGAGATCCGCTCCTACATGGAAGAGTTCCCCTTCCCCTTCTACGTCATCCTGCGTGATGTCAACGCCTTGCCAGAGACCCTGAGCGACGCGCTCAGGCAGTGGTTTGAACTCGTCACAGCAGCTGACCAGTAGACCAATGAGAAGCCATCTTTCACAGAAAGTGAGGAGTTGACAACAAACTGCACAACGCCTCTTGGCTGCTAGCCTCTCAGCCACAGCTGAAAACAAACGGACTCAGAAAGAAAACGACGGTTTGCCGCTGTACATGTGCCTTTATTTTCTGATTTTTACTGTAGATTTTAGTAGAGTTTGATAGCAACCTTTGCTGTTTATCCTTGTTATCAGGGGAGTTCTCACTTTCTTTTGTAATGTAACAAGAATTGCTTTAACTTGCACGTCTGAGATGAAATGATAGAAACAGAAATGTGATTCCCTTGCGTGTGAACCACCTCAGTGAAGAGTCAGTAAATACCTCTGTCCCCATTGTACTATAACCCCGACATCATGTCTGTGTGATGTTTTAGTCAGTGCTCCATCGAGTCTTCATCTTCAGTGTACAGAGCAGAGTTGTTGGTTTTCACAGGACCCTTTCTGACGTCATGACCTGACAGTAGCACGTCACCGTGGTCACGGCTGACATTGGAAGGAACTTCATAATGTGCCTTGGAGAGGAAAACTATTGCATCTGGCTTCACGCCTGAACGAGCTGTGGGGGCGATGGATCAGAGGCAGCCACAGCTCCATCAGGATTTTTAGAACTTCAGCTCTCATGCACTTTGAAGCACAGGGACTGCAGACTCCAGTTTTGATACATTCTCCCAGTAGAACCCATTTTAGTGGTTTATCTGCTGTGTTCATCCTCCATCCACACTGTGCCACCTCACAGCTCATCACAGGCCGTTAGGAGTAGGTGTTGACAATGTTTATGATCACCTCTGTGTTTTGTAACGTGGACTTACATGTTAGCAGATGTCGTCGTAATTAAGACTTTTCTTCATTGCATCCATAAAAAACATGACAAATGATCCTGACAATAAAGCGTTTACAAGGTTCCTCTGTGCTCGTCCTTTCACACTCTGACTGAATGTATGGCATATACTGACATCATGTCCCAAGACACAAGGCTCAGATCAACATGTTGTGTGTTAGATGTGGAGGACTTTGTCTCTGAGCCTGTACCTGGTCAAAGTAAACGGAATGCCGTCATTATGAATATTAATTGATCCTTGATTCATGACACACCTGTGCAGGTTCAGGCTGTCCTCCGCTCCTCCAGAGGGAGACACACATTAACCTAGCCGCTATGGCGTCATCACAACATCCGCTTGTGAGTCACTGTCCGCACCGTGACCGGTTCACGTCGAGCTGTGTCCTCGCCGCGCGCTCAGAGATGTCCCGGTTACCGCCCGCGGCTCTGTCTTTAAAACAGGTAAATGTAGAGGAGCCTGCTGGCGGCTAATGCTAACGTTAATGCGTTATTTAAACGTTAGGACAATGTTTCCATGATGTGTAACCGTGCTCGGTGTTCAGGACGACATGTTCAAGTGTTGGAGCAGTCACGCGCTCACCGTCCAACACTGTTACTGTGATGATAAATATTGAAATATTTATATTTAACATTTAATCTGTGTCTATAACCAGATCATGAAATGTAGATGTGACATGAGGGTTTTCTGAACAAAGAGCACTAACGTGTACATTACACGTGAACATATATACATACATATAGTATACACACACACACACACACACACACACACACACACACACACACACATATATGTATATGTGTGTGTGTGTGTGTGTGTGTGTGTGTGTGTATGTATATGTATATATATGTGTGTATATATATGTGTGTGTGTATATGTATATATGTATACATACATACATATAGTACACACACACACATATATGTATATGTGTGTGTGTGTGTGTGTGTGTGTGTGTGTATGTATATGTATATATATGTGTGTATATATATGTGTGTGTGTATATGTATATATGTATACATACATACATATAGTACACACACACACATATATATGTATATGTATGTATGTATACACATATACATATATATATATAAATACATACATGTTACATACACGTTAGTGCTCTTTATTCAGAAACCCTCATGTCACATCTACATTTCAGGATCTGGTTATTATAGACACAGATTAAATGTTAAATATAAATATTTCAATATTTATCATCCCAGTAACAGTGTTACACACATTAGTAGCTGTAAACACTCAGCATTAGAAAAATACATACGTTGGTTTGGTGCTTACATAAGGAGTAAACATTTATAATCATCACTTTAAAAGTTACATACGTTGTTTTTGGTGCCTGTTTGTTTCCCAGATATATTAGTGTGTGTGTGAATGGGTGTATAAGAGACATTAACTTAAAGAACTTTGTAGAAAGGCGCTTTATGAAGTTCAGTCCATTTCCTTGTATTAGTTTACGGGCAGATCTGCCATTTCCAATATGGCGGCGACGTCGACGTACGATTCAGCGCTCCATGCGGCGTCTATGTATATATGTCTATGTATATATGTCTATGACTGTAATGATAGATGAGCGCGCGCGTCTTCAGAACTTTAAATGTTATTGGTAAGTTGATGACGTCAGAGAAAGAAAGGTTACGTACTGTTGACGTCAAAGCAGTAATTAATGTTTAGAATTGAATTCAAATCTGTCAATTTACTCACATTAACGTTAGCACTGTGAGATAAAACGTTTCTTTAAAGATGTATTCACTTCATTTGAAATGAATATCTTTCCATAAAGCAGATGTGAAAATGTTTTGAAGCCTCAGCTCAGGTTACAGTCTGTCACACTGTGAAGTACTGACAGATCAGCCTCACACTCCTCAGCTGGGCAGCATGGAGCTCATGGTAGTTGTAGTTTTGGACAGCATGCAGTGGATGTTAGCATTCTCCTCATAGTCAGCAGTGTCACTTCAAACTAAATATTCCTGGTTTAGCTCTGTCGTTTAGCTCAGTTGGTAGAGCAGCCGCCCCATGTACAAAGGCTCAGTCCTTGCTGCAGCAGCCCAGGGTTTGAATCCGACCTGTGGCTCTTTCCCGCATGTCATTCCCCATCTCTCTCTCCACACATTCCTGTCACTCTTCAGCAGACTCTATCAAAATAAAGCTTAAAAATAAGTGAATAAATAAATCTTCTTGGTCTGATCTGCTGATGGCGTGTCAGTTTCTACAGAGGCAGAGGATTCTGGGGATTTACAGGAGCATGCTGAAGACCATACAACAGGTACCAGACGAGGCCGACAGGAAGTACCTCAGAGACTGGGCCAGAGCCGAGTTCAAGAGGAACAAGAATGCCACAGACCAGGTGAACGGAGAGCTGACAGAGTGTGATCAGAGTGCAGAGCTGATAATGATGATGTTATTCAGATGTGTTCATGTGTCAAATGAAACTTTGCTGTTGCAGTCACTGATGAATTCTGCTGTATGGACTTCTGACATGGAATATGTGTAGAGACCATTGAGTTTATTTTCCCAGCATCCCCTGCTCTGACCATGCTGTGTTTCCTCTCATGCTGTGTTCAGGATGCCATCCGTATGATGGTCACACAAGCGAACAACCATCTGACAGATCTGCAGAGGTCTCTGGCCTTGTCCGGGAGTTAAGCACTGAGCTGATGTGGACTATGGACTGATGTGGACCGGCTCTCAGTGAAGTCCATCCTGGGACTGATGGAGACTCTGTAAGCATGGACAGGAAACCTGTGATCAGGTGGTGTCGCTGTAAGGCTGGACTGACGGAGTCGACCTGAAGGCATCGTTCTGCTGCCGCTCACCGTCCATTGACGAGGATCTTTGTTTCATGACCACAGAGGCATTACCCCTCCAGGCTACCTGTCACACTGTGTACGTGTGTATGTGTGTGTGCATATTAAAGAGGAAGGCGTGAACACGGTGTGGAATGATTATTTTTATACAAAACGTTTGTGGCATTCTTCACATCCATGTAAACTAAGCAACATGTTTGAGCAGACAGTCATACTGTGACACACTGAGCTTCTTCATGCAACATGTTCTTTAACAGGGACACACCACTGGCAGGACAATGGCATTCTGGGAAACAGGTAGTCATCTGTTCAGGATCAGGATGTGGATTACTTTATGACAACTAGGGCTGCAAGCAACAAATCAATTTGATGAATTCATTTATCTGCTGAGTGTGTCCTCCATGAACCGTTCAGAAAATCATCTGATGCGAAAATAAATAAAAATGAACACTGTGTTTCTGTGTGAAGTCAGTCTACAGTGTTACATCACCTCTGACAGCTTCAGGTCAGTTACTCATGAGCTTATATTTTCAAACCTCTGGAGTGTGGAGTGTTCCATTTCTACATGTTAACAGTGTTTATGGAATAAGTCATCCTTTTTATTGCTGACAGGAATGAAAAGAAGCAGCTTACATCATCTTACATCTTAGTTTAGTGTCCGAGCCTCTGAGAGAGAGAGAGAGGGGGGTATTTTTAGTTACAATGAAGGAAAGATCCTTTTTGAATTCCTTTAGTTAATCAATGTTTTCTGTTTGTCACATTTGATCATTTGCAATGATTCTACGGACACACTCCAGCCTCCACACACAGCACAGCATGCAGCACCATCAGCTGCTGCTGCTCAAACTAAAACCTTCAGCAGGGTTACGTATGACGTCGTTCAGCTACATTCTGATCCCAGCATGCACACAAACCAACAAAGAACCAACAAAGAGCTTATGATGCTGTGATCCTCCATCAACACATCTCACTATGCACATCATTCCATGCATAATCAACATTAATGAAAGACTTTTACGCAATTATTAATGTCACAAATCAATATTTACAGTTGGGCTGTAATGTGTATACAGTGTGTGTGTGTGTGTGTGTGTATCTATCCTACAAATGGCACATTAGATTAATCTGACAGCTAGCTTTATATCTACAACTTTATTTCCAACACAGTGCACGAGAGCTGCCTTTCTTTCTGTAGTACTATCAGACCAGCGTTACCATGGCGACAGGATTTTTCTTTTAGGCATCTGTTAACATGGTTCAGTGGATCCAGGCCTCACGACATGGACATAATGAGTTCATAAGAGGTGTGGTGGTGACGCGGTGGTGACGCAGCGTTAGCAGTCATCCTGTCTGTTGGTCCTCAGCATGCGCAGCTCGTCCTCCAGGTAGGTGATCCTCTCCACCAGAGCGGCCCTGTCGGCCTGAGCCCTCTGGCTGGCCTGCCAGCGAGCCTCCTGCACCTTCCTCTCGTACCAGCGCTCCATCTGCGTCGACACTGCCTCGAAGAAGTACTGGGTGACCTCCAGGGCATGCATGCTGTCCCTCTCCTGAGTGAAGGAGGGTTCACTGGGCTGGTCTCCAAAGACCTCCAGAGTCCTGACCCCTGTGGTCCCTCTGGACTTAGTCCTGCCCTGGGAATGCTTCTTGCGGTGCTTGCCTCTGTCCCGTCCTCGCTCCCTGTCTCTGAACCCGCTTTCAGTCCTGCTGCTGCAGCGGCGCTCTGTGGCTGGAGACAGGCTGCTGGCTCTGTAAATCCTGCCCCCCTTCGCCCCGTGCTCCTCCATGTCCATGTGCTGCAGGTCCTGGTTCTTCTTCTGGGGGTCAGCACAGATCCCTGACCGCTCCTTTGGCCGGACCACCTGGACTGATGACAGCGGGCTCTTGGCAGCAGCAGCAGTAGAGGAGACGTCTGCATTCTGAGCTTTATCTCCATCTGTTAGACGTTCAAGACAATGTAGTCAGTGCACACATGAACTCTGATCATTAGTAACATGCCACGGGCAGACTGATGGTTTCCTCTGGCAGCAGTGTTATCATCAGGACAGACAAATAATAAATCATGCAGTGTTAACCACACACGCCTCTGAGGAATAAATCATATTAATATAGAAGTATATCTTCCTGTAAGGGTGAAGCTTAAAGCACGGAGAACATTTTCTATCACTGAGTAAACCATAAGAGAACAGCTGACAGACTGATCGACCTGCAGGAATCTGTGAGATTGTTTCCTATGAATATTCCACAACAGATGACTTTTTATTCTCCGTCTGTATTATATGTTTTAGAATCATACATACTTAATAGACTTAGTGTTCTTCTCATTTCTGTGAAGTGTTTAGGTCTTATCACATTTATTTATGTTTTAAAAATATAATCTAAACTATTAAAAACATAATTGAACATAAAATAGTAACACACCTGAGATATAGGCCTAATGTATATGCATTTAGTTTAGTATAGTTTTCTTTCATCCCTTAAACCCCATGTTGGGAACCAGTGACTTACAGTGCATACGGAAAGTATTCACAACGCTTCACTTTAACACATTTTGCTATGTTACAGCCTTATTCCAAAATGGATTCACACATAATACCCCATAATGACAACTTAAAAATTTTTTTTTTTTGCAAATTTCTTAACAATAAAAACAAAGAAATCACTTGTACATAAGTATTCACAGTCTTTGTGATCAAGCTCAAAATTGAGCTCAGGTGCATCCTGTTTCCAAGCGTTATGTTTGGAGGAAAGCAGGCACTGCTCATCACCTGGCCAATACCGTCCCTACAGTGAAGCATGCTGGTGGCAGCATCATGGTGGTGGCAGCATCGTGGTGGTGGCAGCATCGTGGTGGTGGCAGCATCATGGTGGTGGCAGCATCATGGTGGTGGCAGCATCGCGGTGGTGGCAGTATCATTCTGTGGGGATGTTTTTCAGCGACAGGAACTGGGAGACTAGTCAGGATTGAGGGAAAGATGAATGCAGCAATGTACAGAGACATCCTGGAAGAAAACCTGCTCCAGAGCCCTCCTGACCTCAGACTGGGCCGAAGGTCTTTCAACAGGACAACACCCCTAAGAACACAGCCAAGATATTGAAGGAGTGGCTTCAGGACAACGCTGTGAATGTCCTAGAGTGGCCCAGCCAGAACCCAGACTTGAATCCCGTTAAACATCTCTGGAGGGATCTGAAAATGGCTGTGCACCGACACTCCCCATCCAACCTGATGGAACTCGAGAGGTTCTGTAAAGAGGAATGGGTGAAACCAAAGATAGGTGTGCCAAGGTTGTGGCTTCATATTCCAAAAGACTTGTGGCTGTAACTGCTGCCAAAGGTGCCTCAACAAAGTATTGAGCAAAGGCTGTGAATACTTATGTACATATTATATGTTCCTTCTTTATTTCTAATACATTTGCAAACATTAAAAAAAAACTTTTCATGTTGTCATCATGGGGTATTATGTGAAAAAAATAAACTGAATCCATTTCGGAATAAGGCTGCAACATAACCAAATGTGGAAAATGTGAAGCGCTGTCAATCATTGTTTGTCTCCACAAGAAAACTCTTTCAAAACCATCAGGAACAAAACTCACAGTGTTCTAGATATTTTTAACATGTGTCTGATCATCCTCTTCTACAGTTTATCTGTTATTAAAGAGTCAGTGTGATCACACAGTCATCAGTAAAGTTCTTTTCTTCTGCCTGATGTTTGACGTGGACGTTCTCACAGCTGTGCAGTGTATAGAGATGAGCTGTCATTAATTATTCATATCACACAGCATGTTCACTAGTTCTGGTGTACAGATGTGTATGAATGCAGACTGTGAGGAGCTTTGAATATGGATGTTTGAAAGTCCAGGTGGGGGCGCTGTTGGCAGCTGTTTGTGTGTGTGTGTGTGTGTTTCAGCTCTTTATAAACACTGTAGACACATTCTCGGGATGACATGTTCAAGTGTTACCTGGAGAGCTCTCCACATGAACCACAAAGTAGTGGTTGGCTGATCCCCCCTCTGCTGCCATGCTGGATTCCCCCCGGTTGGAGTCCAGGAGGGTGGTGCTGTGGTGGAGCTCCAGGCACTGGGAGTTGTTTCCTCCCTTGTCACAGGGCAGCACGGTGAGACCGGCTCCATCAGTTTGGTTCAGGCCCTCGGCTGCAGAGGAGGAGCGCTGCAGCTTGGTGCTGCTGGGCTCTCCCGTGAGGCGAACCTCCATGTTCTGAAGCTTAGACAGACACCAGCTCTTCAGCTCACTGACCAGAGACGCCTGCTTAAAGGACGGATACGACCACAAAAAGAGTCTCTGTGACTTTATGGAACACTTGCTGAGAGGAGATGAAGATTATTATTTCCTAGAGTCTGTCCTGGTTTCAAACACAGTAGTTCTGACTGACTCCAGGTGAGCTGTGCTTGTTCTTAGTGTTACCTGTCTCTTGTCTGCTTCAAGTCTCTCTTGCAGGGCTCGCTGTTCAATCCTCTGCAGACACTCGCTCCTCTCTGCTGACACTCTCTCCACCGTCATCTTATCCAGAGCTCGGATCTGATGGAAAAAACACAGAGATCAGGAGAGAGCAGCCCAGGACGCTCTGCTTTGTCAAGAAGCTCACTGCTGCTTGTCCTCTGGTTGTGTGACATTTTTATTCACTGTGTAAAAAGTTTTCCCAGTTTGCTGTGACACAACTTGACTGGGCCCTTCAGGATGAACTGGAACACACCAGGTGGAGCTCCCTGATGTTCTGCAGGCTGGTACAGCAGCTCATTAAATCTCATAGTTTTAGAATGTTCAGCTATAACGTGTGATAACATCTGTTCATATACTCAACCATTTAGCTGCATAACGACAGCCTCAATGCAGCTCACAGTGTTCTGTCAGTCAGCTGTAGAGTAAACATCTTTTTGTTCCCATGATCCTCTCTCGTGTTTAACTTTGGCCGTGCACAGCTGCTCCACTTGTAGTTCTAATCTCATTCATTATACAGTACATTCCTGCCTCCATCCACCATTGTGTTTTTTCAGGCAGCAGTGATGCATCAATGGCTGTGTGCTATCTGACAGAAGCTTCTATCCTCCATGCGTTCTGCAGGCTGTCGTACATCAACAGTTCAAACCCAAACATAAATATAAAGTATGTATCTGTGCATGGTACCTGGTGTTTGTTCTTGCGGTCCAGCTGGCCCATCTTGCTGTTCATCAGGTCTTGGACAGTGTGGATCTCAGTCTTCATCTCCTCCTTGGTGGCCTCCAGCTGGTTCTCCAGTTTATTGATGAGAGGTTCACAGCGACAGCCGTTCAGAGGAGCCTGCAACAGTTTGAGGTTTAAACACAGTTCATCATCTGCAGCTAATGAATTTCAGACTCGCATGCACAGAGAAAGACAGACATCAACGACATCCAGAAACACTGCAGAGTAATCTTCAGCAAATCAAACACTTTTAACAGTGAAGAACGTATTGAATGAAAAGATGCATGTATGCGTGTGTAAAAGTGCACGTTTCCTCACATACTGCCTTCATTGTTATAGGAAACGTGCACAACAGCGCCTTCTCTTTAACGAAGTTCCACACGTGTGAGCTGTGACACTGAACATGGTTGACCTCACTGAGACTAACATCAGTGAATGGTTTCCAGTGTTTCTGGCAGGTGGTGATCTGCTCTGGAGCTTCTCGACACCAGTAAACCTGAGTTAAAGGTCAGGGCACCAGATTTAATGGCAACCAACTGAATACCTCTTACCTCACCTTCCCTTTCCAAGTGTGAAGGGGAAGCAGCAGCAGCAAAACTTGCACAAAATGTGTAAAGGCCCTATCTACAACCAGTGTTTGATTTGTCCATTCTGGGCCACAGTTCAACATGAAGGACCCGTCCCCTTAATAGATAGAAGAAGGCTCATTCTAAGGTAACAAAAACAAGAAGCCCCAACAATTCCCACCAGGAGCAAACACCTGGTCACAGTGACAGGGAGAAGCTTCCTTTCAGAGGCAGAAACCTCGAGCAGTACCCGGCTCATGGTGGGCAGCCATCTGATGATCTTACCTGCATGATCTTGCCATCTTTGCTGCGATACAGCGTGTACAGCTGATAGGCTTTATAGTTGTGTGGAGGGATGGAGGAGTGAAGGGCGGCTCCTTGCAGTTTGTCTTTCCTCCTGTGAAACGTCTCGCTGTGTCTGGTCTCTCTGCAGCGCAGAGGGTCAGACAGAGACGGCTGAAACACAGACAGCAGCAGAGGTTAGGGATTATTCCATCTTGTACAAACTGAACTGAACTGAACTGAACTCCAGGACCTGGATGAGGACATCAGCATGGAATGTGTTTTTCGAACTGACTTCATGGACCTACTTTTTCTTTCTGCTTCCTGCTCTTTCCCCGCCTGGTGTTTGACTCTGTCGCCTCGGCGTGTTTGCAGGCAGCTCGGTCACTGCTCTGGGTGTCGTCTGCAGCAGAAGCACTGTCCTGCAGGGAACAGGAGGACAGGTTGGTAGTGCAGCTTGAATGCAGCATAAATGTGTACTTTGCTCTGCTGGGTAAACACATATGTAGTGTAAAAGTACCTCGAGTTTTTGGAAGACTAGAAAGGCACTATATAAGTCCAGTCCATTTACAGACCTGAATCCACTAAAATCACTAAAAACCCACAGCCCACATAAGTCATTCCACACTCATGCTGTGCATTTGTTCAAACCCTTGATTTGAAGTTCTAGTGAAGATCCAAACATTTCCAGTGTCAGGCAGAATAAAAACATGGAGTGTAAAATGACATATTAGCCGTGTTTCCACATGTGTCGCAAATTTTACAAACACTGAGTAATCCAGCAAAAGAAAATGCAAATGAACGTCTGTTTTCATTCTCTGCTCATACTTTAATAGTATGAGTTGGTTAATAATAATAATAATAATTCTCCAGTCAGACCAGAAGAAGAAGGAGCAACAAGATGATGCAATAAAAGAGCACCAATAAAAGCTTCACCAGTGGAAAACCTTCCTCTCATCCCACAAAGTTCAAAGCTCATATTCTTTTCTCTCCTCTTTTTTAACAGTGCGCCAGTGTTTACCTTACAGGGCAGCATCTCATCTCTGGGCACCGACTGAGCTCTGCCCTCTGCCTTCAGCTTGTCTCTCCTCTTCCTCACACTCCTGCCACGCACAAAACTCTGCACCTGAACACACACACACACACACACACACACATACACACAAAGGAGACAAAATGACAGTAGACATTCATTTTTTGTTGGCAGCACCGTTGTATTTCGTATCAGTTATTTGCTGTAGACTCATTCCTTTCATTTCTTATCTTTATCCAGACATTATTGTACTGACTTGTCTTCTAAAACATAAACATTTATCTTTAGACCTACTGATTTATATACTTATTATTTATATACTGACAACAACTCAAATTACTAAGCACATATTTCACTTTTTTGCACAGGTTTCATTTTAATACAGTGTCAGAAAGCCCACAGTTCAGAGTGTCATTGTTTACAGTGCGCTGATAAGTTTGGTTGTGATGACGTCATCAGAGCTGCTATGACGCGAGCCCTGCAGTTGGTCTTTTGTTCTACAGCCGTTCATATACACAAACGTGTTTCTCTCGTTTCCTCACCCTTTCTCCAGTAGTTTAGTCATTTTACTGCTATGTGTAAGTGACAAAAGGTGAGCATGATGTTAGTCAACTCTAAACCAAACCTGTTATTGTGTTTTTCATAATAATAGTATTTGTCAGATGTTTTTCTCGTTATCGCCTCACGGGGGCAGTATGCTAATGCTAATGATAATCAGCCGTTAACACCTACTCATTCTGTATTACAGTCTTTATTTATATATCAGTATGTTTAACTGTTTGTGTTTGTTACATTATTATTAGTACTTATTCTATTTTATCTGTATTTTGTTATGCAGACCACAGCAGGATTAAATTAGCTAACTATAATCTATATATATACTATATCTTGATCCAACTCTAAACCACCTTATTCCCTGGAGACGACCCCTTCTGTCTCTCCCTAACATCCCCTTATATGCAGATTTAGTTCATTTTAATGTATTTTTATTGTAGTACAGGTTAATCTTAAAGCATGCTTACTGTGTTTACTGTGTCTTATGCTGCTGGATCCTTGAATTTCCTTCCGGATCAATAAAGTGCCTATTGATTGATGAACTATATATTAATGAAAATTGCAATAAAGAGTTAAAGAAAGGTGGTGTAACTTTTCTCTGATAAACTAACATATGTTAGCTCCTGTTGATGCTACACTGACTTGTAATCAGGTGAATGGTGTCTCCGTCATTCGTACGTCTGTTCTCACACTATGTAACTTTGGCTTTATCTTTACAGCACTAAGTCACACACCACCAACTATTTGACTGATTTTGGTGAAACTGGATCATATTTAATGGAGAAAATGTTTTCTGCTTTTCACTCCGATGTCCTCCGGCTCCTCAACTCTTTTTTACTCGATTTACAGAGTTTCCTGATGGACAGTGAAGTAAACTGCTGCAAGCTGTATTTGTGTATACAGACAGCCGCTAAAACCCTAATAACATCAGTTTCTACATTATGTTTCTTTAAATGTGTCTAGTCATATTCCAAATTGGAAAACCCACAGATCAGGTCAGTCTGAGAGAAAAACAATGATCAGAACTGATTATGGAATCTCTACTATCTCTAATAAGTTCGTGGTTTCACCTGAGGAGCTTTGGTCAGTAGAAGAGCCACATCTGGGTTGTTGTGCTCTCTGGCCTGATCCAAAGCTGTGTGACCTGCCTGCATACACACACACACACACACACACACACATACACACACATGCACACAATGAGGACAGTGAAAACATGACTCATTTACATTTCAAATACTGGCCAAAGCTTTTGTTTAGCACGATGACAGACTCAAGGTAATAAAAAACACAGGAATCACATGACATGATTATTGTACTAAATTAATTAGCATGGACATGTAATTAATCCACTTTCAAGGTTTTTTACCCAGCCTGTAATAACAATTTACAAGCAACATTTTTTAATTTTCACAACCCAATCCTTCTGCCATCCATCCATCCATCCACCCATCCATCCATCCATCCAGCCACCCACAAAGTACACAGCATCTTAAAAAGAAGAAAGTAAAGCAGACTATTAAACAGGGAAAACCAAAGACTCTATTCTGTAAAACAGATAAATCTGCTTCCTCCACAGGAACTCCAGAAATATCCCTTTGAGGAGATGATATAATGGTTTTCCCTTCTGCCTCAGATATAGTGCCAGCCTGTGGGTCAACTCCCTCTGTGCCTGTGAGCACCTGCTGCAAACCTCTGCTACGTCAGGCTTTATTTTAGACAGCAGAGTTTTCCTGTAGTGAATTAAATGGAGCACTTTAAACTGGATGAGACCAAGCCTGGCACATGATGAAGAGACGTTTACACTTTACAGTGCCTCTACAGTGCTCCTCCCACCACTGATCAGAGAATGCAAACCCATACTCTGCTTCCCACACTGCTCTTTTCTTCATCTAATGTGTAAAATAAGAGGAGCAGCCAACTCATGAGGAGATCAGTACGTCAACAGAACAAAAATCTGAGCCTAGTGTGTGCACAAACACTTTTTCTGAGCATTAATGATGTAGAAAGACACTGCAGGCGCTCACATTGTTGCAGATGCGGCTGTCTGCTCCCGCCTCCAGCAGCAGCCGTACTGTCTTCTTATGATTTAGAGCAGCTGCCACGTGCAGTGGTGTGTCCCCAGCCTGCACACACACACACACACACACACACACACAGAAAATGAGATGGTTTGTATGAGCGTTAATATGTTTACCAGAGGCTCACAACATAACATCAAAATATAGAAATTACTGAAACTGAACTGTGACTCGTGCTGAGTGACTCACCAGGTTCTTCTCTGACACGGAGCAAAAGGCTCCCAGCAGGATGTGGATCATAGCCACATGGTTGTAGCGGGCCGCCACATGCAGACATGTATCGCCGGCCTGGAAAACATTCAGAGAAGATCAATTTTACAACAAATTCTGACATTCAATTACAATGAAAAAAGATGTGTCACAGCAGAACACAGCATGGATTCAGCATGAGTTCTTTATAGAGACTGGAACTGTAGTGACGTTTACTGTTCCATTTTGCTTCAGTGGTTTAAAACATTACTGTGAAAACAGAAGCACAAAAATATTTCAGATTCAGATTCATATTCAGATATTGAAGCAGAACTAAAAATAAAAACATGAGCCAACAGTTTAAAAAATGATTAGTTATATTTTTTAAATTCTTCTTAATAGTTTTGAATACTGTGGATAAGCATCAGATAGTCTCCAGCTCACATATGTGTGTGATTGACAGCTGGTACAGACCATCAGTGATACTAATGTCTATTTTTACCTGATAAATATTATTAATGTTTGTTTATGTAATTTTGCATCTTGACTGACCAATGAGACATCTGTCGGTGAGTTTTTAAGCCGTCCAATGTGAAACAGCTGAGGCGCTGGTTAACTATGGATCGGTGTTGTGACACAGGCTGCTATCTGACTGTTTGTGAGTGTCACTGTCAGCCAGTGACTGAACACTGATGTCACTGTTTAACATCAAATAATTTCAATGGTTTTTGCAAAGAAGTTCTCTTGAAGACAGAAAAATGACGTTCTGACAGGTTGTAACGTTCAAACTTTTACATTCAAACATATAATATATAACATTCATAAAAAGATGCATCGTCATATTATTTTAATTCATATCAGTTAACATGGTAAATGGACTGTACTTATATAGCGCCTTTCTAGTCTTCCGACCACTCAAAGCGCTCTACACTACATATCTCATTCACCCCATTCACACACTGATGGCATTGGCTACCGTGCAAGGTGCCAACTGCTCATCAGTTTAAGGATTTAAGCATTCATACGCATTCATACACCGATGGCACAGCCTTCGGGAGCAACTTGGGGTTCAGTATCTTGCCCAAGGACACTTCGGCATGCAGACCGGGGAGCCGGGGGATCGAACCGCTGATCATCTGATTAGTGGACGACCCGCTCTGCCTGTGAGCCACAGCAAGTCAATGTGATGTGAGCGAGGAAGAAATCGAGATAGAAGTCTGTTTTCAAAGAGCATTTTACATGATGGAAGAGCACAAACAAAGGGAGAGTAAAGGTCATGAAAGATAGAGTAACAGGTGAAGTACATAAAATCACTATGTGTACAAGCTGCATGTGGCATCAAAGGTGGAATAAACCATTTAATTAATCACTGATCAAACAGATTCTGGATAACATTAAAGTAGGGAGTCCATCAAATGAGCAAATGAGGGACAGTGTTAAATCTTAACGGGTCACACCGAACGCGGAACAGAAGCGGAACGGAAGCGGAACGGTACTTTGCCCGGTGTCAACTCACACCGGACGCGGATCAGCAGCGGAGCGAGCCGGCCGTATTCACGCGAGATCACGAGATCACGCGAGAATCCTGGACATACTCGAGACCCCGCGATAAACAGTGTATAAAAAAAACAACAACAACAAACAGTTGACTTTGCTTCTCCGACGTGGAGGAGATTATAAAAAGCATCTGTTGTGTCATAAAGGATTGTGTGTTGTTCCACTTCAACAATTAGTCTCTCGTTGAGACCCTTTGATCGATCTTTGATCACCTGGTGCCACCGGTTATGACGTCACGTTGATGTGAAGTTGTAAAAAGCTACATGAACTGAGTATTGTGTTTATTTTGAAAGGGGGCGAAGTTTATTACTTTGATTCAAGGCCCGGTTTCCTGTCTGGTGCGCAGTGCTCTGTTGAAATTTACGAGGTTTAGCCGCGGCTCGCGGAAGAAATAGAAATCTTGCGGAAAGCTCGCGCCGTGGCGCGAGAGCCGCTTCTGGGACGCTTCTGATCCGCGTCTGATCCGCGCCCGTGTGAGTGCTCTCATTGACTAGACTGGATTCTATTTGCTACGGTGACCGCGGCGGTGCTTTTCCGCTTCCGTTCCGCTTCCGTTCCGCGTCCGGTGTGAGTTGGCCTTGAGTTGGCCAGATTCTTTTGAGGACACTGACTTCTCTCCTTGAGACACAGAGCAGCTGTTACACGGGACTCACACCGAACGCGGAACGGAAGCGGAACGGAAGCGGAACGGTACTTTGCCCGGCGTCAACTCACACCGGACGCGGATCAGCCGCGGAACGGCAGCGGAGCGAGCCGGCTGTATTCACGCGAGATCACGAGATCACGCGAGAATCCTGGACATACCCGAGACCATAGACATATATACATAGACGCCGCATTGAGCGGGTTGGTCGTTGGTCGCGATACGTAAACGGCGCCGCCATATTGGTTCGGGCAGATCTGCCCGTAAACTAATACAATGAAATGGACTGAACTTCATAAAGCGCCTTTCTACAAAGTTCTTCAAGTTAATGTCTCTTATACACCCATTCACGCACACACAATATATCTGGGGAAACAAACAGGCACCAAAAAACAATGTATGTAACTTAAAGTGATGATTATAAATGTTTACTCTTTATGTAAGCACCAAACCAACGTATGTATTTTTTAATGCGTGAGTGTTTACAGTATAATGTGTGTAACACTGTTACTGTGATGATAAATATTGAAATATTTATATTTAACATTTAATCTGTGCTATAATAACAAGATCCTGAAATGTAGATGTGAGATGAGGGTTTTCTGAATAAAGAGCAACACACACACACACACACACACACACACACACACCACCATATATATATATAGATATATATATATATATATATATATATATATACATACACATATAACACACACACACACACACACACACACACACACACTATATATACATATATATATATGTGTGTGTGTGTGTGTGTGTGTGTGTGTGTGTGTGTGTGTGTATGTACACGTTAGTGCTTATTCAGAAAACCCTCATCTCACACTACATTCAGGATCTGGTTATTATAGACACAGATAATGTTAAATATAAATATTTCAATATTTATCATCACAGTAACAGTGTTACACACATTAGTAGCTGTAAACACTCAGCATTACAAAAATACATACGTTGGTTTGGTGCTTACATAAGGAGTAAACATTTATAATCATCACTTTAAAAGTTACATACATTGTTTTTGGTGCCTGTTTGTTTCCCAGATATATTAGTATGTGTGTGAATGGGTGTATAAGAGACATTAACTTGAAGAACTTTGTAGAAAGGCGCTTTATGAAGTTCAGTCCATTTCCTTGTATTAGTTTACGGGCAGATCTGCCCGAACCAATATGGCGGCGCCGTTTACGTACGATTCAGCGCTCAATGCGGCGTCTATGTATATATGTCTATGCCCGAGACCCCGCGATAAACAGTGTATAAAGAAAACAACAACAACAAACAGCTGACTTTGCTTCTCCGACGTGGAGGAGATTATAAAAAGCATCTGTTGTGTCATAAATGATTGTGTGTTGTTCCACTTCATAATTAGTCTCTCGTTGAGACCCTTTGATCGATCTTTGATCACCTGGTGCCACCGGTTATGACGTCACGTTGATGTGAAGTTGTAAAAAGCTACATGAACTGTGTATTGTGTTTTATTTTGAAAGGGGGCGGAAGTTTATTATGTTGATTCTCTGTCGGATTTCCTGTGTGGTGCGCAGTGCTCTGTTGAAATTTACGAGGTTCAGCCGCGGCTCGCGGAAGAAATAGAAACCTTGCGGAAAGCTCGCGCCGTGGCGCGGAGAGCCGCTTCTGGGACGCTTCTGATCCGCGTCTGATCCGCGCCCGGTGTGAGTGCTCTCATTGACTAGACTGGATTCTATTTGCTACGGTGACCGCGGCGGTACCGTTCCGCTTCCGTTCCGCTTCCGTTCCGCGTCTGGTGTGAGTTGGCCTTTAGTGTTTAGGAAAGAAGGTGCCATTTTGATCATTACTATGGTAACCAAGGTCAGAAGATGGAGCCGTCTCATCCATAGATACAACAGATAGGTACATAATGTGGCAAAAGAGCTCTGGCAGGTGATTCTAGCAGCAGCAGCAGCAGCACCCAGCGGAGCCCTGCTGGAGACTTACGTGGTTCTTGCTGTCAGGCCTCGAGCCGCCCAGAAGCAGAACCTTCGAGCTCTGAGCGTGTCCGTTCTGACACGCGAGGTGGAGAGCTGTGTTTCCTGCCTAGAAAAAAGAGGATTACAGAGTCTCGTCAAGAATCTATACACTGGAAGTTTCAAATGTAAAACACTATTGGAGTTTTTCCAGAGCTCTCCATCTCAAGGTCTTTATTACTGGATGGAGATGAAATGATGATAAAAGTCAGCTCCTTTAATGACATCATCGTTGAGAACAGTTTATTTGAGGATTTTCAGTCAGGATTTAGAGTGCATCATAGCACAGAGACCGCATTAGTCAAAGTTACAAATGACCTCCTAATGGCATCAGACAAAGGACTCATCTCTGTACTTGTCCTGTTAGATCTTAGTGCTGCATTTGACACCATTGACCATCAAATTCTTTTACAGAGACTGGAACATCAAATTGGCATCAAAGGAACCGCCCTAAGCTGGTTTAAATCGTATTTCTTAGGTTGATCTCAGTTTGTTCACGTCAATGATGAATCCTCCATGCATACCAAAGTTTGTATGGAGTCCCACAAGGTTCTGTACTAGGACAACTTCTATTTAGTTTATATATGCTTCCTTTAGGGAACATTATTAGGAGTCACTCCATTAATTTTCATTGTTATGCTGACGACACCCAATTATATTTATCGATCAAGCCTGATGCAACCAATCAGTTAACTAAACTCCAAACATGCTTTAAGGATATAAAAAGTTGGATGACCTACAATTTTTTGATGTTAAATTCAGACAAAACTGTAATTGGACCCAGGCACGGTATTGGTATCTCCCTTTACTGAAAACTCTACTCAAACCTTCTCTCTCTCTCTCTTTCTCTCTCTCTCTCTCTTTCTCTATCTCTAATAAAGTCTAATAAAATTGAATTGAATTAGACGTGAGTGGAATGACAGCATAAAGAAAGGCTGATGACAGCTGAAGGAATTAATATAAGAACAGTTTATAGTGAACATGTTTAATCAGTGCTGTGGCTGAAAGCTGAGAACTCTGCTGTAGAATCACCTTGTTCTTTGCGTGAGCATTGGCTCCAGCCTTCACCAGCAGTTTGACAGACTGGCTGAAGCCGTGCCAGGACACCTCATGGAGAGCTGTGTTACCGTCCTGACAGGACAAGAGACAAAGAGCCACATTAACCAGAATCAGACTGACTTTACGTCAACACAAATCTTAGAGGTAACTCCAGACTGACTTTACGTCAACACAAATCTTAGAGGTAACTCCATTTATGAAGAGTCTCTAACTTACTCTGAGATCCATGAATAAGCACAGTGGTACATTAATGAGTTTCATTCATTCATTCATCGAGCAGTAGACAATAGAACTGGTCACTCATCCTTAGATTATTGCAATTTAAATTTCTCCATAGGCTTCATCTGTTCAGGAGTAAGTTGGCTACAATGTACCCAGGTCAGGTCTGACTAGTCCCAGATGCAACCAAGAGTCAGCCAACCTCAGTCGTGTGTCAGTCCTAACCCTTTGACTTTTACCTTTAGTGTAGCATCAGACAGGATGCAGTTATCGGGTGGGGGCTACAGATTTTTCCACAATATTGTCTGGACGGATTGCATTTTTAGTTGGAAAAAGGCAGTGGCACAGTCCCTGAAACACTGAGTGGAGGAGGTGATGGCACATTTCAAAATGAATGTACACCATCCAAGTCTCAAAAGTTCCACAGTCTGTCAATCTTTTCTATTTTATTTTGTAATAATTGAGTATTGTGACATTTTGTTGTGTAATTCTGTCTACATGTGATAGAATGTGTCAGTATGTACTGTATATTATATTACATAATACAGCCTTTGAGCAATAACAGCAAGTTAGACAGAAGCAGATCAGCTGGAGGCATTTTAATAAAGATGAAATATTCTTATCACGCATGGGAAATTGGGAAAAAAGGCCTCATTATTATTAGTACTGCTCATATAAACATTTTAACTAAAGGCCTGTTTGGTGAAACAAAGAAGGAAACAAACTATACACAGATTGATTAGAGCTTCCTTTGAAGATCTTTTTTTACCTGATATTTTGATACAAACCTTGGAAAAAGTGACAATACATTATGATTAAACTACAAAAAATAAAGTCATGAAATACGCTGCAAAGGAATCATTTCATCTATTACATTTGTCAAAGTTAGAAGAAATCAATAATTATTAAACTAATGAAGAATTGTCTTTCAAAGTTCAAAGTTTTCTCTAACGTCTAATGTATTTCTTTGTAAATAAGTGCATGTGGTAGAACACTGATATGTAAGAAAAGAAAGTTTAAATTGGAATTTGGTGTGATTGTAGAATGAGAACGTTAAACTGCGTTAAAGACCTTTTCACTTTTGTTTAACTCAAACAACCAGAGGAGAAAGAAACAATGAATGTACATGATGAACGTTGAATCAATGTTTGTAAAAACTCTTCTGAGTGGTTCAGTGGCTGATATGTAAAACAAGATCCCTTTAACTGTTTGTTGTTGACATAAAATATGAGTAGTTCCAATGTTCATGGTAATAATCCCTGCCGGTCAACACACTGCTCTGAGGCTAAGCAGATTACAGGCATGTTGGTTATCAGATGCTTTAATGCAGTCATCACGATGGATTTCAAGTCCCCCTGTTCCTCTGACTGACTGTAATAGAGATGCCATTAGCCTCTGCGTGTGTGCATGTGTGTGTTTCTGTCTTTTGATCTGCACCTTGTCCTGTCTGTCCAGTGCACACCCTTCCTGGATGAGAGCGCTGATGATGTCACTGTTTCCCACCACGGCAGCCCGCTGTAGCGCCGTCTGCTCCCCCTGTCAGCAGACACACAAACACAGCACTGCCTTAAAGAGATGTGCGTGTGACGAGGCACACTCAGGAGCAGGACAAGAAAACATCCAGCATCCATCCACAGAAACTATTCCATCAGGTCAAATTCTCCAATTTAATCATGTTGTTAGTTTTTCTGGGTCAGCTTCATGTCAAGAAAATTCAGAAATTGTGGTTTAATTATTATAATAATCAACTGACTTCAAAGAAAAATAAGTTGCAGAAAGGTTTACACAGAGATAAGCCCCTGTCTCTTGAAGAAATTGTGGTTTTATTTCTGTTTATTTAGTGGTAGTGGAACAAACTCATGGATGGATGTCTTCTGTCTGTCAGTGCATTACATACCATACATGCATACAGTAGACCACTCAAAGGCAGTACACCCTTAAACCTTTCCACAGATAGCTGATGTACATGTGCAGTTAACATCATTATGAAGTCTGAATCTACAGTTAAAGGAGTAGTTTGACATTTTGGGAAATATTTACTTGTCGCTGATTCGGACAGTGAGATGAGAAGATAGAGACTGATCGTTTCCATCCAAATTTCAGCAAAAGGATAAATGTGTTTGATCCATTTTTGGTTCATTGAGACAAACGCTCTCCAGTCAGGTGACATTAAATGAGATAAGATTTATCTCCTCATTGTAACTTTTGACTTCTTTTTTTGAAAGGAGGATGGAAACACACTTTACCTCACGTCTGTATGTGCGAGCTGCAGTCAGGACATGGTTACAGGAGAACCAGCTCCCTCTGCTCTGCTCAAAAATGCCTCTAAAGCTCACTGATCAAGACACACACACAAACAAACATATTCATGGTTTAGCAGAAAGCTATGTGCTGGATGTCTTGCCAAATAACAACCAGCCCGACTGTGCACATCATCACAGTGTTTTGTCTTCACGGTAAGGTTGCCAGGTTTGCTCCTTGTGCCTGTACACCTGTGCTCACCAACCATAGGCTGGATGATACACTGGTGTTCATCAAGAAACTATTCCAGCACATAACTCTAACATTTCTGTTTGTGTACGGATCATTAGTGAGCTTTAGAGGTATTGGTTATCTTTGGCTAGCTGCTCCCCTCCACTTCCAGTCTTTAGCTCTGCTGATATTGATCTTCTAAGAGAACAGTGGCCTGCTAAAAGGAAATGCAACTTTATCAAGCCTCGGCATCATGGTGAACAGTAGAACCAAAGCACCAGACCACAAAACAGTGTCAATAAGCTCAAGAACATGAAGTATGACCTCAGTGTTAAAGAGCAGCTCATACACACCATGCTAAATTAAGCTAATCACAGTCATTAACATTTATTCTAAATAATACAAAATTCCCCAAATAATAAACTCCACCTTTAACTGTAGACAGTTTCCTACACTCCTTTTTAATAAGCACACCGTGTATCATCACTGACCTTCACAGTAATGATGTTAATATGGTCCAATACAGCAGGTATACAAACCACAGCAGGTCATGTCAAACATCTGTTAGCTGTGGTGTGTATAAGTATATGAAAGCATGAACGTACAGTTGCAGGAAAACGGTTGAGCTCAGCCATGAATGGAATCGCTGCACACAGAGCAGATTAGTGGTGAGGGACACTTCGCAGGTGAAGTCTGACAAGAGAGAGCAGGAAGAATGTCTCCCAGGAGGGATGGAGGAGAAAGAGGAGGGAGAAGAGGAGGAGGAGAGGGTCATTCCAAGCTAGATAAGAAGTGAGCCGAGCACAGCAGCAGTAGCAGTAGCAGCGGCTGCGGCGGTGGAGGAGTGGACTGTTTGGGGGGAAGATAGGATGGGGGGGAGGACAGATTTCCGCTGGCTCAGTACGAGCAGGTTTGGCTAACCTCCTTCACTCTCCCTGATCCTCCAGGCTCTTTCCCAGCCCTCCTCCACTGTCTTCTCCCCTCCTCATCATCCTCCTCCTGCTTCAGTCTGCTCCTCCTGCTCCCTCCCGTCCTGGAGGATGTACTGTAACCTGTTGCAGAGCTCATTGACCAAAGAGAATGAATTTGGCAACGCCAGAGATCTGTGATTTCACTATCTGTGGGAAAGGGGGGCTTGCATCCTGAGGGCAAACCCACAAGTGGACAGTCCAAAGAGTCCCATTCAAGACCCCTGGAGGTCATTACTCTACAGTTCTCTTTGTGTTAAAAAAAAAGAAAAGTGGGTCTAAAAAATAAAAATAAAAAGTAATCCACCGTTCAGGGCCGCAGTGAGAGCTGGAAGTGGATGAAAAGTGGACACATGGCCGACGCAGCTGACAGACAGACAAGTACTCACGTCGTCTTGGATGTCCAGGTCGCAGCCGGCTTTGAGCAGGATACGCACAACCTCAATGTGGCCTTTGTAGGCAGCCAAGTGCAGGGGGCTCCTGCCATACTGTGGACAAAGAACACACACACAACTCAGCCTGGTAAACAAAACACACACACACACACACAACGCGAGCACACAAAGTTCCAGCAGGAGCAAACAGAGTTGAGTAAAAAGAAACCCACGACTCACAGTCACTCACACAGTGTCACAGTCCAGGGAGTCAGATACTGCGCAATCTGTGACAGAGTATGATCCACCTCAGAAATGAGCTGACCCAAAACAAACAAACCCTTAATCCAGGCTCTGTAAGAGAAGAGTGCACCATGTGCACAGCTGGTCATGTGAGCTGAGCAGAGGATAAACTCTGTATCCTGCTAATATCAGGATCTGTGGGCTGAAGCAAAAAGATTACTCAATTTTTCATTGGTCATACTCACAGCACTGAAAAATGTATATATATATATATATACAAGGTTATTCCTGTAAAATCTGTTTTTATGCTAAGTTTAATATAAGAGGCAGGAGGAAGGAGCTGGTGCTGAAACTATTAGTCAATGAATCAATCAACAGAAACCTGATCAGTGATTGTTTTGACATTGATCACTGATAATCACTGTAAACTGAATATGTTTGGACTGTTGAACTGTTGGGCAAGACATTTGAAGACTTCCACTTTGTCCTCACTGACTTTTACAGTATTTGATGAATGAAAAAAAGAATCTGCAGATTCATCATAATCACATCTTCATGCTCACCATAATGAATCTGTATGACCCATGATACCCATCAGTCATTGCTTCAAGATGCCGACACGTGCAAAAAGAAAACTTACAGAAGAGTTTAAAAAAGATGAATGAATAAATAATAAATGATAAATTGAGCGACGTCTGTGAGTCCAGGCAGACAACTCGAGCTGCACTCCATATACACACGCATGATGTGCCTCACACTACACAATCATCCAGTCACACACCCTCCCAAGTGGTGGTCTAAATAAGCTGCAAAATCTCTCCCTCTGCTCTGCCAATGCCATTTCTGCCTGCATCAGCAGCACCACCCCAGCACCCACCTGCAGGCTCCGAGGGGCTTTAAGATATTTGCTCATTTTCTCTATGTATGCTTATCTGCTGGGAGTGATGAGGTCAGAGCCTAGACGCCAAACTCTAACTATACTCTGCTGTTGCAATAAAACATTCCAAATATGAGTTGTCTCACTGAACTATCTGTTGAGTTACTACGTTGTGTTGGTTGTATGTCAGCTTATATATTGAGTCAATTGTTGAATTGACTCTGAATGGCTCTTGGAGGGTTTCTCATGACCAACTCTGTTCAATCATAAAAATGAATACAAAGCATGAACAACCTTTAGCTCATACACATCATATGTCATGTGTTTAACATGTGTTTAGGACACAGTGTGATCTACAAGCTAAATGTATGTGTCACATGGAATCTCTAACCGGGTTGGTAAGACTAAACCATTAGCATGGAGAGATGCAGCAGGATGAAGTGATGACATCTCTGTGGAGAGTGAGATGACGAGAGGAAAGTCAACAGAGGGAAATTCCTCTTTTCAGTAGCCAGGAGGTATTAAAATAATATTCTGTGAAAGGATTAGGTTAAAAGCTCTGACATCCTGCACATCACATCCAACATAATGAAGAGCAGGGTGAAGACTGACAGAGCAGGATGTCAGGATGGAGGTAACTCTTCAAACTTCAAACACCAGATCTGGCAGGTGATCTCGTTAATCTGTAATCATACTCAGTAAATACACTTTAATTACACATCCAGTGTGTATTCCCACACAACAGCACAAGCCGCATTACACCCCAGGTATTATCTTGGTGTTTGGAAGTTTGTACTTTGTTTGGGTGCGGCTCGGCTCTGCTCTGCATTCATGTGGTCCTCAGATTGAGTTACACTGGGCCTGGCTTGGAGGGAAGCCACCAGTAGAGCTCAGGTAAACAGCAGGCCTGAGGCCAGCAGGGAGCCTCTGTTGTCTCCACACTGACTCAGGGTCTGTTTGTCAGCTGCTTTTTCAGTGGCGGTTGGTATGTTTGGTTCACATCTTGCTGGCTTGTGTCGAGGAATTGATTCAAACTCAAATCTTTAAGATTAAAAATATATTCAAAGGGACAAAAAGTCCTCATACTCCTCTCTGCAGTCCACTTCTTTTTCCCTAATTCCCTTTTAAATTGTGGAGCTTGTAACCTCGAGTCACACTACAGAGGTGTTTTTCCTTGTTTTGTTCTCATGCACACACCTGTGGACACAAGTGACACAAGCTACAGTCCTAACAATGGTGTCACACTACTCCATTGATCTACAGGTGGCTGTAACATGCCAAGACATGCAGCAGCAAAGGCAAGAGGACTGCTGGGTAATAAAGAGGATTTAAAACAAAATCAAATTTTGTTAAACAAAATATGTTTGTTATATAGTTTATATAATATAGTAATGGCAGCTGTGAGTCACTGTCAGGAGAACTTTATCAGCTGAAGCCTCATATCAGCCTCAGATGGAGGACTGCACATTCTGACTGATACTTACACTGAAACTGTAAAAGTACATTTTAGTGTTGTATTAAGACTGACTAGTACTAACAAGTGCTATGTTAGTTCTGATGGATGTGGATATACAGTTTCATCATTCCACCTTTATTGCTAAGTTAATAATGCCAGACATGCACACAGTTGTGTATTTACACATCCAGCAGACACAGAGAAATATTCGCATTCATCTGGAGTCATGTTTGTGTCCACCTGATAAATGAGTCACTCTCCTTTTAGCTCTGTTTTGGTCTCCACCAAATGCTGAGGTCTGGTCTAACATGCTGTGTTAACAGTGCTATGACTATGTAAGCTGCGAGACTGAAACTAAACAGTTAAGTTGTGGGTTGTAAAACCAAAACAATGAGCTGAAAGAGGCTTAAAAGCTCTGTAGAGCTAAGGGTGATCATTCTCTGTGGGTTTGTCACTATGAGTTGCCCTTTTCTCAGTACAAGTCAACTCATCTATTGTTATTATAATAATATTGATTATAGCAGCTTTTAGTAGACCAATTCATGGCCATTAACCAATGAATGCTATGACCACCACGCCGCTTTTATACAGCGCATTGTCTGATATACTGTGCTGCTCAGTGTAATTCTGATGTATCTGCCACCTTTAACTTATCACAGATATATTGGTATATATATTGGTTTATGTCATTTGAAGAGAGGAAACAAAAAAAAACCTTTCATTCCACAGTTTGTCCACCAGAGAGCACTGAACATTCATTTTCAACGTTCAACAAAATTCACTGTTTAAAAGGTTATTGGTACATGTAGTTTGATGACCTCACAGTGAAAAGGGATGAAGCTACATGTTGAGTTGTGGAAACACTGTCCCTGTGTGATGAGGCAGTCTTAACTTGAGTTTCACATATAGGAAATCATATCATATCTTACTATTATAGAAGCAGTTCCTAAACGTACAGCTGTGTCCTATCTTATCGAAACTTAAGAAATCATGACTACAACTTCATTCTTAAATGGGCACTCATCCTGTCAGGTCTGCATCTGTGTTTAAAATATACATGAGACTACCTGTATCCATGACGACTATCTCACTTTACTTGTCGCTGGCTAGCTGAATTAGGAATGTGAAGTCAAGCCGAGCACAGGAGACATGTACCTGTGTGATCACGTGTCCTTCAATGTTAGAGACTTATCACAACTGTGATGCTAATTTCTGTTATTTCATGTGTTAGCATTGAGCTAGTTCTTCAGTTAGGAGGTTCAATAATTATTACATGTCCATCATAAGAAAAGCTCTGTAATACCAAATATCCTAAATGTCATCCTAAACTGTGTTAACGTTTTTAGACTGACTCCATACTTCATCATAACTGCCTTTGCTTCTTGTCTGCTTTATGTTTTCTTACTTTCAATCCATTTATCACAGCCTTCCAAAAACTATTCCTTACATTCCTACATTCCTGTTCCTGAGCAGAGGAATGTTTCATATGAAACTCTGCACCTTTTATCCTGGACTTAGCTTTCAGGATGGCACCCTGCCAAAGTTCCCAAATACAGCCACTCAAAACAAAATCCTCTACAGTGCGTGTAATATTGTTGTAGCTGTTAGAATATGATGACATGTGTTCATGTTCCCACGGAAAATTGGTTTGCAGTGGCAGGAGAGAAAACACAAAGCACATGATGCACAGCAAACACATCCAGTATGGAGCACTCACAGTGTTTAGCTCTGACTCTGCGTGTTTTCATTTCACCAATCTGATGTGGTGAATAAAAAAATTATGATTTTACACGTGCCTAAAACTTTTGCTTCTTAACATTAAAAGTTCAAGCCCTTACTTAAATCCAGGACCACGCAGCACAAAAGAGCTGTTGTTCCTGTGTCTGGGGACACTAATTGATGGAGGTGACAAATGCCAGAACCTCATCAGCAGGATTATACTGCAGACTGTAAAACAAACAAACTTGACCTCATATACCTGATTTAATAACCTTATTTCTCCAGACAAATACAGGTTTCAAGTTTCAATACTCTGTGACATTATTTATGTTTGACATTCAGTTACAGAGCACTACCACTGGCCAAGCAGCAACTCAGCTGATGGACTGAAGAACTGAGAATGAACTCACCATAAAGTATCATAAAGAATCTTAAATACGGTCATTTTGATAAACAATCCAAGCTGCCAAACTGACAGAAACATTAAGTGATTCTTCTGGAGAGCATGGAGTGGTTCAGAGGTTTATTACATTTTTCTGGTCTTTCACTGTCACCAAAGAAAAAGAAAATCAACTTCTTACAGGGAGGAAGTCCCTGAAACAACAACTTAGAAACTATCCACTGATGAGGACCGTGAGATGTGCTTAAAAATGGAAGTATAGAAATGCCAAAGGTAGAGCATCACCATTGATAGTGTGTGATCTTCACACCGTAAAAACATTGAAAATTGTTTGTTTATGTAAATATGAATATTAGCCACTGTATTAATCCACTATGGGTAAACTTGACTTTTTTGTGCCAAATATTCATTAAAGAATTACTTTTGAAAATGAGGTATCAAATTTGCATTAATATCAAAGTGATACCCAGCAGCCTATCACTGCCACTGCTCAAGAATTTTAAAATCACTTTCTATGTGAAATGAAGCTTCAAACTAAGATTATTGACTTGTAGTTGACAGAAGTATCCTATCCTATATTTTCATATATTTTCTTCCCTTCAGCCATCACCCTGCTAAACTGTACGGAGGTGGCCCCACCCTTCCCCCTCATATTTATGATTATTTACGCCCCCACACACACCAACAATTATCGGTAACACTTTATTTGAAGGGGTGTTCATAAGACTGACATGACATTGTCATAACTATGACATGACACTTGTCATGAACATTAATGAATGTCAATGACTGCTGTCATTAAGTGTCATGCGGTTTCTTATGTCATCTTTTACTGTCAACTTGACATTGTTTGGGGTGTCTTTGTTATGACAACTTGACATTTACCAATATGACATAGGCTGACCATGTCTTTGTCATGACAACTTGACATTAACCAAGAGCACTTAGTCAGTAAATATCTTTGTCATGACAACTTGACATTAAGCAAAACCACATAGCTGAGAAGTGTCTTTGTCATGACAACTTGACATTAACCAGCATGACCTGCAGGTGACTTTCCCTTCAGCCTTGCACCAGCCCACTCACTAGCTTGGACCTGTGAGCGCCTAGGACTGGGGTGGAGACACACTAGGGGTACAACACCAGGGGGCTCTCTCCTTGGGCCCTGGGGAGGAGCTTACTAACCTACTTACAGCCACAGCTACCAACTGGCTATCGTTACACAAGACAACTTACCTGTCAGCCATCTCCTTCCGTGGCAGGACCAACAGTTAAAACTTGTTTTTTCATTTCTTGGCTTTGTATCAACATGATACTTCACGCTCATGTCTTGCCTATCTTTAGACCATCTGAATCGGACTTTGCCTGTCATTACACCATCATGAATGCTACTGCCTGTCATTACACCATCATATATGTGTCATAAGCAATTTCTTTGAGCTCAAGTAAAGTGGTACACTTTGGACTATTCATTAATATGTCATTAAGTGACGCTACACAGTAAGATCCCCAACAACATGAATGTTACTACTTGTCATTACACCATCATGAATGTGACTTTGCCCGTCATGACATCATTATGAATGTGTCATAAGCATTTTCTTTGAGCTCAAGTAAAGTGGTACACTTTGGACTATTCATTAATATGTCATTAAGTGACGCTACACAGTAAGATCCCCACACAACATGTGTTACTACTTGTCATTACACCATCATGAATGTGACTTTGCCCGTCATGACATCTTATGAATGTGTCATAAGCATTTTCTTTGAGCTCAAGTAAAGTAGTACACTTTGGACTACTCATTAATATGTCATGAAGTGTTACTACACCATAGGATGTTTAGCATGTTTATTTAGACACAGGAGCAGCTAGCGCTTACATGCTAGCAATTACCATTAGCATTTTTAGCTAGCAGTTAACTGTTAGCATTAGCATTTAACATTAGCATGTTAACGATGATGGACTAGCAGTTAGCATTAGCATGTTAACATTAGCATGTTAACATTATCATGTTAGCGCTGACGGGCTAGCAGTTAACATTAGCATGTTAACACAACATGTAACATTAGCATGTTAACATCACACATGTTAACATAACATGTTAACTCACTGTTAAATTGCATGTAACGCTGATGGGCTAGCGTTAGCATTCCATGTTAGCATGTTAACATTAGCATGTTAGCATTCGCATGTTAGCGCTGATGGGCTAACGTTATTTAGTGTCACCTGCTGAAGCAGAAAGTATTAGTAATGATAATAATAACTTGAACTAATGGCCAGAATAAGAAACAGAAGATTTAATTCGAGCCCAGGTGTAACCAACCGATGCACATGAACGACACGACACTGTGGCTCTTTTTGTTAATGAGAACAATGCTCCCCTATTTTAATATGAAGCTGGGGAGAATAATAAACCACATGAAAATACATACAACAGCCTTACCCGGGTAGGTATAGAAAATAATAAACAAAATAAAGTTTCGCAGCTGCGCGTGTTTTTTCTTATTGTTCTGTTCATTTCACATATCTGCACCCTTTAGGTGTCAGTCCAGCCACACGATTGTGTGGGTGTGTGTGTATGTGTAAAAGTGAGCAAAAGGATTCAATTCCCGGTGTACGTCTACGATCTCCCAGGGTCCAGCTCGCCATCAGCGTCTCTCTCTAGCTCCGTCCTCCAGACGGCTCTATCGAAATCCAAGGGTTCCTCAAAACCTGACCTACATAAGTAGGATCAGAACATATTTCTTCAATTTCTCAGATCTTAAACTATGAATCACTTTAAATTGTCTCTATATTCTGTAGAGAATAAGTGCTTTAACTAAACTTGTATTGCAAAATAGATCACAATTTCTCAGAAGCAAAAGGGAAATAATTATAAGTATTATGATCCAATAATTATTTTTCTAACAGTACCATCACATATATATATGCTATTACATAGCAATTAACATATTAATTATACACAAATAACCAAATGTAAACTCTTGTAATGTTCACGTAGAAGAAACCATAACTTAATGTGCTTAAAATAACAAAATATGGTCACAGTCACACACATAGCACACCTAACTCAAGTAAAGCTAGCAAAAATTGTTACATCAGAGCTTATTCATCAATACTTGGTGTGACTAGCAGTGCGCTGTAGCCCCGGAGCTAGCGCTCCGATATTAGCATTGAGGCTAGTGGTTAGCTCACGAGTTAGCCGTTCAGCTTGTAGCATTAGCGTTTTAGCATTAGCATTAGCACAGCAGGACGATCTCTCCACCGCTGCGATTCTTCACCCGAGCGAATCCTCCAACTGCACTCCTGCAGGTCGTGGTCGTCCGGGGAGATTCCTCCGTTGGTTTTTTCCGCGTTTTTAATCACTTTTTTCCAGTTTATCCACTTTTCTGTTTTCTCGTCCTGACATTAAGACCGTGTCCAGAACATGCTTCCTCTTGCTCCTTCTAGAGGCTTAGCAAAAGTGAACCTGTGTCAGGTGGGATTACAGACTGCGTCTGCTCCTCCGACTGTTGACAGACCGGGACCACAACTCATCTTTCAAATTAAAGTCCCCTAGTTTTTTCCACAGAATAACCACAAATACTCTTTTCTTCATGAATTTGACAGTCTTTTAACTCACACATTCTCTTTTTTTTTTAGATATGAAATTAATACATTTTTAACACATTTTTTAGCTTAATTATCTGTCTGTCTGTTTTTAATGCACAATGAATTACCTTTTTTAATGCACATGTTTTTTTTCTGGGTTACACCAGCATGGTTAGCATTAGCTGTTAGCATTTGATGTTAACGCTGATGCACTAGCAGCTGTGCTGTAAGTAGGTTAGTAAGCTTTCCTCCCCAGGGCCCAAGGGAGAGCACCTGGTTTTTACCCTAGTGTGTCTCCACCCCGTCCTAGGCGCTCACGGTCCAAGCTAGTGAGTGGGCTGGTTGCAAGGCTGAAGGGAAAGTCACCTGCAGGTCATGCTGGTTAATGTCAAGTTGTCATGACAAAGACACTTCTCAGCTATGTGGTTTTGCTTAATGTCAAGTTGTCATGACAAAGATATTTACTGACTAAGTGCTCTTGGTTAATGTCAAGTTGTCATGACAAAGACATGGTCAGCCTATGTCATCTTGGTAAATGTCAAGTTGTCATAACAAAGACACCCCAAACAATGTCAAGTTGACAGTAAAAGATGACAAAAGAAACCGCATGACACTTAATGACAGCAGTCATTGACATTCATTAATGTTCATGACAAGTGTCATGTCATAGTTATGACAATGTCATGTCAGTCTTATGAACACCCCTTCAAATAAAGTGTTACCCAATTATCTATACTGTCTGACTGTATATATCCTGGATCTGGCTGTTTTGTGTGTATATAATGCTGACCACACACACTATTTAAATAACTGTTCATACTGTACATAATATATGTTAGTATATTCATCTACCTTTCCATGCTGCTCATACTGTACAAATTCATATACTATATATATCCTATAGCATATTCATATTTATACCTGCACTATGTTTAAATGTCTTAAATGTCTCATATGTACATACTCTGTACTTCTGGTTAGATGCTAAACTGCATTTCATTGTCTAAGTACTTGAATCTAATGTAATCCAATCTAAAAATAAAGGAATGCCCGCTAATTAGAACAAGGATCCAACAGAGTCATCTTGATAGCTCGTCACCTCTCAGAAGAAGAATATATCGCTTTGAGACACCCACACAAACATACACCATGAGAGCAAACAGAGGGGGAGTGAATGCATTAGCTGCTGGAATGATTTTCATTAGTCTAGTTGTGAAACATCCTTTCATGCTCTGTTTTGTTTCTAATTGATGTAAGATATGCAGATGAAGCCACAGAAAATGTGTTTCTGGATATTCACTGACCTCACAGTGACTGAACACATCTGATATCCAAACCACGAGCAATAGAAAATGATTTAGTGTCTTCTCCAGTGAAAGGATAGTCTTAAAGCACATTCACGAGACCACATCCATGAGTCACACACCTCAGTGACACAATGGTAGTAAAATGACACCCTAAAGACGCAGACACTATAATACAGGCCGCTAACAGGAAAGATAAAGCGTGTGAGCTCATTTGGGTAACCAGTTGGCGCTGATCCTACATTCAAGAGTCACCAAGACACACCAGGTTATAACGAATCATGTGTAAATGCGCAGGTAGAAACAGAAACAGTACGATGAGGTGTTTTAATAAGGAGCTGTGAACATGAACAGAGCAGAACACAGCTCAGCACAGCTGTTTGCACTTTCTCATGTATCAGGGGAAACCGTGCTAATGTGCATGTGTTACCATGGCTACTAAATTATCTTGCATAAATATACACATCAAAGATACAGATCAGCAATCTTTTTTTCTATATATTTTAGGCTTTTTTATTTTAATGGGCAGCTGAAGAGTGACATGAAAGTGTCAGAGAACGATGGGGGGCTGACATGCAGCAAAAGGCCACAGGTCAGGACTGAGCCTTTGTACATGGAGCACACACTCTACCAGGTGAGCTAACCAGCACTGGTTGGGGGTTGGTTTGCTTTGATTTAATACACCACTGGAACAGGAAATAGAGACTAAACACTCAGATGAAGACTATTGAAAAAGGTTGGTGTTGGTCTGCTTGTTTGGTTTCACACCAATGGACTAAATTCACAAAAGCCTAAATTAACTCCACCAAACAGGTTTGTCTGAACCAAAGAAGTTGGTTATTGCATTACTTTGAATTACAGCCAGAAGATTTGTCCAGGACTAAATACAGTAAGAGCTCAAACAACTGGTCTACTAATCAACGTGTCAATGAACTGAAATACAACTGAAATCTTTTTGAGAATTGATTCAAATTTTTTAAGAAAAAAAAAAAGTCTACAGCCATGCTGATGGCTCTGTGAAGATGTGCTTAGAAACATGTTGCTGATTAGCAGGTATAATGTTTACTATCTTGGGTATGTATTATTTATTTAGTATGGCACAATTTGAAACTTTAACCCAATGATGGAACTAGAGGAAATGGTACGCTGTGGACCACCAACGCTGTCAGTTCTAGAGCCACATGACTTGCATGTAACATGTCAAACATGTCCTGTGTCCAGCTTCTCTAATGTGAGCATTTGATATTTTTCCTGTCCAATGTACAGTAATTATGAATGAAATATCTTTTGTCTTTGGACTGTTGGTAACTGGCACAGCCTGAGGGTTGAATTAAAACAAAACAAATGCACAGCTGTAATTCACTTACCTTGGTGACAGCTACTTTTGCACCCTTGTTGATAAGCTGGACCACATTGTCAGCTTGTCCCTTATGTGAAGCTACGAGGAGGCGCTCGGAGAGTGCGAGGACCTCAGCCGCATCCTGCTGGCTCATGAAGCGGGGCGAGTGATGCTGCTGTCGCGGTCAGACACGGTGTTGCAGGCGGTGGGGAAGTCAGCTGTGGCGGTGGTCCCCAGTGCTCCTCTAACTCATGGTGAGCTCTGCTGCAGACGGAGCTGTCAAATCAGGAGCTGGAAAGGCTGCCAGTGCTTCACGTTCTTTCTGCTGCTACAAACTCCACAAACTACCAGGATTCCTCCCCTTCATCCTCTCAGCTGCTGGGAAGAGAACAGGAAACACCGGGAGTGAAAAAACAAGCTGACATGTGCTCTGCTCACGGCAGGCAGACAAACAGGAAACCAGGGAGGAATGGGTAGAGCGGACTGACATCCCTACTGTCCAGGTTGTTAAACTCTACAGTCCTCACGGGATAATGTGAGCTGTGTAGAAATAATCCACAATGAGAGCCAAACAGACCTGCTGAACTGTGAAGTGAGCCCTTCATACACAATGAGACAGAAGAAGTCGTAACCACTCAAACATCACACACACACTTCTGCGGTTTGAGGAGCTGCTCTGTGACACACTTCTGTGGTTTTGATCTAACCACAGTGAAGGTGGAGTGACTAAAAGGAAAAACACTGACGCGCCTCAACCGTCTCATTTTATTTCTCATCATCATTAAAATCGACATGGAGCTGTCACAGAACCTCAAACTGGAATGTCTTCCTGCCTAATTAGCCTCCTGAAGACTTCCACTTTGTTTCACTGGGGATGACTGCTGACATTATCCTTCTCTTAGTAAAACAGTGGATGTTGATTTAAAGTTTCTGTGAGACTATTCTATTCAAATTATAAGCCTCTCATCTAGACTTGCAAAGAGTGTAACGAGGGTTTTCCTTGAATATGGTTACTGTGCCAGTATACCAAATGGTAAATGTTCTTATATATCTGCTTTCTAGTCTTCCGACCACTCAAAGCACACTACACTACATATCTTATTCACCCATTCACACACATTCATTCACTGATGGCATTGGCTGCCATGCAAGGTGCCAACTGCTCATCAGTTTGAGGAGCTAACCATTCACACACATTCATTCACTGATGGCACAGCCTTCAGGAGCAAGTATCTTGCCCAAGGACACTTCAACATGCAGACTGGAGGAGCCGGGGATTGGACCGCAGCCACAGCTGCCCCAGTTTGACTATATGCTGTGGTTAAACAATGATGGTAACAACACCACCAACAATTTTTATTAGCACCAGTACCATGACTGCTGTGGTTTTATCGGCACACCATGAACTCATTTCTTGATTTTAGGTGGTTATTAAAATTAAGTTCTATTCCATTTGTGTAAACAGAGCCTCATTAAATCTTACACAGTGGACATTTAGGTTTCCACATATAAATCCATAAACACACAGACAGTTGTTATAGGAGGCAGATGGTAAAGTGTGTCAAGTATCATAAATATTTGCAGTCTGGGTGAGTGGGCTTCTTTTATGCCAGTTATCAATCCAGAGCCATAAAGTGAGCATGTCATAGTGTGAGTGAAAACAGACGCTCTGAGCGTGTCCTGACATGAACACTAAAGAGACATTAAACAGCCTCTATTAACATATTCTTTGTGCTGTCACAACTCTCAATTATACTGGCATATTCAACAAGATTTTTCCTGTAATAAAGTTTGTATTCTGATACAAACTTACATTTTATGATCCATGGGGTGTTTATTGGCTCTTAAAGTGGATAATAATCCATGCTCACTGAGCTGCACACACTGCAGCAGACTGCAGTGCACACAGAGCAGAGGGAAGAACTCCTGATTGTTGAGGTTAAGCTTCACAGAGTGTCTGTGTTCTTTGAGGAGCTCAAGACAAAACACAACAAGCAGACACACATCAAAGTCTGCTCAAACACTTCAACACAAGTCTCAACCTTTAAGAGGGTCCTTAGAAGTGGAGCACAAATCCCTCAGACTTCTTTTTCTTTCCTGAGTGCGTGTCACAGTGGATGGAAATACATATTTTTAGAGTATTAAGTGTATTTCATCATTTATTTGGGGGTTTATATCTTAATGAATTTAGATCATTTTGTAAACATTTGCTTTAATATGTGTCAGGTAAAATTCAATGTGGTTAGCAGCCTGGTGCTCTGTGCAGAGGTTCACTGCCATGAGGCCTTTCATCACACGTACAGCAGGCTTTTTCTCTGTCCCACAGGGCGGCTCCAGTCAAGCTGCTCACAGTCTCTTCTCCATCCAATTGTTGCCCTCAATTAACTGGATTAATAACGGTGTATGATGCCGGGGTCAGATTATTAAAGAGATCCCTGCATGCGCCTCTGATCTCCTCTGTGAACCTCAGTGAGGCTGCATGACTATCTCTGGACCAGTGCTCCTCAGAAGACTTTACATCCAAAAAAAATTGCCATCCATAATTCCTTTCATTTTATTGATTACAACAACTAATAACAAAAAGTGCTGAGCTAAATGCAATAACATTATCTGAATGTTCATTTTCATCTATCTTTCTCCCTCAGCTTCTCTTATGCAAATGCAAAATTCATGTTTTATTCTGACGAGCAGCTCTGTTCCTCAAATCAGTCACAAAGACCTTTACATAGCACATGTCACACCACACATCCAAACAGAGGTAATACATTTAAAATACTGATATAGTAAGATGTAAGTTAAAAAAAAAGTATTATTGTTGTTTATTTAACATTTATTTTTTGTTCATGACCACAGTGTTTTTATTTTTTACCTTTTAACATTTATTAAATAATCATTTTGACCCAAACTGTTCCCTCCTAAATCTAACCAAACCTTCACCACTGTCACACAACAAATTTTCAACACTGTGTGACCACTGAATATAAAAATGGACAATATAACCGCTCTCCAAAAGTGATGCCTAATCATGTCGATCACTGCCTGGTGGCTGGTAGCAGGATCAATCAATCAATCAATCAATCAATCAATCAATCAATCAATCAATCAATCAATCAATCAATCAATCAATCAATCAATCAATCAATCCACCCATCCCATTATAAACAAAGCACAAACTGAGGAAGTCCCATCTCAACGTCAAGCAGTGAGGAAACACTGGAGGAAGGTTAGAAATGAATTAGATAAAATAATAATAATAATAATAATAATAATCATCATCATCATCATAATATGTAATAAAGATAAATAAAAAACACAAAATAAAAAAATAAGTAAAGCATAATAAAATATATAGATAGCTTAAATAATGGATAATGGATAAACATTTAGTCATTTAGCAGATGTTTTTATCCAAAGCGACTTACAGAGAAAAGCGTTATGTGCTATGACAATTGTTAAAGGGGTAGCTTTCTCATGTCCAGTTGTAGGTAGTGCTAGGAGAGTCTTAATTTTGCTCTTAAAAATATGAACAGTCTCTGGTACCCTCAGGTCTTTAGTGAGAAAATGACGCCTCACTGTTGGTTTTCATTCTGACTTTTGGTATTATTAAAAGGCCACTCCCAGAAGACCTGAGGGTCCTCGGGGGTTCATAGGGTAAAAGTAAATCAGATAAATAGGCTGGACTAAGACCATTAGGAAATTTATAAACCAGTAAAAGAATCTTAAAATGGACCAGGATAGGTCAGGTTAGCAGATAAAACAAAGATGGTTTCTGGTTCCTCATTTCAGGTAGTTCTTATCATGCTGATGTGTGTTATCTTTCTGGTTATTTTGGTTTCAGTCATTCGATTGATGCATAAAAAGTTGTTTTTACTTCATGATTGACAGCCGAGCCCTGCCTATGATTTAGTCTGTCAAGTGTATTGGCGGGACTTCGATACCACGGCTCTAACCATCATCACTACTTTGTGGACTCTGGCTTCAAATGACGTCACCAGCACAAGAACCGGGCAAGAACCTGTGGCATCAGGATTGTCTCTGAAGACTTTGACATGAGAGAACAAACTCACAAACCAACAAACAGAGTAATGGAATGATGGTAACACTATAAAAGCAGAATGAGGCGTGAAAAGGATTAGCACATTATAATCATTTGTTTCCACAGAGGCATTACAAAGCCAAACGTACAAACTGGTAACCTGAGCTGAACACAGGATGTGAGAGGCAGTGAAAACAGAATTTTCAACTCAACACTGATTGTACAGCTCCACCGTGCAGAGGAAGAGGCATGTCCTATCCCATCCCTGGAGTCTAATCTGTGATGGCAGTCCCTCTAATGACTGTGTGTTTCATTACTGGAAACAGCACAGAATGAGATAACATGGTACAGATGACATCAACGGCACTGATTCACAGTGCCACAGGCATACACTGCTAAATCCACAGAGAGAGAAATGGATTATTTCCAAGTCATTTAGCCTTTCATCTGAACTCAACCAAAAAACATGGCTGTGCATAACACATCCTCAGCCAAAATCACTTCCACCTTTAAAAACACTAGAGGATCACAGCTCTTAGCCCAGGTCTGATGAATTAATACAAGCACCACTTTGCTGTACACGGGCATGAAAAAGTAAAGAGCACATCCAATAGCTTCAGAAGAAACGATAACATTTAAGACCAGGGTTATTGAGCAGGTCGATACATAGATCAGTCAACTCGTTCTCAAACTACTACTGTCATTTTTAAAAATTATATTAATTGGTTAATAAAACAAAAATTTAATATCAATAATACAACAATAAATTGAAAGAAAATACTTTTTACATTAAATATGTTGTAAAATAGCTGCTGAAAACATGTGAAAAGAACGATAAATTACTGAAATGTGGAGTTAGAGGTTTTTGGGGGCGGTCCTTAAAGGGTGGCTTGATGACACGCTGAGGCCACCCTGCGCATTCCCCTAGCAGAAAAACAGAGATGAATTCATCTCGCTCAGTGTTTCAGAGTTTGTCATGTCATTTTCTGAACTCTTCTGACACGTTTCAGTCGCTTCAAAATGGTTGTTTGACTGCTCCCACGAGTGGGTGTGACTTCAGAGTATTCAGTTGACACACCCCCACAGTCCTGGAGCTGAGAATTCACTTTTACCTGATTTCAACAGGAAGTATAAAGAAGAGAAGTGCGGATCAGGAAGTACCACTTTTTCACCCTAGTCTCTCCAGTTCTTGCACTGGTTCTGTTCAGGATTCAACAGTCATTAAAAAAAATCTTCCTATTCGGAGTAAACCTGCCTCCTGCGTGAACCGTCTGTATCTGATTTGGGTCGGCCTGTATTTTAACATCTGTCACACTGGTGGTAGAGCTGAATATATTCTGAGGTGGAACATGGGGTAAAACATTTAAGAAACAATGGATTAGTCATTAAGATTAATAATGAGTCCTCACATGGACAAAAACAAAACCAAGCTGACATCAGAGCTGTAAAATACCATTTCAACAGAAGTGCAGAGGTAGTATGTAGGAAAGCATTTCCTCTGTGGAGTCCTGCTGTGCCAAACTCTGTTAAACTCTAAATGTTATTGGATTTTTGTTTTTTTAAACAGAGAGCTTACTGAATGCAAGGATGGCCAGATGGACTCTTAATGGTGAAAATAGTGTACAGCTTTTGAACAGGTATCTGCCCTGACAGACAATGGTAAAGATAAGAGCACACTACAGACTTACTGCAGTGTGATATTAGGATCTTATGATGGATTACACTGGTAGAATGGTGCAACCTGCAGTATGAAAAGACCCAGCGTTCAACAAATGTCCTTGAAAAATTCACAAAAATTAGACTACACAATGTGGACCGCCAAAGAATGCATGAAAACCCTCACGCTCAGAGGTCGATTCACTCGAGCTGAAAAGAGTGCTAATTCACTATGGTAACATTTGAATGACTCCCTCCTGCCAGCTGAAAACTGAATAAGATTAAGCGATGGGGGGAATTCTCTCCCCAACTGCATTCCAGTTGATTCTCCAGAAGATCCTGTTCACTCAGAGACCCGTGCACACAAAGCAGGCCTGGCAGTCGCAGTGAGGCTCTTCACACGCAGCTAGGCAACGGGGCTTTTGTGCAAACTTTTGGAACTCAGGACTCAGTTCAAAAAACAAGAAATGCCAAGCCCTTGCTTTTCACATAGCTCGGGAAGGCGGCCCTAGAGAATACTTATTAACCTGCTCACTCCTGAAAAACTGCCTCCTTCTCATGCAGACACAGCGCTTAATGTCTGTACTGTTTCAACAGAGGAGATAGATGTCCTTTTTTCTGATTCATGTTAGAAACTATACTAAAGTGAAATGACAAAGAAGAGGAAAATATAGGCGCATTAGTGCTGTACAGTATGTATTTGTTTTTTTCTGTATGCAGTGTTTGGGCCTTCACTGTGGCTTCAGGGACACATCAGCCCCTCAGCTCTATCTACTACCTGCACCTATGAAATGTAAAAGGTTCATTTAAATAAAGCATGCTCACCACAAAAGGTAGATGAGTGTCTGCTGTTCCAAACATAGTACGTCTTGCATAGCTCACTGACTGCTCAGGCTACATTCTTTGTTTATGAGCATAAATTATTATGTAGTAAATGTCAAATGTATTATTTTGCATTTTGCTCAGTCTAAAAGTCTAAAGTCTCCATGTGCAAAATGCAGCGTGATGAACCCATGGCTGTGACCTCACAGGATGGGGCATTTTTACATAGTCAAGAAGGAATATGAATATTTTCACTGGACTGAACTAAGAATATACATGTCCTTGTCTTCTGTTCCAATTAAATAAATATCATCACTTTCCAGCACTTACATATGACTGACACATAAGGCTTTCAGTAAACAGAGTGTTCAAGAAACATTCTTGAAAAAGTAATTGACGACATCATCAAATCCTCTGTCATCTGTCGTGATGCAGTCGATCATTTTTTCAGCACAAAAACAGAGCCGATCACCATGAAGACCAATTTCTAGCCACAATAGATTAAATGTACACTTCCCTGGGGTGGTGTTTAGCTCAGTTGGTAGAGCAGCTGCCCCATGTACAAAGGCTCAGTCCTTGCTGCAGCAGCCCAGGGTTTGAATCCGACCTGTGGCTCTTTCCCGCATGTCATTCCCTGTCTCTCTCTCCACACATTCCTGTCACTTCTCAGCTGTCTCTGTTAAATAAAGCTCAAAAAGGCCAAAACATATCAGGGCAGTGTTTAGCTCAGTTGGTAGAGCAGCCAACTATATGCAAAGGCTCGCTGCGGAGGCCCAGGTTCGAATCCCGACCCGTGTGGCTCTTTCCTGCATGTCATTCCCCATCTCTCTCTCAACATGTTTCCTGTTGATCTTAAGCTGTCCTATCAATAAAATCAAAAGGCCAAAAAAAATGTCTTTAAATATATTTAAAAAATCAAGTTTAAAAAAAAAAAGAAAATGTACACTTCCCTGACATAATAAGTTCAAGTTCAATAGTGGCTTGTCATCGTATTTCAATGTATTTCAGCACTTAAATTTTTAATACTGCTCTGGTTAGAATAAACCAAAAAATGAAAACACAAAACATGGGTACCGACAGTTTATTAATGTTCTAATTGAGCCACTGATATGACTCATTTGGAACCGGAATCGGAAACAACACAAAACCTGTCAGTTCAAAAGAGAGCTGAGCTAAAAGCTATGCTGACAACTGGTACTGCAGTGATGGCCATGAAATTGGCAAATTCTATTTACCAATTGAATTTAATTCAATCTAATGGGTAGCAGCATAGAGATGCCTTGACTACAGAGGCCCATGAAGGTAATCCACAAAGTAATACAATAATGTACTGTCTTGTTACACATTGTGGGGTAAGAAAGGCTATTTATGGTTTGGTGTAGCCTGTAATTCAGCCCACAGACAGCTGAGATCATCAGGGTTTATTCACTCTGCTCAACCCCACCCCAACAACCAGCCGTGAAGTAACTTTTCTACCATAAAATCAAATCAAAACAAAATCATTCTGATGCAAGAGAAGGAACAGCGCACAAGAACCAGAGCCGGGCAAGCAGGCAATGTACCTGGGCTCAGCAGAGGTAGAACATGACAGAGGGTTAGAGGATGCTGGTGGAAGTTAAAAAGATAAAAAGCCAAACCAAGTAAGGACGCATTCAGACAGGATCCAGCGCTGCAGTGAAATGCAGGTTTTTCCATTCATTTGAGTGGGAGCAGTGGATTTTGGCTGCAGCAGTGCAGGTCACAGGAGTGTCTGCCTAAAAACGCAGCGACCTGTGACAGAGAAGTTGTGCCGGATACAACTTTTCTATTGTGTGAAGCACTTTCTGTTACATTTCTTTGTATGAAAAGTGCTATACAAACAAAGTTTGATTAATTAGTGGTTGGTGAGAGCTTGGTGAAAAAAGACAGACGCCGAGCTGGGCTGACTGCTGTTGGACTAGTCAGTAATATTAGCTGCTGCTGGGTCTGCTGTTGGTGACCTGGTCGATGTTTGGCTGTTAGTAAAGTTGTCGACTCGTTAGTTTTTGATCATAAGTAATGCAATCAGAACAAATACTCGAGTACAGCTGAACATATTTACCACAGTGGGATTATACTTGTAAAAACTACCAAGTCTTACATAATGTTGCTTTAATGACAAATATTAATAACTACATTATGTTCATATTTACAGCACATAATGTATACAGTGTGCATTATATACCTCTTCACTTCAGACTGCAGAAAAAACGGGCAGCGGGAGCTCCTCTGTTTGGGTCAAAGCAGCTTGTCTGACAGCTGACGTGTTGCATCTTGCTGTGATGGGCTTCATTCACAGAAACAGCTGTGATGGGAGGTGCACACTTGATAACCTCAGTGATATACCTGCTCTGACCTCCCTCACCCATTCACACAATTACAACCAGCGAACTCTAATACAATTGGGACCATGTCATTTATGATCAGATTGGAGTTCACTTTAGTGTCAGCATGCACAGGTTAACTAGTTTAGAAATGTTTAACTGTTTGATGCATCCCAATGCTCAGAGGTACATACAGATGCACACATACAGATGCAGCTGAGTGCAGGTAAGGCATGTGTTTAAAGGAACCTTCTGATTTATTACAAATTTTCACAGCTTTGGTCATGGTTTTGATCAGTTTTGATAACAGTGTACTCACCAAATAAGCTCATCTACTTAGAGGTAAAACTGAAAGTGAATGCACCTGAACTGGCTGAAACAATCCCTTATTACACAGGAAACTGTGTGTGTGTGTGTGTGTGTGTGTGTGTGTGTGTGTGTGTGTGTGTGTGTGTGTGTGTGTGTGTGTGTGTGTGTAACTGTGGGAAGCACAGCAGGTCAGAGTTGATTCAGGAAGTAGGTCAGTAAACTGTAGGCCTTTGTCAATCTGTGCTCTTGTCTGCATTTGTGTTCTGGTGGGCCACGTACTGTGTCGGTTCAGTACGAATACACAGACCGTTACAGTCCTGCTGTTAACATTATCACACATTATGTCATATGACTGACGGAGCAACAGACCGTGGTGAGATGAAGTTACAGTTTGTCACGGCAAGTGTGCCAACTAAATCAGATTACCACAACACCATACTGGCCTGAATTACACCTTTGCAACAGTGTTTAACTGTTGAGTCACACTCACTGTTTTTGTCTATATGTTCACAATGCAGTGCTGAAGTCAGTGTCAGCACCGTCACCACGGATGATAAATGAGGAGGCTACTGTGCATCCTTAAAGAAACTGGACAGCAGTCAATATCTAAAGCATGTAAGGAATGTGTCTGCGAGTGCCCGTCTGCCAACATGTGGTCCATTCAAAACCAGAACCAGCACAAGGTTTCATTAAAGTTTTAGTGGGTGTGAGCATTAAAGCGACGTGACCCATTCACTGACCCCAGGATATCTTGAAAAGCGCATGGTCTGTGTTATTTAACCTACATGTCAGGAGAGGAATGTTGTCTTCTATTTTTCCATTAGATTTCCATTAGTTACTCGCCCCCCGAAACCAATTATCACAAGGCAAAACTTGGCTTGTGATAATAGGTTTTGGATTACACTCTACAAATGATTGACTGAAGGGACAGAGGGGGGATTTGTCTACTCTACCACCCACTCTGACAGGGAACCCGCAAAAAAATGAATGGTCCTATTCTGGAAAAACTTAAGATCTTAGATCCACCAGCACGGCTGCGATCAACTTGCAGTCGTTCTGGACAATGATTGCGATTCCACTAGAAGCGTTGCGGCGAATTTCAGAAGTGTCCCAGAAGCTGTTCTACTTTTTGACTGATGCCACTACCAGCCGCCTCATGCAGCACAGAGCAGCTGGGCAGAAACAGCATAGAGAATCAGGTCACTTTTCAAATTAAAACACCCTGTGCAAACTTCCGATTGTGAAAACAGACAAGGGAAACTATGTAACTATGTAGGCTACTTGTGCTAAAAGCCTATGAACCAAGAAAAAATAACCAAATCTGACGAGCAAAGCGCTTCTGAAATACTCCTGGTGAGATATGAAGCCATGTGGAGAACAAACCAAAACTGCCACATGCTCAGCGGGGTCCAGGTGTAAGCTTTCTAATGCGACGTAGGAGCTGCTCACTTTGTCATGCAGTAATCATATTCATAGAGCAAACAAATAACTTTCAAATAATCTATTTTAAGACAGCTCACAATTGTAAAAAAGTAAACATTTCCCTCATGAAATGCTCTCAGACAACCAGCAACAAGAAGTCTGAAGAGGTCACAGCCTACACATGCAGCCTGGCTGCAGTGTGCTACCCATCTGAGGATGGAAACATTCATTACCTTTGTGAAATGAAGCTGGGCATGCATGCACTAAAATTAACTCCAGTGCTCTGAGCTACATCACTGCCTGCTGCATTCTCCCTGTTATGTGGGTCATCGTTTCCCTCTGTTTGCATGAGCACTCGCAGCCCTGCAAGAACACCTGTGTTACTATCCAGTCCCATGAGCTTTAGCACACAGATAAACATGTGTTCACCAAAACACAACTTCTTTTATCAAAGGGACTTAGTTAGGATTTTAGTTGAGTATGTGCACAGTCCACTACTTCAGATTACCCTGTCAGTGTGAGTATCTGCTGCTATACATGACCAAGACGCAAAGATGAGAGGAAACAAAGAAGAAGAAATGTTTGATGGATAAAGTGATCACTCAGAACAACTCTTTCATGATCTACAGTGACTCTTCGCTCTAAGCGGACCGATGGATCCAGCATTCAGGCCTGTAGCGTTCTCTTGGAGGAGAATGTGGTAAAGGATGAGTCATGTGACTAGATCACATCTCTGTCAACCAGTGCTGATGGTTCTTACGCCGCTTAACTCTCAAATGTGTGTGATGAAGGCTTTATGCACTGCAGCCTGACTATAACATCCTCTGTGTGACTGTCTGGAATTATTGGAAGAGTTACTCTTTGTTTTTTTATGAAATAAATGATAACTAATACACAAGCATCAGTCATCACATGTCCACAATGTCCGTTTACTATTGTCTTTTCCACAGATCTAGATGCAGATTTCGTTTTTTTAGAGCCAGTTGAGCCATTTAGTGACTGAAGCTCCTGACATCATCTATGCCCCAACATTGAATCACTTAGATGTGTTTCTCTTGGTATAAAATCTGTATCAACTGAGCATGCTCATCATTTATATACAGGCAACAAAGCATGACCGGCTGCTCATTCATTCATCATCCAACAAAACAAAAAGTTTCCACTCTTATATTAAAGACAAATTGTTGCTGAGGATATTATCGATGTCGTAGCCATGTGATTATAATCTTTAAATTTCCTTTTGTAGAATATCAAACTACTTGGAATGATCTCAATAACAACAACAAAGACAGCTGATAAGCAGCTTATTATCCAGGATCACCAGTGTTAGTTTGAGTGAAGTAACTCAAAGACAGACGAAGACCGCAGGACAACAGCTGCTCATCTGGAAGTCAGCTGTTAAACCTCTCATCCAAAACAAACTTTGAAATAGTAATACATTACAAAATGTTATGGGAGAGTTTTTTGAGGAAATAAAATGTGTTTTTTTAAATGTTTTATGGGCAAGTGTATGGACACACACACACACACACACACAGAGGGTATCTTCTGTTGTTTCTTTTGTGGTACGATGCTTACCTCAGTGCAGTGAATGCTGTCTCAACCTGACCGAGTGTAATGAAACACAAAGAACCACGAGCTTTAGCTGGGATTGATTATGACACTTTTTCAAATTTAGCTTTAGGACCTCCCTAGTCTAATAATGAAAACAGCAACAGGCTGTCTTATTTTTTCTCTGTGTCTGAGTCTCTAACAGAGTGATCCTGCTCTGGTTGGTTGTTTCACCTTCAGCAGCAGTGATTGTGAGGTGCTTGATAAATATAGACCCAGACAAAATAGACTTTTGTTTTTGTGTAACCTTGAAGTGAAGCATTGTGGCTGGAGTGCAGCTGGTGTTTTCTCTCATCACATCATTAAAAAAACATATTGTGACTACAGACAAACCCACAGGACAATAACAGAGAGATAAACTGCAGCTCTACCTCGATGCTCTTCCCACAGGAGGGCTTTTCCACTCATTTTCTGTACATGTGACGAATCAGTGACATCACCATGTGTGAAAGCAGTAGTCAGAATGTAAGGCCCCCCCCTCGACCCCTCCCTCCACCCTCGAGATTTCACTCAAAACTCAGCCATCTGTCTTTCCTGCACCAGTCAGGGACAGAGAGCCAAAACCAGATTAAAACAATACTTTGACCCACTCCATAATCCCAAGATCTGTTTCACTGAGAGCTCGCTCACTGCAGCAGCAGCAGCAGCAGCAGGGCAGAGAGATCCTGTGCCATCTGAAGCATTTATGGTGCACAGAATGGGCCATAAATACCCCGAGGGAATGCAGGACAAATATTTACGTCTGTATTATCAGTTCCATCGCTGCTTTGCAATTTGTGCATTTTGTGCATAGATGGGAGGCTGATACACTAATCCTCAGGTCACTGCTGGAAACAAACCTTCTGTTATTATGTGACAGCTGAGCCAGATGTGAACAGAGAGGTCAGAAGTCAACATAAACAAAGACTAAAAATAACAACATACAACAATAGTATCAAAATCTACAAAACCACAACAAAGCATTAAATAACATTGTGAGGACCGGTTTCATACCTATTTGTTGACCTGGTAGTCAACAAATAGGTATGAAACTTGCAGATACAGAACATGTTCTTCATTTATTCAAACAAATCATGTGTGATGTTATGTGTAAAACTGGCCTCATAAAACAAGAAGCTCCCAGAGGAACACTTCAGTCTCATGGTTAGGGTGGTGATGTGTGGCATCTGGAGGACAGTGGTGTTTCGATATTCACGGTACACAGTGAGGACATCTTATCAAAGTACACTGCAATACCAGCTAGAGGAGAGAAAAGCCTGAACAGGTCACCGCATTAAGTGTGTGTGTTCTTGTAGTGAGCAATACTGCATTTCTGGTTTTTGCTTCTTTTCTAGAGTAAAAACTGTTTTAGGTTTTATTAAAGTCACTGTAAAGGGAATTCAGAGACTTCTATCAGAATACATTATATATTTTTGAAAATAGTTGCTGAAAATATGAAAATACTTTGAACGATATATCACTGAAATGTGGAGTTAGAGGTTTTCAGGCCAGGATTTTGTGCGCGGTCCTTAAAGGGTGGCTCGATGACACACTGAGGCCACCCTGAGCATACCCCTGCACCCCTAGCAGAGAGATAGAGATGAATTCATCTCACTCAGTGTTTCAAAGTTAGTCATGTCATTTTCTGAATTTGTTTCAGTCGCTTCAAAATGGCTGCTCAACTGCTCCCATGAGTGGGTGTGGCTTCAGAGGACACGCCCCCACAGTCCTGGAGCTGAGAATTAATTTTTACCTGATTTTGAAACTTATTTTTAATCATTCAGATTTGGCTGTGTGGTTAATAACACTTTCTTCTTTGGTCTGACAAACTCACAACACATATTTATTCCTATTTACATGGACTTTAAATCCAAATGGAACTGACAGAAGCTACAACACTGTCTGCAAAGCCACATTGCAAAATACTACAGTCACTTACTGTAATTCAAACTTATGTTGAAATGTGACTATGTTCTGGTAATAACTCAAAAGGATTTAGACTGAATCTTAAAGAGCAATGACCCTGATCTTGAACTTCCCTGAACGGACGGAAGTCCACTGGAGGTGGAGGCACTGCACCATGTGCAGCACCCCAAAAAAGACATTATATCGCAGCACAAGCTATTGAAAATAATAGGCTTCAGAGCACATTGTGTCTGAAAGGGCCGTGACACCAGGCTGAAAAGCAGTGTGTCACCCCAACTCCTAAACCTGACTAGCAGAGTGGTGATTTGAGTTGGTTGGGTGTGGTTTCCGCTTCATTTCAATGTGAAACTGCCAACATGAAGTGATTGCTCTGTGCAGCATCTCTTTGACCTATTTTCATTCTCTCATCCATTAATCTGTCAACCATTGTCTCGATCAAGTCTTAAAACGGTTAAAAAGTTTTGTCCACACAAGTCCTGACAAAAATTTGAATGCACAATTCTTACTGAATGTCAGTGATAAAAGTAGTCATGTGGCAATTTTTATGAAAGAAAACTGAACTTCTGGCATCAGACTATAAACAGTCTATAATATGAAGCAGTACCTGTGTGACTCACTTCAACACATGAACATAACCACTGCTGTTATTGTTACATATGAGTCAAAAACCTCGTCATGGCCTCGTCATGTGACGTGCTTCTTGATGAGCTTCACTCATTGACTCCTGATTACCGGAGCTCTGGTTTGGCTGTAGATTTCAGGTATCTCCATTTCTATAAAGATGCTTCCTGTGATTTGGGCAGCAAAGCTGACAGCACCTGCACAATTCTTTGCTGATAAGCTGCTTGCTGAATTCTCTATGTTTGCAGACTTTCATGGTTTTACACATGGCGTGTCTTGTCCAGTTTGTGCTTCACAGTAAATTAATCTGAATCCAAACATGTCCACTTTCAAAAAAGCGTTTTATCACACACTGCTGATCTCCCTCCCTCTGCCCAAGGTGCTTCATTAGCCTAAAGTTCAAGTCAATTGCAAAATAAAGATGTAACTTCACAACTTTGTTATCCAGCTGAGGCCAAAATCAACAATCATAAGTCATAAGTCGGTGTTAATTTTGTGTTAGCTACAAACTCATAATGTTCTGTCACTGCATGGACATCGCATTCCACTGCATTCCACATTGTGATTCATCTTCAGTAATCAGTAATCTAACTGACCTTGACTAACCATCAGTTTGGTCGATAAACTGAAATAATTCCTTCATTTTATTACCCTGATATTTCATGTCAGCATAAGTATCTGAGCATCCAAACATTGTTTTTCAAACAGTCCTGGGTACAAGAAGCCGGTGGATGAATAGGGATGTTTTGTAGTATGACACGATTAAAGGACGCAGCTGCACGACAAAGAAGAAGACACTCCCAGATAACTCAGTTTGAAGATGCTCGCCAGTCTGGTAGTCGTAATCACCTCCTGGGCTCGACTGCATTGTCCGGGAGCACTGAGCAGAAAAGGCCCCTTGTGCTCTACCCTTTTAGTGGTCCTTTACAATGAGTTCACCACCCATGGGCTAAGAAAATGCATCAACACAACACCACATGTGGTCATTAAGTGTAAAATCACATGGCCCCTCCTGTTTTCTTAAAGCATGATTCTGTTTCTTTTAATAATTTTGCTTTTATTTTTGTAATTTTGGCAATCAACCTGATCATGCAGATACACTAATGTCTGAAGTCCCATCTGGCTTTTTCACACAGTGTTATCGTGCTGTAGATATCATGAGCAATTACTAATATAATCTTAATTGTAATAAACTGGAATTACACACACAGGCAAATGTAAAAAAAAACACAGACTGTATAAGGACATCTGAATAGGTGTAGCTGCTCATGCATCTGAGTGTCAGCTGTGGGGCAGAGCACCCACCCACACACACTCATATAAAGTACAGCGCTCTCCTGCTGCACAAGCCTTTTGTCCCTTTTCACCGTACACTAATATTTCCCCCACTCCTTTAATCCTCTGCACTGGCAGAACGTAATGACAGCAGATGCAGTGTCTAAGAAAGAGCGAGGGGCTGAGCATGACCACAGAGTTCATTGTTTCAAGCGACCAATCAAAGGGTTAAGTGGGATTTAGAGCCCCTGCGAGGCAAAGGTGGAAAGAAAGCTCCTTTTCTCATGCCACAGAGCTATTCACTTGCACCTCCAGTGCCTCACTATGGAGCAGTGCTATGACAAACTGTGCTAATCCCAGGGTCTGTCCTATTATACCGCCACCTGACGCTTCAGGCTTTAAAGCTTCTGGAAATGTGCTGAAACAGTCAAAAAGCAGATATAATTTCGAGGTGGAGCGTCTCATTAAAGCGTCCACAAATATGTGAGTGAATAGAAATGTTCATGATTATGTCTGTTAAAAAAGATGCTTCATAAACAGCTCATTGTGCTCCTCAGACCATCTTTAAGAACACACGAATGACAGATTATGTTTTGATTGACAGCTCCCTCAGGAATCTATAGGAGGTTAAACAATGGACTGTTGGGTACGGGGATCAGCAAAACTATTTTACACACTTCAAAATGTCAGGTGTAGTGTTAGAATCTATGTTTAGAATGTTTTCAACAAGAATTTTACCTGAATATTTCCACATGTCGCTCAGTGAACTGATGATTTCTATTGATAAAAAACAGATTTAATGATTGTTGAACAGACTAACTAAGAGCTTTATTGTGTTTCTATTGTGTTTGAATGGAGTGTGTTTCACGTTGGGTTATCAGGACAGTTAAGCTTATCTCAGTTCAGTAAAATAGACAAAGTTGTATTCAGAAGATGTAGTTGAGTTTTTCTGTTTACTAAGGAAAAAAAGTGTCAGAATATTTCCTCTCTTCACAGTTTGAGTTTATTTATCACACTAAATGTAGTAAAGTCAGTTTCTATTGGCTTCAGCTGACTTTGAGGCAGACTGTGTGAGCACAGAGGTTTTATTTTGTGGATCACCTGATGTAGATTTTATTTTTATGATTGGTTTGCAGAATTAATTGTGCAATAAACGTCCAAATATAACATATATAAAATATAAAAGTTTAAAAAACTGAAACGACAGTATTCCATACAATACTTTTTAAGATGCTCACCATATGTAGATAAGACCCTAAATGACATAGTTCGAGCTTTATCTTCGGGTTTCCAGTGGCTCCAACTGTGATATGCAAATCTGATCCCAAAAAGACATTATCTCTTACAACATTAATATCATAGATTTAATATCAGAAAGCTCTGTGAACTGCTGATATGTTGACACCATAGAAAGCTCGTAGCATCTGTACTTGCACTTGACAACAAATGCTCACAATAGGCTCCGTCTCAACATCTGACAGACAAATCTAATAAGCAGCTCTCATACAGTGTCTAGTTTCAGGAGGCTGTAAAATGGGCCTCCCCCTGCCCTGTGGCCCATTAAGGCTCATTATGTGCCCATTATACACCTGGTGACCTCTGACCTCCTCAGCACTGTGCTGTGCTAATCAGCACCCCGGGGACATGAGCAGACGGACAGACGGGTGAGGCTGTTTGTACCCTAACTGCCTGGGTGCATTCATCGACATCATACAGAGCCCACACACACACACACGCACACACACACACGCACACACACACACACACACACACACACACAGCATGGCTGCATGTCTGCCGCATCAGCTGCTACCTGTCAACAATGTCAAAGCAGCATTTTGAAAGATTTGAAAGATTTTCAGGAAATTACGATTCATAACATAGTTTCAGGAATCATGAAAAGTGGATGAATCATAAGTGAAACTAAATCTCTCATCAGTTCAATAGCTTTTTGCACAATAACGGCGTGATGACACATTGCTGGTTCTGCTAGAGTGAGTGCTGTTGCAGTTCTGAACCCTTCTGATCAGTTTAGTACAAACCCAGTCATGTCTTCAGAAAGGTTATGGCATGAATGACATTTTAGAATAACTTTCATGTGAAACATGTTACTTGTGCATATTATGAGAATAACACCAAAAACACTGGTATTACAACATAGGGCCAACATCATTATGGTAATATACAATAATATATGCCAAGACACTGACACTGATCTCCTTCTCCGAGCCCACGTGCTATTCAAACATTTAAAAGGGCCAGCTGTTGATTGCAAACCCCTCGCCTCACCCTCTCCTTCCTAAAGTAGAAACTATGGCTGCCACGAAATGTAAAAAAATATTGTCTCTAGTGGGCTACTGTAGAAACATGGTGGACTCAGAAGATGACCTGCTCCCTCTGTAGATATAAAAAGAACAACTGCAACAAGTTTATTCTAAATCTAACCCACTGGACCTTTAATGTCCAACAGATACTGCAGAACCTCAAAGAACCAAAGTGACTGTATTATAAGTGTCAGAAAGCAGAACGTGAAGAAAGAGTCCTGGGTATTCCCTCCACACTTCACCCTGAAGAACTGAAACCTTCTAAACAAATCCCATTCAAATAAATGCACTTCATTAAGGTTACTGCCATTTCCTGTGTGTTCTGGCTGTAAGCTGCTGTATCGTGCTGAGGTATTATTATTATCACACATTACTGAGCAGCCTTTCTTAATAAGCTCATATCTTGAACTGTTAAATAGGCTCATTTTGAAGCCTTGTAGATTTAAATATTTAGGTTAAGCCTCAGGCTAAATTCCATGCAGCAGAGAAGATTTTATTTAAGCATGCTTTATTTCACATATTCTTGTTTTTTCTTTCAGGGCCTGGAGCCTCATTTGCATCAGATACAGTACAGCACTATTTTACATGCAGTAATTATTTTTTGTAATTGCTGAATCGCTGAATTTTGGTTTCTTTTCAGACATACTTTACACATGGGTACACTGAACTCATCCAGACCACAATCCTTTGAAATAATGAGACATTTTGTAGAATATTAAGCTGTAACATCCCCACAGGGCGTTCACACTGTGTGACTGTAATGAGAACACTGAGGGAATATCTCAGAGAGGTCACTGCACAGTGAGCAGCAGACTCCAACCACAAAACGGTTAAATAAAGAGAATATAAAGTGTCTGACGAACACACTGGGAATTACAGTAAATTCACAGAAAGATTTAACCCACACAGAAAGCAATATAAAATGTAAAATAAAGTCACTAAAACTCGCCATTGACGCTAAGAAGTTATCCTAATATTGTACAGCCGTCACTTAGAGTTAGGTAGAAGAAGAGGCACTCAAACAGAGTGAAAAAGAACGACACCAGGGTAATAAATGTATAACAACATAAAGCTCGGGGTTACATTAAAGTTAGTGTATATTACATTCTTTAAATATTGCAGTGATTTCTCTAGAAGTCTCGAAGGAGGCTCGTTATTCAAATGAGCAGAACCCAGCGCGAGCTGGTCACGTCCAGTGTGCGCAGTAAGAAAACACACAGCCACGTAAAACGTCATATTCTTTAGAAAAGCGCCAAAAGTACAGAGAACACATAAAGAGACTCACCTCGAAGAGAAGCGGCCACACGGAGGGTGGACTCGGACGGAGACGCTGTTAAAGCTAGTCCGACAGTCCCGTGAAGTGCACGCTGTTGGAGGGGGAAACCACAGAGTGAAACACGGTCGCTTGTGTCGTCGCTCCGCGCTGCCGCCGCCTCCCTCTCTGTCCGATTTGCATGTGAACAGAGCGGCTGACAGACTCTGTCAGTGCGGTGATAGGAGGAGAGGAAGAACACACAGGTCAGGCACTGTCCAACTTTCTCCTCAGATCAAATGTGTTCCGGTCCAACATGATTCACCCCTCTCCACCCTGCAAACGTCTACTTTCTTCAGTCATTTACCAGCTATAGACAGGTGATTCATTTACAGCTTAATAAAATCATAATGGAGTAAAAAAAAAAAGTAGATCAAACGTGATCGAACACTTCAGACTGAGATTTGAAGTAACATTCCAGTGATTTGAACATATCCCCTAATGCAACTCCACAGAGTTCTGTGGCCTTACATTCATACCACATCATTTTATACAGTCTACTTATTATCAAAGTAGGCTATTTTAAAGGTTGTGTCCAAAATAAGCTAAATACTTTATACTAAAAGGATATTAACAAGTGACACCGCCAGGTCAACATAGTTTATTTATTCTATTCAATTCAATGTTATTTATATAGCACCATATCATAACAAAAGTTATATGACACCTTTCATGCAGAGTAGGTCTAGACCGTACTCTTTATAATATTATTTACAGAGACCAACAGTTCCACCATGAGCAAGCACTTGGTGATGGTGGCGAGGAAAGACTTCCTTTTAACAGGCAGAAACCTTGGGCAGACTCAAACAAAGCTCATTGGTAGACAGTCATCCATCACGACCAATGATGATTGCTGGATAATATGGTGACATGATATAATATACTGTATGGTATCTTTTGTGATTGTATCTATCAATCACAATAGCCCATTGTCGCTACCTGATGCCATTGGTATGTTGTGTGAAATCTGGAGACAGCACACATCTTTAACCTCCACGCCTTAAGTTTATAACATACTCAGATGAAGCTCAGATAACCCCTGATGACCCGATGACATCATCAGGGTTATTTTCTCAGACCCATGGGCTGATGGTACCCATATGACCAGCAAACTAATCTTTATGAACTTTTTTGCTTCTTTTTTGTATTTATGGCTTCAACACAATTCTCTGTCCAAGAAAAAAAACTGGAAACCACTTAAACCTGCAGCAGATCCCAGGGCAGGGCATCCAGGAAATAAAGGGGATTTAGAATCTAGATTTGTACAGTAACCACCCAATGCAGGTACTTCTGGATAAAACACACTTGGGTCAGGGGCTTGACTGGTTTTCAAGGTGTTGAACTGAAGCTCTGAACTGATAGCATTTGGAAATAATTTGTACATTTTCCTGCCAAAAATTAAAAGTATTCAGTTTTTCTCCCACAAGTCATTCCTTACAAGCCTGTAAAGCCTCAGGCATTTAGCCCGTGATGGGACACTAAATGCCTCACTTAAATCCAAGATAATGAAAACCCCTGAGGTTTAGCTGTTCCTTGAGGCAGAAAATAAAGGTCTGAATTTTCTGATAATCAACAGTCGACTCAGTCCACAGTCCAGTGGTAGTAGATACTGTATGTACTGGAGGATGTGACAAAAATGACTGTCAACAAACTGCTTTACACCGCTACATGCCTGAGCCAGACAACTCTGCTGTCAGCTGCTGGCATTCTACATCCTGCTGTTTGCAGATCGTGCTTTCTTCAAGAAATGCCTTAATTCGTTTTAACTTGTTGCTGTCGATCATGTGAACAGGTTCATATTTTAAATGTTAAATTTTTTCATAGGTAGAAACCCTGAGATATCATCAGACAGAATATTTGTAAAGAACCTTCTTAATTAAAGGGTGGTGACATCAGAGCCCCGTGTTGTGGGTCTAATTCTCTGCATCTACAGCACCAGCCCCCAAGCCATGAAGACCAGAGTGGGGCCCTGTCCTGGAGAGTAAGGGTGTGTCTGGATGTTTTACTCCTCTTCTCTTTGTGCTCTCCTCCGTCTGCTGTCAGCCTAAGACAATATTTCCAAAGAAAGGAACTAGATATTGGAGAAATGTGGGCTGAATGAGCGGTGAAACCATCAGTTCATGATTCTCTGGTGATTCCTTTGCTGACACCGACACACTTTCTGCAGGTTGATAGAAACGGCATTGTTTCATCCAGTGAGTCAGAGGAATGGGAGCTGATCCAAACTGTGTTACAGTAACCTAAGGGCTTGGTCTGATCTATCCACAGTGCAAAGCGGTACGGCCACACACACACACACACACACATATATATATATATATATAAGGTGCTTACCAGTGTTGATTTCATAGTGAAATAAAGGATAAAGCAAAGATTGGAGGATAAACACATGTGAAGGATGTGGGGTTCAGAGAATACTGAATGAATGTTATGTTCCTTGAAAATATCCAGAGGATGAGGGGACTAACTAATTACTACTAACTAAACTAATAAATATGAACCAGCAGTGTATCAATAAACAATGATTAATTAATGAATTAAAATAAATTAAGACAGTTGCTACAACAAAAGCATCCTCCTAGTATTACACTAACATCTTACACCGTCGGTAGCTCCCTCCAGGTGCCTTGAGCTCAAGGCTTTTGACACGGTTGGAAACAGCTGCTACCAATCACATACTGCAACTGCTGGGAGGAGGAGGGGGGCACCTGCAGAGAACACACACAACACTAGAGCATGTGACACTGAAGATCCACACATCTGTAATAGAACAGAGCTGGAGTCAGGATGAAGTTAGCCTGTCTTAGAATGAAGGCTGGAAGCAGGTGGACACAGTTCAAAAATATGCCTGTTATAAGTTCACTGAGTAATAATGTTTGATATGTATATTGAACCATGTACAAATTTACTTTTGATGTCATTAAATGTAATTTAAAACTTTAAATGAAAGAAACAATGAAACAGAAATGTTTCATTAGGAAGCAAACAAGGAATCTGGATCCCTGTCTCCTAAAAATTAGTTGTAAATTTTTAAAACTTTAAAACTAACAATTGCCTTTTATCAATCTGATTATCAGTTCATAATGTAAATAGAATATAAGTAAAAAGGGAGTCAAATCATTTATTTTCAGATTGAGGATCAGCTGGAACCTAAATGGCTGATCAATTATCAGAGTGTCTGTTGATTCATCTGTTGTCAATTGAACTGATGAATAATGGTTCCAGCACTTTAAGCACATAAGCACAATCACAACACCACATCCTGTAGCTTTCCAGATTTGATATCTCAGCATCCCAGGTGGATTGGGGAGGTAAGTGGTTCACTGCGCTGGTTCTTTTTCTTATTTCAGTTTTAAAACCGAAACTCCAGCAGGAAGATGTAGCAAGAAAAACACACAAAGAACCACAAGTGCAATCTGAGGAGGAAGAGGAGGAGGAGTTCATGTTAAGAGCCAGAGTGTCTGTGTGAGTCACTCCCACAGATTTTAGAGCAAAGCCCGCTGAAACCTGATCAGTGTAATCTTTCGACCTGGAGCTGCGACATAAAGCCAGGAATGATTTGTCAGCTGATGTCAGAGGCTTTAGTTCAGTCACACTAACCTTGCTGAGGTAAATGTGCCTTTCTTGCCCACTTCACTGTTTCTGACCTTTGATGTTCAGCAGAGAGCTTCACAACAAAAGCACTAAAGACATTTTCATTTCTCTCATCTCAGATTCCAAAGCAGGAATCTGACCCTTCATTACTGCACCGCTTTCTGATTTGACTCTTGAGTTTCGCCAGCGGAAAACCTTCGCCATTGAGGTTGATAACGTCAACCTCTTTGGAATGTTACACATGGTCTCATCTATACTACAGCTCAACAACAATCTCACTAATTGAATTGTAGAAGGTTGATGTTACTGTACGTCTTGGAGCTGTGTGTTAAGTTAGACAAACACCACACGTTTTGTTAGCTTTATAAACATGCAGTGTGTTTCATTCACCCATCCACACACATTTCTGCTAGGGCAGGCAGACTGGAGATCAGTGTAAGCTATCACATTAAACACAGCATAACTCTGGTCTGTACAATCAGTGCATAGTGGAGGACACAGACAGACTGCACTTACAATCACCCAGGGAGACTGCAAGTGTGTCTGCAGGGCCCTGCTGGCCCTTTATTTTGCCTCTGCCTGGGGCCAGTTATGTCTGCATAAAGAGGTCCCATAAATAGATAAAGCTGCATTTTCTCTTTGAGCAGCACAGTGTGAAGATGTTGAGTTCAAGACAGCAGATTCTATGAGCAAGCCTGTTTTGTCATAGTCCACCTCTATATTTAACTGTTGTTTACTAAATAGTAAAATACTACTACTACTACTACTACTACTACAATAGATTTCACAACATTTCTTTTGGAGTCAGATAAAAGAGAGATAAAAATGCATAACAGAATTCACAAAGGTGGACTTTACCTGCCACTGTGCCACAATGGTACCATATAACTGAGGAGGTTTAGTAACAATATAGTGCCACTGTGTGGTGAGTGAGTGAACAACATCATGAAAACATTTGTTCATATGATGAGCAGCTGAACTAAAAGTGGAGTCTGATTGCCAGATCAGTAGTTGCTGGTATTTGAAGACCGGGGAATGAGACTCAACAGTCATCTTTCTTCAGAATGACCAACCACTTTTAAATAATTAACTTTTTACACATAGGGAGGAATTGTATGTGGATGCTACCATATTTTGTATATTAAATCTGCAGAAAAGTAAAATAATAAAATGATTTGTTTCTGTAACCGCTTATCCTCATCATGGTCATGGGGGGGCTAGAGCCTATACCAACTGACTTAGGGTGAGAGGTGGGGTGCTCCCTGGATAAGTCGCCAGTTAATCACAGGGCACATAGAGACAAACAAATTTGGACTGTGGGAGGAAGCTGGAGTACCCAGGGGAAAACCCACGCAGACATGGGGAGAACATGTAAACTCCACACAAAAAGACCCCAGGCGAGGTTTGAACCTACCTGCTGTGAGGTGACAGTGCTAACCACTGCACCACCGTACTATCCTATTTTCCATATGTACTGTATGTCCTCTAAGGTTGCTACAAATATGCTCAAATATTTGAGTCTTCTACCAAATGAATGGAATTCCTTACAAAATATTATTGATGAATTAAAACATAGTACAGTGAGTACTCAAGTACAGTTAAGTATTGAAATTGGTACTTTCTGTTTCAATACACTAACAGCTATAATTGCGAGTCAGGTTATACATTCTGATTAAAAACAGGTTTGGACTCAAAAGCTCTTAGCCCAGGCTGCTCACATAGAAGGTTCGTTTACTAATGGTCAGAGCGGGCAGATGGGGTGTGTGAGGTAAACTTATCCATCAGGGGATCGGGCTGGTAAGCAGGTGTCCAAAAGGCAGACAGGAGGTGATAACAGGCAAAACTCAGTCAGGCAGAGAAAACCTGGATCACTGTATCAGAAGCATGATAGATGATCTGTCAGGGAGACAAATTAAAGTGGGTCAGTATATATGCTACTATTTTTGTTTGTCTTTGAGCTTTATATATACAGGAAATGTCTGATCAAAATGTTCACAAAAGGAAACTCACTGACTTACTTTTTCTGGCCAGAATCAGTGAGATCCAAACTAGCAACTTCAGTCCCAGTCACAAAACCCTTTTATCTCTTAAAATTTATAAATCATGATCTGACAGTCTGCATCATCCTGAAGTGCCTGCAGGAGCCTTTTCACTGATAGATACACTGTTTGTTTTTATTGCATCACTCCGCTGCCTCTTCCCCTCACCAGTGTTTTCAACACGTGCAACAGTAACTGATTGGGCGCTTGATGCAGAGTGACAGCTTTTTTTCCCATTATGCTTTATGTGTCACACATGGACATGTACACAAGCACAGGCTGACTGCATAATGTTACATAAATGTATTTCTGCAGTCAACCATGGCAGGAATTCTCTTTAAGACTCAATCTTTCTTTCCTCATTGACACCAGAGTTCTTTTTGTGCAGTCTTTGCTGGACTGTTGAGTTAATGCTGTGGAAAATGAAAGGATGGTGAAGGTACAGGAAACGAATGCTTGATGTAGATTATATATATATCATTAGACAGGTTTGAACATATTTGATTTTATCTGAAGGAGAAGTTCTATTTTATAGCCAGGTTCAGGAACAAAGACCACGCACTGAGCTCATCCCATTTCCGCACCTAAAGAACTTAAACACATCTTATCCAATCACTTCCACTTTGACTCAGTGTCCCGCCCAAACAAACCCCCTTTTTCCCCTTCTATCTCTCTTTTGTTCAGAAACAGGAACCTCTGAGGATCTAATCTCGTAGAGCAAAGAAGAGATAGCTCCCCCACTAAGAATTTCAATTCTCTCCTGGATCCTTCCTGTTTTCCCGCCACCAGCTGACACCAGTCCATGTCCAAACTCCTTCATCCATCCATCTATGACCCAGATTTCCCCTTTCCTCCCTTACCACTTCCACTTCATCTTCTAATCTTCATCCTCCCATCCCCCATCCCTTCTACAGTACATCATCTTGGTTCACCTTTAACCATAACATGCAGTAAGCCATCCTAAATCTATATCCATATTGACGTCTTTGTTAGTGAATGTTATTTTTAACATCTACAGTTTTTTTGCCACTGACATTGTGTTGAGATTGTTTTGTCAAATGTCTGAAATTCTAACAAGTTGGAAATGAGAATATTAAAATGTAAATAACAGAGATAAATTGTCCCACTGACTTTGAATTAGCGACTAACTCTACAAGCTTTCCATCTCAGTTATTGACTCTGAATCTGGGCTTCCAGCTGTGAATCTGAAAATGTGAATTAAAAGACATTATCACAATAATGCTCCTGTTTATCTGCAAGATGGTTCTTCAAATGTACAATCAATTACAACGTCTGAATTTCAGGGTGGGCAGTGATTTAGAGACGACGCAGTTTCACAGTATGATGTGAGTACATCAGGGAAACCAGCAGGTGTCAGCAGAATGCCATGTAGCATATAACACTCTTCATATTGTCAGAGGATGTAAGGAGTCTTTTGCAGTGCCACTCCTCTGACCTATCAAAGAACTTTCTGTTCACAGCAGCCACCACAGTCGTCATCAGTGATCAGAGTTTGCTCGCCTGTCATCATGTGACCTAAGTATGGAACTTCAGTCACAGGTGGTAACTGGTAACAGGTGGTTGTATAAGTATATGTGGGGAGATGGCAACTTGTGTCTCTGTTCAATGATGGTTTGTTTTTGGTGTCAGATGTGAATGTCTTCCTTGGCATTTAACCAGTCATCCACTGACTCCTGGTCGATGACCTTTGACCTTTTTATCATCGAAACCATTCAACCATTCAGCCTCTTAATGATGCATGAATAAATAGATTTATATTTGATTGTGTGCAAAAAAAAGGGAGACAGAGGAGACTGGCCTCCAAGAAAAATGAAAGCATTAGTGTCCCAAAACATTTTATGTTAACGTTCAAGTAACAGTACCCTGTAATGGAGATAGACATCCTTTTTTTTTGTCCATCGAGAACAAAGATGGAAGTCTGGTGATGTCATTATAGTGGGATAAAGTCTTTGGTGGAAGGAGGTTAGGGTAGATCATCAGACTTGTCTCCTGACAATTGTTTTTTTAAACCATGATTGTGCCCATTCTATGACTGTTTTATTGGTTATGTTATTATTGTGACCATGATGGTCATTGTTTTTGTTTTATGAGCTACCTAGGAAAGGTTAAAGATCATTGACCAGGAGTCAGTGGACATCCAGAGAAGATTAAGGAAGACATTTCATATCTGACACCAGAGATCGCCTTTGAACAGATCCTTCCATTGATGAAGGCAAATTTCACACATACTGTATCAAGACAGTATCATTCAGACACCAAATGTATGGTTTAGAAATAGTTTTGAAGAATAAAACCATTAAAACTAAATTTTCTCAATGTCCCCACAGTTGTTGCATACCATGTTTTCCTCCAAATACCACATGTGTCTCATGTGTCATTTTAGCTCTAAATATTTTGGGTACCGGTTTTTCTTTGGGCCCTGCAGTCTTCTCAGTGAGCAGCTGTGATTTGTTAGACCACAGAACTTTCAACTGATATTATGTGATCCAAACCACCAACCCTCTATTTCTATTTTGTTTTTGTTTTAAAAATGTTCTTAACTGTTGAACAATTAGTTCTTTGTCTCTTTCTGTCCTTTCAGTTGGTAGTCTGGTTGAACCATTGTGCAGTGTTTTGTTCTCTATTCATGCAAAATAACATCTATTGAGAAAGAGGACTTTCTACTGTGTAAAAGCATGAAAGGCTATTTGAAAGTATTGAGTCCCATCAACCGTCTGACTTTACAAGATCTAGCTTTTGTGGCAGGTGACCCCAAAATTTTCAACTCTAATTGCATAATCCTATCATTATGGTGTTTTATCTGATGGTTTCAAATGATAATCTTATCTTGCTTTATCTTGTCAGTAAATTATAATAAAATAAAAAAAATAAAAAATAAAACATTTAAGCTCCACTTGCTAACTTTTCCAGACTTTCAATCAAATCTCATGATCTTCTTCAACAAATGGAAGTGTCTCAGGTGTCATCATGTGAGCCAAGCATTGAATTTTGGCCATATGATAACAATATAAGCCAATCCAATACAAGATTATTACTATGTTTAGTTCAATAAGAAAGTATTGTAACACCTGTTGAACTATCCGTATTGAAATAGTAGGAAGTGACATGACTGCTGCCAGCCTGATGAGAGCAAGGTGGGAAAGTTCATGACAAACTCCTGAGCAAGCACATGAATGAAATGAGTCTCCAAGTTCACATTTGAGAGTGTGCAGAGATGGATTTATACACAGAGAACAAGATTTGAGTGCAAGTGAGGACAGAATCATGAACATAATCAAAGTTCTTGAGGAATTGTCTCACTAGATTTGAGCATCAGTAGGGTTCGATTTGCTCGTTGTCTTCAAAGACGCTCATTCTCAGTTCTAGCAGTTTGTATCCCTCACACACAAGCTCCAGCTGAAAGCACAGTAAACTCATAAACTGTAGCCATTACTGAAGTGTCATTCTGTTAAGTAACACTCCTAGTGTGCACCATTAACATTTTCTCGTTTGTCTGTGAAAAGATCTGACCAGGGTGTCTTTTTAAAGCATGCTAACCAAAAGCGGTTACTAAGCTTCCTTTCATGTCATGTTTGGACGTATACATTTGGATTTTCAGCCTTGTAGAAAAGTTAAATCTTTGAGAAATGTGGTTACTCACTTTCAGAAAGTGAGATTAAAGCAGAATTAGACATACAATGATTTAATTAAAAAAAAACTTCTTGGTAGATGTTTTTTCCCCCTTAAAACAGACACAGGTAAACTCTTTCCTACTTTGAGCTTCTATGAGCTCATTGTTTTGATTACTGCCCCCCCCTCGCGTACCAACCAGTACGGACAAACTTAGTAACTAGCAGGTGAATACATTGGAGCATTGACAGCTAAAGAGACAGATATTCTTCTCAGGAGTTGGAGGAGGCCAAACAAGAGCTCAAACAAGAGTAAATATTGGACTTATTGATTAGGCTACCACAACTATTTCTGCAAATACATGCTAATGTTGCCTACAGTATAGCTTTAGCACAGTCATCAGACTGATATCAAACTGCTCGCTCTCGGAAAGGAAGCAAACAAGTGTATTATTCTGAGGATCAAACACCTTTAAAGTAGTTTTGTACAGAGATCTATGCTGAACTTTCACATCTAGATAAAAGCCCAAAACATTTAAGAGAATGTCACCATAATTACCAGTGTTACAGTAAGTACTGTGCACGTCGACATCCTAATATTGCCATCCATAATTGCTTAGTAACTTTGGCCTTGCTTTGAACAGTTAATTCAATGGATGAAATGTACAAATAAAATGTTTTTGCAGATATTCTATGTTATTTAATGCTACTGGTCAGCACTCATTGTTTTATACAACATACACAATAAAAACATTTTCTTCATGTTTTCTGAGTGGTATAGAGTCATGCAGCTATTTTTGGTATATAGAATAGAGCTTTTCATATAATTACATGCCAAAGCAACAATGATGGAAGCTGGGAAACCATCGACAGTCATCTCTCACTGACACGACTTAACATTCCACCTGAGTTCCCCTGTTAATGAGGGTTTAGATCAGCGCGTCAAGTAATTGCTGTTACCTCTGTAACCTTTTTAATGTCTGTTGAGCAAAGATTCAAATGAACCAAAGAAAAAAAACACAAAAGCAGAAACCCTAGATCTGGGTCATATTCAGTTTAAGTCAGATCCTTTTCCTTCCCATTCAAATCCGACCAAACTACCCAGAGCCATCGGCTTTGCACACCATCCCTTCGGATTTTAGAAACTATTTATAACATGTTTCCCCTTTTTGGCTTTTCAAATAAATTGTGTAAATGCTTATTAATTTATTCCAGACACAACGTATTACAATCCACAGCACAGACGTCCTTTGAGGACAATAAGTCCTCAAGGATCTGCCAGTGGGTATAAACCACAGCCAGACATATTAGAGCATGAGTCAGTGTATTCCCTTAAAGCAGCAGATGCATTAATAAACAACACAGATGAGAGTGTGGGATCAGTTGCCTTACTGCAGCACTGTGTTTTTAAGTAGTGGTAGCACAGGCAAATCTGACGTGATTTGTTTATTTGGGGATTAGATGTGCCCAGAGTGCTCTTCTAAAATCTGGATTAAAGATGGATGTGCGTCACACAGGAAGATTCAGTCTGATACATTATTCTTGGAAGTTATGAGTTTTTTACTAAAGCTGCTTCTCAGTCATCGCTGTCTTAAGGAAACAGGGTGGAGGAGTTTGACAGCATTGTGGCCTCAAATCCTCAAATTCTGTGGTCAATGGTCAATTACATTGGATCTTCATGGCTGTAAATAAGGACTCATTTAAATGTGTGAAAGAAAGACTTTATTTATGAAATTTGCTCTGAAAGCATTACATTCTGAACATTTTGTCTGAAGCTGAAGGTAGAAGTGATGTCGGTTTGGAAGCTGACGGATCTGCAAGCGTGCTCGTCTTTCTTGTTACTTTTTTTTTTGACTGAGAAATCAACTAACTTGCTGTTATGAGAGTTTCATTCCAAGGTGATATGCACCATAAGAAAAAAAGGGAGGGGGGGAATCACATTTAGTTTTGGCAAATGAATGCTGCCATGGAGCTAGAGTGCATATATGAACTGTTTGACCCTTTTACAAAATGCACATTTTCACTTTCTTGTTTAGAGAGGAAAAGATAAGATTTTGATGTCATACCTGGGCAACAAGTGAGAGAGCTAGAGCCAAGAAATGATTAGTATGGCTCAGACTCGGATCTGTGAACCCCCTTTGATTTGTTCACATAGTCAAACTGGTCTGGTGTTGTGTGCACTGACATCTGCTTCCAAACACAACCAATCAGAGCCTGGTATGTGGAATGAGGATGGGAACCATATAGCTAGCCTACCAAGCTACATTCATGAAAACGTGAAAATAGTGACAAGTGCAGCTGAGATTGACACAGCTGTGCTGGTTGCAGGTTATGATGTCATCAGGATGGATTTGTCACTCATTTCTGATTGGTTAAGGAAAAACTAATTAAAGTAAACTCCTCCCAAACAGAAACACCTCATGATGTCTAAACGAACAAGATAAAACATGTTGACCAGAAAGCTTTAGAGGTGCTGTAGGTGTATGTTTAATGTTGCTAATAGCTAGGCTAGCTGTTTCCACCTGCTTCCAATACTTATGCTAAGCTAAGCTAAGCATCTCCTGTGTCCAGCTCTATAGCCTCACAGGTGCATCTTCTTATCTAACTCTTGGCAAGAAAGTGAATAAGGTCATATGTTTGAAGGTAGAATCTGCTTTTGAAACATTGACTTGTAAATCAGAATTGTGGAACGAAACTGCAGCACTTGTGATGGGTGATCACAGTGTGGCCAGCCTCGGTTTAGCTTCTAGCATACTATTTACCCACATGAATAAATGCTAAACTGGATGGAATACTGCTTAGATAACCCCAACATGACTATGCAGTCACTCATGAAACTCAAACAAACAAATGAAAAAAACAAGAATACAGCCAACCATGTCGGTGTATGAAAAAAATGTTCACTTAAGGCGGTTCAAGTTGGTTACATCAAGAAATATACAGCTAGAAAGATACAGAATCGTACGTCTGCAGCATGCATCCAGCAGTGCTGTACGGGTCCTGTATCGTGCATCTTTGCCAACTGACAGTATAATGGCACATGGATCTATTGCTGCACTAAAAACAAACAAGTAAATATTAAATAAAAGAAACTTGATGAATGAACAAGCTTGTGAATACATAAATGGAAACAGATTTTGCTCAGCAACTGTGGTTCTTTAACACCAATAAAAGAGCAAGATCCTGTTTAGTCCTGGCATTACGGGTTGTTTCAGTCTGGTTAATGCCAATAGCAGTCCACGAGTACAGGGAAGCAGCATTTACTGTCACTGTAATTGAAATGTTGTCACTGTAGACAGAATGCTGTTAACAGAAGTAAGCCTGACTTACTGCCTCATTAGCCATCTGCTCTGGACACATTCAATTGTGACTCAGTTCATTTCAAAGGTTACAGAGGCAATAGCAGCCAAATTATATGCTCTTATTTTTTTGACAGTTTGATCATGAAGACTGAGCCTCTGAGGAGAGTGTTGTTTAGGGAAGTCTAGGCAGGGGCTGGTTGCACAAAGGTTTGACCTCAGATCAAACAGTCCAACTTCAGATAAACATACAGATTCTTAGTTGTGCAAAGCTTTGGATTTTTTTAAAAGAATTTGGGCTTTTTCACCTTCTTTGATGTGTAGCTGACGACAGAAGGGGAAGGAGCATAGACAGAAAGTGGATGACGTGACGAGCAGCAAACATGTGGGTCATACTCAGGTTTAAATCTAACCCAGAATGCTGTGGTAAGGACTCAGGTTTGGTACAAGGGGTGCACAATGTACCAGGCACCCCGTTGCAAAGCTTTCATGACAGTGTGGAACCTTTAAAATCAATATTCTGTATATTTATCCATGCCAAGATCCAAATGATGAGGGTCAAAATGGTGAAGAACAAAATAGAGAGAAGAGTCATTAAAAAAAATGAATGCTAATGTTGCTGTGTGTTTGCTGGTCTGAGGCAACTGATTGCTGATATGTTACCTAAAACCAACTTCATATGACAAGATGTCCAAAGTGTTTTTACCTTGCTGTGAAGGTCTTCTGTAGGTTTGTTCCAGACCTGTTGATCAACTCAGGCTTCAAGACCGAATTAAGAATGGGGACATTATCTTTCTGCATAGTTACTTAGCAAGATACATCCATGAAAAATAGCAAGAAAACAGCGGCTGTTTGTGTGAATGAGATGCATGCACCTTTACAGAATGTTGCAAGTCAACTTACAGAAATAAATCAGCATTTTGCTTTATGTTCTGAAAACGTTACATTGACATTTAACTTAAAAAATTGGTGATGAGTGTAGCAGACAAAAATGGGGCATAAAAATAGTGTTAAAGTTAAAGCACAGGAATGAAAATGAAACCAAAGCAAACAGAGCTTTAAAAGAAGATATCTGGCAGGCGGTCATCTCTGTTTTGGTGCGGGCATATTGGTTGTTGAATCAGCAGTGATGGCATTATCATAGCCTGGGGATACAGTGGCTAACATTTTAGTCTTATTTTTGTACAGCTGGCATTAGAATAGTCTAAAAGCAAAACTTGCACAACCAGCCCCACAAGGTAGTTGCAGTATGACAGGGGTAAATATGAGCTTTTCATATAATTATGTAAAAGAGGAGAAGCTGTATAAGTGGTCCAGTCCATCGTGGCATATGAGTCAGAGTTACAGATATTCACACCTAGAAGCCTCTCATTGGCATCCATCAAACTCAGTGTTCCACCTGAACATGCAGATGAGAACTACTAAGGTCAAAGGTTTCACAGTTTTTTTTTCTTTCACTACAGTTACAATGCATATGCTCAGCAGTACACACACCAGTAGATCAGGTTAAACAGGATGTAGGCGCCTGGGAAAATCATGCGAGAGTAGGTGTCGATAGCGTGGGTGTTTTGGATGATTCGAAAGCCACGGATGCCTTTTTTCTTGGGCCCTGTGGGCTCGTTGTCTAGGGAGAGATGCACCACCATCCGCTCCTGTTTTTCTGATGCATCCTCATTTGCCATGGATGCTCTCGTGTAGCCTGCCAGGCTGTTGGCGTCTGCTTCACTGTACGTACCATCCAGCATCATGGTCCTGGCGTGGGACATGCCACAGGTGCAGGGAAGTGTCTGTGTCTGGGACTGGATGGAGATAAGGAAGGGAGAAAATATTGAATAAAAAGTTGAAAGCACCATTTGGAGACTATTGCCATTTATGTATCTGTTCCCTCACTTTTTCTCTGAGCTTTCGGTCTTTCCCATCCCTCACTGTCGTCAGGTAGTTGACAGCAGCATATTCAAGCACAGACAGAAAGACAAAAACGAAACTGACCCAGAGGTAAATATCTACAGCTTTGATGTAGGAGACCCGGGGCATGGAGGCATTGACTCCAGTGATGATGGTGGACATAGTGAGCACTGTGGTTATACCTGAAACACAGAGCATGTAAACTTTGTATCAGCATGGCAGTCAAGAAGATTCATATGCGTGTTGCCTCTGTCTGTCCAGTGCATAAATAATTCTGGAACTTGTAGGACAAGGCAAGAAGTTGAGGGAACTTTACTTGTTCAAAAGTGTATTCTAGGTGCAGAGCACAGTGATAGCAGACAATGAGGCTGATGGTCCAGTCGAGTCAAACCTGGAGGCTCCTCACCATCATTTCCTTAGTTGCATTTTTCTGGTCTGGTCTAGATATTTACAACAGAATAAAGTTGGTGATAGTGGTATGTTTTGGCCAAAAAGTAATTGTTTAAAGTACTTTGTACTTTTGAGGACATGTTAAGCAAAGGTCATATTTCATCCATCCATCCATCCATCCATCCATCCATCCATTCTCTTCCAATTATCCAGGGTTTAGCAGAGCACTCCAGACGCCCTTCTCCAACACATTCCAGCTCCTCCTGGGGGACCCAAGGTGTTCCCAGGCTAGATAGGCTATGTAGTCCCTCCAGAGGGTTCTTGGTCTACCCCAGGGTCTCCTCCCAGTTGGATGTGCCCGGAATACCTCCACAGGGAGGCAGCCAGAAGGCATCCTAATCAGATGCTTGAACCACCTCTGCTGGCCCCTTTCTACACAAAGTAGCAGCGGCTGTACTCTGAGCTTCTTACTGTGTAAGGCTGAGCCTCTGAGGTCATTTGAGTAATCATTTCTTTGTGTTACACTGTCAGGGCTGAGGGAATCCTTAATCATTTATGAAATTAGGAATTTATTTCAACTATTTCTTCACAAACAACAATTTATTTATTCACCTAACACTTCTATACAGAGTTTCCAGCTGCAGTGAAAGTTACTAGATAGAGTTGGTGACTTTTAATATAGTCTCCTTTAATAGTTTTGATATAGTTCTCTTTACAGGCATCATGGTATCAAACCTTGTTCAGCTGAAAATAACTTCAGTCTGTACAGCACTGCCAACTATTTTCAATACCTGCTGGAAAATGATGCTTAGTGTAATTACATCCCACACTAATTTGCATGTATATGATGTCACGATGTCAATATTTACATACTGTATATACAAAAGTCAAACTAAACTTAATTGACTTTCACAAGTTCTATCATTAGCTATTATATATATATATATATATTAGGGCTGTCAATCGATTAAAAAAAATTAACTAATTAATCGCAAAAATTTCTGTAATTAATCGCGATTAATATCAATAAATGTATCAATAAATTAATGCATTTTTCTGAGACTGCAGCTTATAATGAATATTTATTTTATGTAAATATCAAATTAATGAGATAAAATCAGATAAGTATATGAAATTCATTCATGTTATTGGCTTAAGGTGCACATATGCACAGTGCAAACAGAAAAGCCAGAACCAGAATGAGGAAAATATACTGAGGAGTGCCACACTCCTGTAGTGTAGACTGGGTGTTTTGCTTTGAGGTATATGTTAAAGTCGTGTTACTTCTGTGGAATTTAAATTCGGCTTTGCAAACTGTGCAAATTGCCTTGTTTTTGTCCAAGAGCCGTCGGCAACTTTTTAATAATGAAATGTTCCCCCTAAAAGTCCGTCCTTATCCATCTTTACACCACAGACTCTCCTTTAGTTAGGATAGATCATAGACATATATGCACAGCCTTCCTTTAGTTAGGATAGATCATAGAATATTACATAGACGCCTCACTGAGTTGGTCCGTTGCTGCGATACGTTAACGTGTCCGCCATATTGGATGTGGCAGATTTGCCCGTAAACTAAAACAGCAGGGCCGGTTTTAGCTGGGCAATGTGGGCGACCGCCCAGGGCGCAGTCTGCGTGAGGGCTTTAAGTTAATGCCTCTTTACACCCATTCACCACACACACTAATATATCTGGGAAACAAAGCTTACTTTGCCACATCCAAAAATGGCGGCCGCCACCGGAAGTAAACAAAACCGCGTTAATTGCGTTAATTTTTTTTAACGCGTTAATTCTTTAAAATTAATCGACAAAATTAACGCGTTAATTTTGACAGCACATATATATTATATATATATATATATATACTATATATATATATATATTATATATATATATATATATATTATTATATAACTATATTATTATTATATTATTATTATTCAAGCTACTTTCATCTCAATCATCAATGTGAATCTAAATGTACCTTTTAACTTAAAAATGTTTTCATGAAAGCTGTTGTATTATACATGAAGTGCCATGAATACGGAGGATTCAGACAAAATAAACTCTGTATAAATAAAAAGTAAAAAGCAAAGGGTCTGTCCAAATAGTCAAAGAAATGTATTTCCATAAGCTCCTATAATTTGTTCAATTAAGGGTAGGACAGGATAGAGCGCCACCCAGTACATTCAGGTAAAAGAACCGCTCATCACGCTTCTCGATGGTGCAGTCATATAAATTCTTGTATTTGAGGGATACCCATTTCAATTTCCTCAGGCCTTTATGCAGCGGCGGTTCTGGCTGGATTTGGCAGCTGTAGGAACCCTTAAATCAAATGTAACAGTGAGGGGGTGTAAAGTGTAAATTTTGTGCTTTTATTATAAAATTCCCTTTCTTGTCCAGTTGGAATAAGGTGGTGTGCATCTTCTGTTGATCAGCTGGGACCATACACAAACTGTAGTGGGTCCAGTGTGTTAGGTAGCAGATGTAATCCTTGACCAGCGAGTGCTTCAGAGGTGAGTGCCACTGGGTGCTGGGGTTCTGGTGTGATAACTGGGTTATGCTCTCAGGTCACTGTGGATGCACATTAAATGTGAACAGGCAGGATGGTCATTGTGATGCATATCTTCTTACCTAATGAGACTCTGGCAGGGACGGCCCTGCGGTCGATCCAGAAGGACACCCAGGACAACATGACCATCAGAGTGGCAGGGAAGTAGGTCTGCAGCAGGAAGAAGAAGATGTGACGGCGCAGAGTGAAGTTGATGTACAGACGGTTGTACCAGCCTGGAGACAGGAGAAGTAAAATACAGCGTATTTGCAAAAGATTTTATGCTTTTGAAATAGCATAATAACCACAGAACCAGGTCAAATGAATAACTAATGTACAGAGATGATAGAAATCTTGATGGACATAAACAAAACAACAGCTGGATATAAAAGAGATAATTGCTTTGGATAGCAAAAACTATGACAGCAGAGCACAGAAAGGTAGTAAATGGAACACTAAAGATGTGAGGAAAATATATGAAATATCCTAAATAATATGAACCCAATGGTGCATTTTTCACATCAGTGTTTTTACTGCTGCATTACAAAATCATTTCTCAGAGGAAGAGCTTTCCTCTGCATACTGCGCTTGGTTGAGTAAAACCTCTTTGAGCAAAGCCAAACAATTTGTTTCAGACTGAACAGCTTTTACCTTTCCTTCCATACTGTCTATGTTGGATTACTGTTGTCAGGGTGTTCTGTGGAAGTATTCAGGACATTGTTTCCATACAGGCAAGTTGCAACAGACTTCTAAAGTAATTATTCAGTTAAAAGTATTTGAACTCTAGTATATTGCGTTGGGGGCTAGGACTGTCACTTCGTATTTGACATTTAAACAAAAAAATATATATATATTTTAAGGAAGCTGACAACAACTGTGCTTGCAATTATTAATAGTTAATAGTTTACAAGTTTTTCCTCACTCGAACCGAGGGTCTAAGGACAGAGGGTGTCACTCCCTGAACAGATTTTAAAGTCCTCCGAGGCAAAATGTACTTTGTGACTTTGGGCTATGCAAATAAAATTTTTGATTTGATTTGATTTTGAAGTTAATAATAACATAATAGCAAAAGTTGTTTTGTCATGATATATTTTGTTCGATTTTGGACAACCAGGGAGGGGAGGTTTTCAGTCCGGTGGCTGTATTTTGAACTATTTAGAGTCAAGAAAGGGTGGAACGGGTCAACCCCATATACTGAGAATTGCAGTAATTGAGCTGAGTAAGGTAGTAAAAGCCTGGATAATAGCTTCCAGATTCATAAAAATGGCTTTATTTGGTTCACAGATTATAATTTTCCTTTTTGACTTAACTCTCCAAGCTGATAAAAGCACCCTTCACAACATAACTGACCTGTTTTATTAAAATTCAATGAAGGATCCAAGAAAATACCTAGAATTTTCACCTCATTGTGAAAATTTGCAGACAGAGGTTTAAGCGGATTGTTTAGGCTGCAGACAGAGTTAAGAGGGCGTTCAGACAGTTAGAGAGGTTTTTCAGTAAGCGGGAAATCTCAGGTGTAACTGGTAGGTAAAATTGAGTATTATCTGCATAACAGTGGTACAAAATATTGTATTTCTCAAAGATAGAGCCAAGGAGGAAGCATTTATATTAAATAGAACAAAAGGTCGGAAATTGAACCTTGGGCAATGCCAGATTTGAGAGGAGGAGGAGATTAAGAAAAGCTTCCTATTGTGACAGAAAAGGTTATTTTCTTTAGGTAATAGGTAAAGCATTTTAACACAGGGCCCTGCAGATCGACAGGACTAAAATGACACAGGAACCCAGGAGTCCACAAAGAGAAGGATGTCATTATGTACCTTCAGCAAAGAGGATTCAGGACTATGCAGAGATCTAAAACTAGATTGGAATGTGTCATAGATGTTGAATAAGTTCAAATCAAAGGCGAGCAGGGAGAACTTTTTCCTAAATCTACTGGAGATGGGCCTTGAGTTATGGCCATTGTGGTCTAAGCTAGGTTTCTTTAGTAGGGGCTGTATAATTGTATGTTAAAAACTGAATGAGTCCATGTGTTAAAGAGCTATATATTTTTTGTGTGCATTTTTATTAATCAGTTGAGCACAATGTTATGCCTTAGTTGTCTTAATAGAATTTTGGTTCTATTTACAGAATATGACAGAAATGGAATATAATATTCATAACTCTTTTTATTAGTGTAAAATAACCTGAACGTATCATAGAATGAGCCTTTTGTATGATGTTATGAAATAGATGTTGTATCGAATCACCATGTACAGCAGCTCAGATCTAACAAACTAAACACTGGCTCTTGATAGGCCAATTTTTCGCACATTTCAGAGCCACTGTAGTTTACTCCTTTACGCTGAGAGGAAGAGGGTGAGATGAGGGGGTTGCAATCAGCAAATTACACAGCGGCCTATGTGCCAGTTGTCAGGCAGGAGACAAGTCCCTGATAATAGAAAAAAGTATTATAAGTAAATAGAAAAGTACTACTGCGTGTCCTCAGTTTCTAACTGAGTCCAAAGTAAACAAGAAGCAGCGAGTAAACTCACCAGATACCTTCTATTTACTGCATGTCTCTCTGTTTGCATCTTTTTAAATTTAATTAGATTTTATTCTTTTAATTCATTATGTGAAGTCTTTTTAATTTCCTCTGTGTATAAATGCACTTGGTGATTCTTTGGCTTGCCTCACTGCGGTTAAACTCATCCAATGCAATCACTTCTGATTCTACAATATGAGGGTCTGATGAAGCCATCAGCAGGCCTCAGGCCAGGAAGTGAACTAAGGGGCCCTGCTGATTCTTCTTCAACTTACTTGGTTATATGTTGATTAAACATGAATTTATTTAAAAATGTGCACTGTGTAAGCATAATGTCAACTGAAATATTAATAATATTACAGAAGATTTTGACATTAGGGCCCTTGACAACACAGGCCCTTGTGATTAGGCACATTAAGGTCCTTTCCTTCAGTTCATATTGATCAATTAATCAAATGGCTCCATGCAAATTGCCACACCTGGGGCCTTTGGGACTTTGAGGTTTTCTAGCCTTTCAGAAAATATTTATGTAAAACTCAGCGTTGGCTCTTCCAGTCTACCTGTGCTGCTGTAGAAAGCCAGTCTGGAGGTAGTGTGAAACTTCTGGATAAGGAACTGAGACAGAGAAATCCTGTCATCAGTGCTCAGGGACTCATCGCCGCTTTTCCAATACAGCATCAGGTCTTCATCTGTGTAAGCATCTGAAGAACACAAAGCATAAATGTAAGGAGAAGGAAGGGAGAAGTAAATTCTGTTATTTGACTCCATGATACAGCTCACAGACACAGACAGACAGACATGTCTGCATACAAACACTCAGAGGACATACAGACATGCTGTTAGGGGAGAGTTGTTGGAATGGCCACAGACCTTGGCAGGTGAAGGTGAAGTGGCAGCTACCAATCCACATTCTGTACTATGGACCGGCTGGATTTGAACTGGCCAACACTAATTAAGGGATAATGCACCACAAGCCAGTCATTAATGTTACTTAGTAAAGAAATCAATAATTTGTTTATTAAAAATCATTTTATTGATTCTGCAGTAGTTCTCCAGAGTCTGTTTCCACAATGGCCATGTAAAAGCCAATATTCAACTGATGGATAAGTGGTGAATGATAGATAAATAAACCAGTCTCTAATAAAGACATAAATAATAAAGAAAACATTGCTATAGATACGTATGTATAGACTCTATATGGATATCTACTATCATAGTTACAGTATGTTTACAGTATGTTAACTAGTCCTCTTATTTTGGTGAAACTGGATCATAGTTTATGGAGAAAAGGTTTTCAGGTGTTCCCTCTGATGTCCCCTGCCTCAACTCTCTGTGACTTGCAGTTTCCTGATGGACAGTAAAGTAAACTGCTACCAACTATAGCTGCTTGTTGGTGCCCAAAACAGTTAGTGTTAGTACAGTCATTTTGGACCACTGGGAAGAGGACATTTCAGACCTGGGGTGTGAGGGAATGCTGACTGGGGGGCTGGTGTCATGCCAGAATCTGAGCTGGGCAAGCAGGCAATGTAACCAGGCTCAACAGCCTCTATAGACATAATGACAGAGGACAAGAGACTGAAGAGGACATTGACGGAGAAAACTAAGAAGAGAAAATAGAGAAGAAGAGTAAATGTGGGACTGGCTTTTAGTGGTTGGTGAGAGCTTGGTGAAATAAAAGGCTGAAATACAGACGCCGAGCTGGGCTGACTGCTGTTGGACTAGTCAGTGATATTAGCTGCTGCTGTGTCTGCTGTTGGTGACCTGGTTGATGTTTGGCTGTTAGTAAAGTTGTCGACTCACTAGTTTTAGATCATAAGTAATGTAATCAGAACAAATAGACGTGTACAGCTGAACATATTTACCACAGTGGGATTACACTCTGAACAAAATACCAATTTCTATGCAATGTTGCTTTGACAGCGACACAAAACCTGCAACACTGATGCGACTCTAAATAATTAGTGAATGAAAACTGTAGAGACATACTAAATATAGTGTACTGATGTGAAAACATGATGCAGTTAACATTCACTGTTGTTCTGCCAATGTCTTACTGATTGAAACATTAACAAATAATACATTGGCCAGTGTGGTGCTGATTGAGGCAACATGCTGCACTGAGTACTGTGAGTGTCAGAGCATATGAATACTTACAGCTCTCCAGCTCCAGCGTACATGTCTGCGAGTCCAAAGGAAAACGACTGAAATCCATGTTGCACGCAGCAGTAACTGTAACCCTGGGGAATTAAAAGGAGAATGTAAACGTCACCAGCTTTGTGCATGTGACACCAAGGCATACCAAAGTCTCCTTTAGTTCGTGTGCAAAAAAAACAAGTGAAGGCAGATATCTGTGCCTGGGGTGGGTGCTTCATGTCCTCACCTCAGACTGTACAGGACGTGACCATCAGGGAAGACCCGCAGCATGATGTTGTCAGTGGTGGTGTCATGGATGAAAGACCTTTTAGAGTGGACGAAAAACACATCAGGCACCCAGATTTTCTTCACCAGGCGCCCGTCGAAGGTCATGCTCTTGTTGGTGGTGCTCGGGAAGGCTAGCCTCTCGTCCTTCCAGTAGTGCCTCAGATACAGGGTCATGGTGAAGTCCTGAGGGGGCAGGGAACAGGCGACAGAAACAGAAACAGTCTCTGGATTAAGTCTCACTACGAGGACTCGTTTGCTGGTTTATTGAGCTCCTCTGGGATTACACTGCTGCAGCCCGTGTCTGCTGGATTATATGGATTGTTTATGACTAAACATACACAGTCAAGGGAAGTGTTGAACATATGTTAACTAAGTGCAGGCCAAAGCTTCCACTGGTCCTAGATTACCCTTGTCTTCTTGCCTCCTGCCTCCTGTTGCTATGCAGGCAGGAGTGGACCTGAGTCTGCACTGCTCCCCCTGCCACAGGAGATCATCCTCTATCCCATTCTCCTCACAGCATTACATAAGACCAGATCAGTTTGGAATAATGGCTCCAGCAACACACTGCACTCTGCTCTTGGCGCCCAAAGTAAAAGTACCTTTAATGTTGCATAAGAAGAATTCAGGGGCATGTCTGAATAACTGTAATGTGTCGTAAGTTTACTACTTAGAAAGTCTGCGCCCTTGAATGTCTTGAAAGTCTGTTAGCTGGAGTGCCCAATACAGTTAGTGTTAGTACTACAGTCATTTTGGACCACTGGGAAGAGGACGTTTCAGACCTGGGGTGTGAGGGAATGCTGACTGGGGTGTTGGTGTCATGCCAGAACCAGAGCTAGGCAAGCGGGCAATGTAACCAGGTGCAACAGCCTCAATAGACATAATGACAGAGGACAAGAGACCGAAGAGGACATTGACGGAGAAAGCTAAGAGAAAATAGAGAAGAAGAGTAAATCTGGGACTGGCTTTTAGTCATTGGCAAGAGGTTGGTGAAATAAAAGGCTGAAAATGAAACATAACAGTGCCACCATATTTGCAGTTTCAAACTATGTGAAATAGATTTCTATGGTCCTGAAAGTTCAATCTCTTCCAGAGAGTATGTCATTTTTCTGGCACATACAACAAAAAGTTAAATTTATTAACAACAAAACGCACCCTTGCTCAGGTCCCTGCACTATACCTCATTTGGTCTGGTATAACCATAGACTGTATAAAACATGGATGTAGTCTGATGCCTTTGACGTCATGTGCTCCTATCACCACCAAGAGTCTGTTCGAAGTTGAATTCATAAACTACTCTGTGACACAAGGTAGGCAGAAGGACCCAGAAACAGACTTGGAGACAGAAGACAAGTGGAATTTCTTGACTGAAGAATTCACAAACTTAGTTTTGGAGAAAGTGATCACTCTCCATGCAAAAGAGAAGTTGCCGAAAACGAAAACAGCTGAGAGGCAACTCGACAGCATGCAGCCCTCAACTTATATAAACCACTGATGATGATCCTTCACAGGTGTGTTCCCAGCAGGAGTCCACTCACAGAGAGAGAGAGAGAACCAAAGCACACCAGGGACACAGCATTCGTACCCGAAGGAGATTAAAAAATAAATAGAACACACACTCACTCTCACGAGGGTAGGGCCGTGACACTGTGGTGTCTGGTGTGAACCAATAACAAGCCAACTTTAGATAGATACTGCTGAGTGACTAAACATAAAGAGTCAATTCACTGGCTTTATGACTCTTTTCCTGAGCTACTCTTATGCTACATTTAAGCACTCATTATCATCCCATACAGTAATTGCCAAAAAACATAGGGTTGAATTGTTGAGTAAAAGCAGGGCTACACTCTGCTCTGCTGTCAGTTATGATAGCAAACTGTAAGACATATTACTGTGAGAATGTTTGAGTTTGAGTCATTATTGAGTCGGTGCTATGCCTTAATGACTTCTCTAATTGTGCTACCTCTAAATTATGTTGCCTGCTTTAAATTAAATTAATGGATGATATATATTTTCCTTTGTGTTACCAAATTATTCCATGTGCAAACCAACAGTGAATGTATCCACTAATAAGCTGTGTGTGTGTGTGTGTGTGTGTGTGTGTGTGTGTGTGTGTGTATCCAGCGCCCATTGTACCAAAAACCTTTAACCATTTACAATCCCACAAACACGAGTAGTCTCCACAGTTGTAGCAGAAAATTCTGGGCCCAGTGTTTCCCTTTAATCACATCCATCCTCAGACAATGATCATTTTCTAGAGAGCCTCCCTATGTTGGAGCCCTGGATAGTTTGTTTCACCATTTCTCAAACTGCAGCACCACTGCCAAGAAAGTTCAATCTTTCAACTGTTTGAGTGACGTCTGATTGAGACTTTTGCACAGAGAGTGTGCCAAGGCTTTTCTCCGTTGAGTTTCAGAGTCTATAGATCCAGCACATCAGTTAAGTCTGATACTGGATGAGCAGTTCTGTTCTATATTTTGGAGTAACATTTGTTAAAACCTACACTGACCTGCTGTTTTGGGAAATTAATGAGCTTTCTTGCTTTACTTTTTAAAAAGTGTTCAGTCTTTGTGAGGTGTTTTTTTAAAGATTCATGTCTTCAATAGAAACCTATGGGCTCTGGGCTCCACAGATGGGGTAAGAGAGTCAGACAGTACTGATGGTTTTGTTTTTTTCATGACATATGTTTGACAGTAGGAAAATGTAGCATAACACCATACTTATCCTTTAAAATCTCCTGTTTGCTACACCTGCCAGTTCCTAAATCAAACAGCCATAGACGGTGTGCTGTGTGAAGCAACCTGCAGCTTTGTGATGTGACATAATGTCATTAAGAGCAGCCTTCATCGAATCATTCATTATTTTTCTACCTCTCTTACAAAACAATTAAATACACAACTGTGGGATCCAAATGAAATGTAATCCTTAGTCGTCCTCGCAAACAGAAGCTTACAGAACATCAGGACGACAGTTTTGGATCCAATTTATGGTTTTAGAACAGAAGGTTGATTTAATTACATAACTCAAAATGCATTCAGACTGACTTTGAGCAAAATAAATGATTCTGAGCTTTCATAATCTGCTTCTGATTATTCAACCGAGAAACAACAGCTAAATGACTTTAACTAAAAGGGTAGATTCATCTGTCTGTTCAAAGTGCAGAATCCCTCTAATGCCTGTGGCAGAACACAGATATGTGATAAACTGATGACTTCAGACCATATCTTGGCTTGGATCTGGTGTGACCAATCAGAAGGTTGGATTGAGAAGTGTTACCCAAGTCGCAGTCACAGTGGTGCCCATGCACCCATTCTCATTCTGTTAATGAAGAGTGGTTCTGTCTCATTAGCTGCTCTGTCTGAAGAGAGCTTCTTCCCCATGTGTTGACTTCATTTGTTAAATTCAGCAACTTTCACGGCTACAAACTGAAATCAGTCACACATTTACTGGTCACGTTTGCCATCAGTATCATAATCTACTGGAAAAGTAGCATTAATAATGACATTATATTTCGACTTCTTCCATAATCTCATTACTTTCAGTTTGTGTTTGTCTTTGCTTTCAAAACCCAACTGAATATTAACTTGGAGACACAGAATGATGCCGCTAATCACTTTCACGCCCAGGTTGAATCTATTCTAATTAGTTATTTTCAGTATCTGCAGCAGGTTTTAGCTCTTTTTGAAGTCACATCACAGACACTACATTACTTGGGATTTCTCCAATAATCTCACTCCGTGTACTGTATGGAACACAGTCAAGCCACTCACCATGTCGACCTCTGATATACTGTCTAAGCTCTCCACCTGAACATCCACCCCAACAGGAACAGCTGGACCTGCAGAAACGTAACAAACACATTACAGTGTCATTCATATAATTCACAGACAAATAACTATACAATACATATAGACTCTTTCTGGTTCATTAATTCTCTCAGTTTGTGTTCAAGTTACATCATAATGCAGACCAAGATGCATGTCAGACTAATAAATCCACATATTAGGAGCAGGTAGAACTAAAATCCAGAGAGATATAAGCAGGTTTATCATCCCAGTTGCCTGAGAAAAAGTTGATGTTCGAAGATTCTGCAAAACCCCAGATTACATTCATGGTGAAATATTTTTTTAACGTTCAGTGCCAAACTTTTTAAAACCAGTTCTGCACACGATGACTACAGCAGGGATTTGGGGAGGAACTGGTTGTGGCTATGGAAGATAAACTATATTAGGGAACGCTTAAGGTTAGGCTACTTCAGTTTAAGGAAGTCTTGAGTGCTCATGCACTATCCCAGCCTCCACAGCCTTACACGCATCAATGACTTTTCTCTTTGTTACACTGACCTGTTGGTAAAAGGTAGGAAGTAGTGTCAGGAACAACATAAAAAGGTTCTTCAAAGCACTACAAGTACTGCAATTTTAACTCAACATTGCATTCACTTCCCCAAAGGTTCTCCAGAGAACCCAAAGTGCTCCAGAGCAAGATCAAGAACCAGTTTTTGTATATACAGTGTATTGATTGTATAAGTAGCTCCTTTCACACTGTGTATCAGTTATATTTTGTTATTATAGGATGTTTCATATATTGTCTTAATAATCTAATCAAGAATATTTACTTAAAAAAATAGATATGCAAAGACAATATTTAATATAAATATGAAGATGTGAATCCTGATGCAGTCATTAGCATCTGTCCCCTGTCATCAGCTCATCATGTCACACACAGTCCTAAAATAATTAGGATTGGATGCTAACACCATTAAAACAAATTAAATCCAATCAAATCAGATTTTATTTGTATAGCCCAAAGTCACAAAGTACATTTTTCCTCAGAGGGCTTTACAGTCTGTACAGGGAGTGACACCCTCTGTCCTTAGACCCTCGGTTCGAGTGAGGAAAAACTTGCCCACAAAAACCTTTAACAGGGAAAAAAGGTGAAAGAGCCACAGAGAAGGGATCCCTCTCCCAGGACCGACAGAACTTCTTTGAACAGATGCAATATTCTCATATTTGTTAAGCTGCTGATTGATTGACTGATTTCCAGTTATATGGAAAAGTAACGACATAGCATTATCATCAATAGTAAAACAGAAGCACACACCCTTCTGCAGTTTGTGTGTTGAAGTCACATTGACTGCTGTTGTATTGTTAATCTGAGAAGCAGTGAGGGTTCCAGCCTTACATAACTATGGCACAGCAAATCTGCTACCTGGAAGGCAGGGATATTAAGTCATGCACAGTTCCATGTCACATCTCACGTGCCAGACCAACATGTTGCATCAGTGGATGGAACACCAGACACCTGCTGAGAAAAAAAGCCTGGACCAGCAGTGTTTGGGTCTGTCACAGTTCTCTGTGCAGCTGGATCACAGGACACATGGCCAGAAACTCCAGGAGTAAATAAACTTCTGTCCAAAGGGTTCTAGCTGTGTATGCATGCTCCCTAAATCACAGCTTGACACAGTTTGACAGCATGTTTCCTGTGCTTCCCTTTTCGAAACGTCGGCTACAGATTGAAGCTGAAAAAGTGAGGTTTTGCCTGTGTGTGTTCAGGTGGGACGAAAACAGATGAAATGTCCTGCGTGTGTCTTTTGCCGTAAGATTTCCTTTTGCTATTTGGAGCCAACAGCATCAGCAAATTATTCCACATCACCAATTATCAGATGAGACCCATGAATGCGTCATAGAGATGCTCCACTTCATAAATTCCTGTTGGCCCTTGTAGCCTTCAGTAGCACTTCTGTGTGGGCTGTTTTCCAATGGGGCATGAAGCAAGAGAGTGCCCGCCAGTGCTTTGCCTCTGACCTTACAGTCCCACAAACATCAGCACTGAGTATCAACATCTCGGAGGAGTAAACACTATAAGTCAAAGTTAAAGTGCAAAACAGCCTGCAGAACAGGCATATTGATAGTTTCATGGTTCTGCTTTCCTAAGAGCTCCACTAAACCCCAGCGGCTTCATTTTATACCACCGTCGTACTCTTTAAAATGGAATTATCATCAAAGTGAAAACAAAAGCACATAATCCATAGGCATTCACAACGTGGCAGAGAAGCAAACATTTTATTGGATAGATGTGGGGATTTATCCAGCTTCTGAATTTTTTATCAGGCTAATTATTTGAGACATTGTTTATATGGATTTCCATTTCTCCCTGTGGGGGAAATTTCATAATATCTCTAATTAAGAAAGTTACACTTGGAAAGAAAGGGCTGCGCACACAGAGGTGGTTTGCATATATGACTCAAAGTTTGAGAACAGGCGTAGAAAGGGCAGATTGTCGGTGTGTGCGGCTGCAGAAAATGGTGAATTCATGAGCGAAAACAACAATTTTTTTTAGATAGTTAAGAGAAGTGGATAAAACTTAATCATACTTTATTGTACTAAATAATGTGATTAGAGTGATCGTGGATGCATGCAAAGAGAAGGGTTAGGGTTAGGTTGGGAGAGAAGCAGCGATGCTCTCGGCAGCTGAACGGGAAGCAGAGATTGAAATAACAGAGGAAGGATGGCATCAAATATGTGAGACACAATGTACACCCACAAACTCAACAGCATGGAGGGAATTCTGCTGGAAGGACTCGATTTTTCACAAGAACCAGAATAAAAAGCAGGAAAGTTGCAGCACAGCAATTCTGTTGGAGGCTGAGTGGGAGCACGCAGGCTGACCTCTCACAGATGATGCAGCCGATGAAAATATTTTGAGATATGAAATCACAAATACCTGCCCTGTGATGTAGTCGATAGTGACCTGCCTTTCCAGGGTCAAAGAGGATACATTAAGACTGGTGAATGGAACATTTCTATGAGACATGAATGCCTAATTAAAATAACTTTGTATGAACATTTTCATTTGTTTTCATGTTGATGCTGATGTGCTGTTCTGTTTCTCTCCATACTAAAGGAAAAAAGAAGGTTGCATTTGTGTGCTACGTGATGATCATTAATCTGAAAAAGAGGCTGCTGGTGTTGTGCAGGAACTTTCATTTTGATGAGCACTAGCAGATGCCCAGGTATATTATAGTCTCAAGCATGAAATTAGGCAACAGGGGAGTATTTCACTTGTGGAGGCAGCTTCCTAAGTTTCTGCAGGTACTTTTAAAGATGGGTAATATACTGTATATTATAAAATACTTATCAAGGTGTTTTTATTTGTTGGTAAGAGGTTGTAAGAAAAACCTCATGATGGAAAACATGAAATGAAATAAATGTAACTGTAAGAGCAATTGAAATGATAAAGGTCTGATTAGATTAGATTATACTTTATTCATCACACAATGGGGAAATTTGAATTCACAAATTCAGCAGCAGAGTGTAATATACGCTACAGGATTAAAGTAGAAAGGGCAAAACACAACGAACAGACAGAAGTATCTTATAACCTACACAATAAAACAAAAGAACAGAACAACAGACAATGTGCAAAAAAACAAGTACTAAAGGTAAACGTGGCATGATATAAAAATATTGCAATGTAAAGTAACCATGATATAAAAATATTGCAATGTAAAGTGAATTGCCTGCTTGCTCCAATTGGTAATGCTGCCATGCGCCCATAGTACAAACAGCACCCATACAGAGAGTTTTACAGGATGTTTCAGGTTTAAAGAGTTCTGTCTTCACTCCAGGTGAATGGAATGTGTGTTTAAAATGCTGAGCAGTGTAGATGACTGATGTGGAATTGTTGAGGTTTATGGTAATGTACGTGAAGTAATAAGAGAGCTCTGTATGGGTGTGGGGGGATTAAACTGCTGCGGATCGTAAATGAACAGTTCAAGAGTCAAAGTGCCTGCAGCTCTCATGAACATGCACATTTGTTCCTGTGATCAGTCTTCATAAACACTCTTATGTAGCTTTTAAGGCTCGCTGTGAGAAAAAGAGCGAGAAAAACAATATTAACATAATTTCACTGATTTCTCTCAGGTCCCTGAATTCTAATGTTTAACGTTCAAGGTTTGTTAATTTATCACTGTACAACACAGGCTTACACAACATCAGTTCAAAACATCAAAGTTTTATTACTCGGTCTGGTACAATTAACAGCCTTCATAATACTAGTTAGTTAGTTAGCAAACTTGCTAATTGGCCGTTAACGTACATGTTGTGTCATGTTGCTTGATTTATTTTGAGACATGACATGTTTAGCTGGATGATGAGATTAGAGTAGGTAGTTAAATTATTTTTACATCATCAACGGCAGGCCAGACAACATGAAAACAAGAGTCACAGTGTTTAGGGCCGCTGTGGCTGCAGATACCAGCCAGGTGTTTGCCACATCCTTGCCCTTCAGCACCTCAGGGACCTGTACCTGCATCCAGAGGGCTGTACAATGAAGTGGCGGTTGAGTGGGTGTGTGATGACCTCTGCTGTTATATTTGTACACTGTGTGTGATGACCTTGCAACTGAGCTCTGAGAGATTGTGTGGGGACATCTATATTCTTGGCAGTGGTGTTGGTTCTATTTGAGTTTGAGTCGATCTGTGACACAGAGCGTGTTAAAACAGGTGGAGCAGCAGAGCAAGATAATACTAATACTTTGGTACCACATTGGGGTGAGATGGGACTTTAATGGCTCTTTTTTTGAACGTCCTTTGTGTGCTGTTCAAATCTGAATTTGTTCAGTGTGAATCCAAAATAGCAGCAGCCTGAAGTGTATGGCACAGGGAGTTGGATTCAGCCGGGAACATATAATATACACAATCACAATGTTGCCTGCAGTGGCAACATCTCTTAAGAGAGTGAGGCAGGAAACAAACATGTCATTTTAGTATGTGCCTTTCTAGTCTTCTGACCACTTAAAGCACGTTTACACTGTACAATATTTCCCAAACATACTTAAACATGCAGACTGGAGGAGCCGGGAATCGAACCACCGATCATCTGATTAGTACCTCCTGAGCATGTCTCCTGGTGAGATAGTCTGTATCACCTTCCCAATTTACTTTTGGGATAAAACCATTCAAATATTTATCTGTGTTGTTCTCAACCTATGACTCCTGCTGCAAAGAAACAGCCTACTTACTTTATGTGATACATAATAATTAAAGACCACATCAAACCTGCAGACAGGTATGAAAACCAAACGTCACAGTATGACACAGTGCAGCCAACTTAAGCAGGCCAGAGTACACTATGCAGAGTGATGTATGATGACTGCGTTCTATATCAGTACAAATAAGATCACATAGCAAAACAGAACATAAACACAGAATGGATGAGCATTAAATTAAAATCAGAGCAAGCCATGCTGCCAAGTCAAGTCCTCATCACATCTGCATGAGCAAAATCATTTCTCAGTACAATTAGGACATCAGAGTGTAATATCACCGTGATAAATACAGAATCCAGCTGCAGTCAGCCCAGCTCGGCGTCTGTCTTTCATCCTTTTATTTCACCAAGCTCTCACCAACAACTAAAAGCCAGTCCCACATTTACTTTAGCCTGGCAGCTTCTGGTTAACTCACTCTCTCCTTTTCTTTTCTTCTAGCTTCTTCTGCCAACATCCTCTTCGACTCTGCCATTATGTCCATAGTGGCTCCCCGTCAGTATTCCCCCTGCACTCCGAGTCTGAAAACTTCCTCTTCCTGGTGGTCCAAAACACCTGTGGTAATTAGGACTTGGCGCCCTGTCTAACAAACTGAGACAACATTAGCTAGCAGCAGCTACAGTTGGCAGCAGTTTACTTCACTGTCTGTCAGGAAACTCTCCAGAGGACATCAGGGGGAAAACAAGAAAACACTTTCTCCATGTAATATGATCCAGTTTCACCAAAATCAAATAGTAGTCTGATTGTTACGTACTTCTCCCAGCCCGGAGCTCAATGTTACATAGTGTGAGAACAGACATACGAATGACAGAGACACCGTTCATCAAAATGATTTACAATCTGTCATTCTGTGGTAGAAAAGTTCCACAATGGGGCTCAAAGTGAGTGAAATGTATGATTTTGTACTGCACGAGCAGCATGAGTGTTAGTATCTTTATTAAAGTTGAGTGGTGATGAATTATTCTCATGCATAACTCAAACATCAATAAGAGCGTAATATCATGTATGATCCATGATGATGAAGATAGAGAAGAAAAAAAGCACATTCATATTCAGCACAGTCAATATTTTAGAGACCCCCCCAAAGTTTCCCAAATCATGTTTTCAGGGGAGCTTGTGTTATTAAGAGGAGCCAAGCTCCTCCTGGCTCCCTGTAGCTCACACCCTGCCTGTCCATCATCCTCCTCACACACAGCCGAGTCTGAAACATACATTCATCTTGTAAATTACTCAGCCAAAGCTTTTACACAGTCAGATATCTCAGATTACAGCTGCACTTTGAAAAGAGTCTCATTTCTTGGTTTACTCAGTCATGCTTTCACGGATTGTTCTCGTATCATTTCTACAGACGTGTCGAGAATAGAGGGAGAAAATAACCAACCCTCTATCCATTCCACCCAATGATGGTGGACTGCTCTTCTGTTCATGGATTAGCAACTGTAAAGTCACTATTCACCCTGACTCGATTAGAGCAGCTCAAGAGAAATCCAAGTGAAAGGATGCATCATGGGGGGAGTTCTTGAGAATCCCAAAGGTGAAACAAGGACAAAACACGCCGTCTCTTTTATGCAAATGTGACTCATGCATGACGGGGTACATCCACCCCATCAGATGTTAAACCCGAGGCAGACAGGGAGGAGGAGCTCTGTAACATAAATAGATGTACTCAGGAAATGTGATGACAAATACTCCAAACAAACGTCTTCGCTCCAGCTTCCTGTATGCGGGCCACAGTTTGGGACCGCCCAATGGGAGCGGTGCATGTGCTCTAATTAGGATAACAGAACTCTTATCAACATTCACAGCTCTACCTGCACGGTATTGATAATACACACCTCATCCACTGCTGCTCTCTGAGGCAGCAGAAGAATTTAACCTAATTAACATTTTTCCATTCAATATCTTTGTTTTTCGGATACGGGATCACAACAAAGCGGTTTATTGTGTACATTTGGACAATAAACTGCTCCACAGTCAGGGTTTGTCTGATTGTTACTTTGGATTTTTTTTCTCCATTACCTACTCCGACATCCACATTGGCACGCAACAGCGTTGTTCTCAATATCATTTCCCCAGCGAACGGGAAGCTGCCATGTAAGAGGCTTTCATTAGTAACACTGCAGTCGCTCCTTTTGAAGCCAGGAGGAACCACAGCAGCTGCTGCTGCACACACACTTTCTCCTCAGCCAAACGAACGCATGGCGGTCTCACAGGCAGCAGCGGGGCGCTCACACAAGTCAGCTTTTGATGATGTTTGAATAAGAAGATTGCATTCTTCTGCTGCTGCTGCTGCTGCTGCTGCTGCTGCAGAAAGCAAGCAAAAGCAAAAGCTGACAAACGCAAGACAAAAAGTGATCCACAGTGGGAGCCACGTTCCCATCTGTGGCTGCAACTGTAGTCCCAGAGGAGCATGAAATTCACTGTGGGACGTTTCATTTAGCTCACCACCTCCTTCTGTGTTTAAACCGGGGCCCGTTTATGCTTAATGCCGAGAATGGGACTTCACTTCAACAAATAAGCTTCTTATTTTTAATTGCCTCCCCAAATCCCAACAGAGGTGCCATTGTCCTGACATTCAAGGTGTAAAGAGAGAACACACATGTTGACCGATCAGTGTCACTGCTGGCAGATTCAAACAATCACACTGATGAATAATTTTTACAGGTTTCTAACAAGGTGCTCTTTGAGATGACCTGTGCTCACCTCTGTATCAGAATATATTTACAACCAGCTGAGGATTTCTCTGTTTTGCTTTTATTCTTAGCTGTATGCTCTCACCTATTTCTGCTCTCTTAAAGTGTGAGTGGAAGAGTAGACAAGCGTGGAGAATCAACCTGCCTCTGCTTTGTGTGGTATTTCTAAATTCATGTCACGCTCGGGTTCAACAAAGGGTGAACCTAATCTAATCCTGTTGGTGTGTGACATCACTCTGAAATCAGACGCCACAAGCAGCGTCGTGTCTCCTGAAGCTTACCTGCGAAGGCGGGCCTCATGGTGAAGTCATGCTCGTCTATGCGCAGAAGGTGGCTCGTCTTCACCTTCCGAGTTTTGGTTCCATCCGCAACCTTCTTCGACAGAGGACTGGCCACAGGCAAGAAGACAGAGAGGAGAGAGAGAGGTTTAGTCTACACTAAGTCACACACCACCAACTATTTTGCTGATTTTGGTGAAACTGGATCATATTTTAATGGAGAAAATGTTTTCTGCTTTTCCCTCTGATGTCCTCTGGCTGCTCTGCCTCGACTCTCTGTGATTTACAGAGTTTATGATGGACAGTGAAGTAAACTGCTGACAACTGTAGCTGCTGTTAGCTAATGTTAGCACAGTTTGTTAGTCGGGCTACCTGGACTGTAAGCTCCGAGGACCCAAGGAGTCTTGTGTCTTAGTGTCGCTAGTTTTTGATCATAAGTAATGTAATCAGAACAAATACACGTGTACAGCTGTCCACATTTACCGCAGAGGGATTACACTCTGGAACTGGGGACGATAAGTTTCAATTCCTATATTGTTGTTTAACACAAGATCCTGCTGTTTACTTCATGTTTCTAATGATCAACAATGTTCAACAAAGTACAGTCATTCCATAACTTTATCCATCACTCTGGTTAATCTGCTTTGACTGTTTTTGGTGTGCTACAGCCATCAAATAATGCAGTGCTCCATGACTTGCTGGTGTGTGTTTGCTTTGCTTTAACACTGTATGTTTATTTACACTGAATGTAAATCAAGAGGTGCAGAAGTTTCTAATATCAATGCACATCTCCCATGGAAATCAAATCAAATCAAATCAATTTTATTTGTATAGCCCAAAGTCACAAAGTACATTTGCCTCAGAGGGCTTTACAATCTGTACAGGGAGTGACACCCTCTGTCCTTAGACCCTCGGTTTGAGTGAGGAAAAACTTGCCCACAAAAACCCTTTTAACAGGGAAAAAAATAAAATTCTTTCCAGTTTAGTGGCACGCCATTGCGTTCAGATTTACGTGCTCTTGCGTTAAATTTACGAGTCGCTGGCTATACCATGGTGCTAGCCGTCTTGTTTTAATTATCTTCTTTGTTCAGAGGTGCATAGAGCTAGAGTTTGTCCGCGAATGAGCCGTAATACTATCAACAAGAATGGTCTATTTGGTGGTGGCTAAAGGAAGTAGACAAGTCCCCTGTTACAGTTAAGACATGGCATTTGAAATTCAGTGCTGAAGGAATCACTTCCTTAAATTTGGCTACAGCACTATCAGAGTAAACATCTGCTGTAGAAGCTTCTACACAAGGCTTAGAGCT